>NW_018164869.1:4191906-4266628 GCF_001263595.1 Phalaenopsis equestris | reverse complement strand
AGAGTGTGTATATAACTAATTTAGGGTGCAGAAAAAATATTTAGTGTTGTTGATTTTAGAAATCAATAAGGGGTAATTAGGGAAAGGTCAATATTTGGTTATGGTTTCGTGGATCTACGTTTGGGAGGATTTTGGATAATCCTATGATAGAACTAGGGTTAGGCTAGTTTTGATATCAAATGATACCAAAGAATGGAAGTTGGAAAATATTCAATGTAACATCCCATTTTATTACCCGAGGGAAAAGAATCGAAGAGTTGAGCAGGAGAGAAGACGAAGCACAGACTCAGGCAAACGAAGAGCCGAAGAAGAGGAATCGAGAAGCTCGGTAAACTGAAGATAGAGGATAGGAAGTGAGGGAGTCAAAATTCAAAGAGGCGAATCGACTCTATAAAGTGTAGTTGCTTACTTACCTGGAGAGTCGAATGGAGCATAAGGGAGACAAAAGATGCTAGTCAGAGCTTCCTGTGCTCGATCAAAATTGAGGCGAGGAATATGCGCTTGTGATGTGTGATGACAGAGAAGACAGCATCAATGACAAGCAGAGGAGGCTTCAACGTCGAGTGTTCGTGCGAGAGGGAGCCGAAATCAAGTCATCAACGTCGTGCTCGTGAGAGAGAGAAGGAGACGGAGTCGCATGCACTGTAGTCGTGCAAAGGAGACAGTTGTGTGAATTAGGACGACCGCATGGTTTAGGGCGACCAAGGTAAGTCATAAAAAGTTTTATTAAATTAATTTAATTATATATATATTTATTTATATGTATATATATATATATTAAATAAAAATTAAGCAGGATTGCATTAAGTAAATTTAATACTTAAATAATAAAAACTTAATAGTTTATTAAAATAAGGAATTAATTAAATTTTATACTATGGGCTTTCAATTATAGAAGAATTGACGTCATAGCAAATTAAACAACATCAAGATGATTATTCACGCTCTTATCCTATGGTAATATTTTGAGTTTTTTATATCAAATGCATTTATTGGTACTATCATTAGAAATATTAAAATTAGTGCAGGCTCGTGATTTTGAATTCTATTAAATTTTTGTTTATATTGTACAAATGATGTGTGCACAGTATTATTTAAATGATTTACAAGTATATTGTCTGATACAAAAATGAGAATAAAATATATTTTCAGTAAATAATAATTTTGATAGAATATTGTATGTGTTGACTGACTATGATGGAGTCACAACTTGATTGTACTAGTGGGAGAACACTAAAGTACCCGTGGACGCTATATGGAAAAAAATATAAACCGTGATGTCTTAATTGACATAATTTTTAGACGGTGCGTTTTTTACAGTTGTACAAATACAGTAAGATAGTGATATGATATTGATATAGTAAGATTTTTTGAATATCCTCAAATATTTTTATTGACTTATTAAAAGCTTGACTAACATCCATATTGCTTCATTTTCTCATGCATTGTTATGATTTATAAGTATGAGTTTTCACCGGCTTGTTTAACTCAGAGTTAATTTAAACTAACGTTTCAGTTTAATTATGTTTAAGAAAGACACAGACAACCAGTAACGAGATAGAATTTAAAAACATTGATTTAATTAAATTGATTGATGACTCTTTCATTTGTTAATAGCAAGTTATTAAAAATGAATAAAAAAAATTTAATTTATATCGTCCGACCATCTGTTCTCGTCTTGATTAATTCCAAACATCGGGTTAGGTCGTGATATTCAACAAGATAACCAAAAAGAGGAGTCATTCTAGTAAACAAATAGGCATCCACAAGAAAAAAAAAAGAGACTTGGTGTTTGTGTAGTTCTTTAAAATGGAAAATTAACTATCGATAAAGCAAAATACGCACGGAAAATCATTGCAGTAAATCATGAAAGCAATGATACCCATGGAATCAACATATGTGAATCGAAGTATGCTTGCAAGAAACAAAGCATTTAAAGAACTATAAGCAACTAATAAAGGAAAATCTTTATTAAACACAAATAAATGAAAGTAAGATGTTTACGCCTATGATTTTACAATCTTGTTGCAAGCTAATAAACTTATACTGCCTCTTAGGTGAAGATACTTGCAAGGAAAGACTAAATGTATGATATTCTACTTAAGCTTAGAGTTATCAGAAGTACCATTTTTTATTGGCTTACATTGTTGGAAAAATAGATCAAAGCATGCTACTCCTAATAAGAAGCAAATTTTCTATGAACATCGCAAGTACCTCAATGTCGTGGGGCTGTCTTAAAATTAGTTCATTTTATTTTCAAAGGAACTTTCTTTTTAGTCTAACACTCGCAACATCCATATATTTTCTTCCAAATTTTGACGATAAAAATATTGTATTCAACACCATATATCCTGATACGCACCAACAGTCAATATGTCATCAACAAATAACCATCAACCTTTAATATTCAGATTGTCTGATATTGGAGTTAACCAAAACCGCAATAGAAAAAATATTATTACTAAAAGTCAATAGACAGTTACAGCCAACACACCTGAAAGAAAAAATGCAACAACACGACACCCGAAAATGCGAAATAACAACATACATGACAAGCACTCAAACTCAAATGGATCACAGGGTGGTGGTGGTGATCGGCGATGATTTGGAGAAATTGTGGCAAGGGGCTAGGTGGGTTGGACAGCGAAGGAACAACAGCTACGAGCGGTTATGGGCGGCAACAAAAACCATGGCAGCGCAAGGAAGTGCTAAAACAACAGCTATGCGGTAGAGATGTGGTTCAGATAGTTGAAACACCATCGGACAACAGGTAGGGAGGGAGAGGATGGTTGGACTGGGAAGGATGGCAGGGAACGGCAGAAAAAACAATGGTTGCGTTGTTTTCTTGGGACGGTAGCAAAGCCACGGTGAACTGGATGAAGGGGAAGAATGCAGTCTGGAGCGGGGAAGGGTAGAAGGGGATAAATATCGCCTGAGAAGAGAGATACAATAGTAACACCACTCGACCCTTGGAGGAGAATCACCATCATAGAACGAGATACAATCGGAGCACCATTCGCCCATAAATATAGCCCTAGAAGTGAGAAATCAGGATGTTGATGACTATCCTGAACGGAAACACGACAAAAAATTCTCTTCCAGACCCTAATACAACACATATATAAGAAATAACTAGAAAACAAAAAATGATTAAAAGAAACATGCTGAAAATTGGAAAAAAAGCAAAAGGAGAATCACTCAAATCGATTCAGGCCGTTCACATGATCCATCTCTAGCATCCGGGTTGTGGGCGTATCGTACGCAGGACGCGTTCCCGCCTCTGCATTGGACATCCCACGTCAGTGTCGTGTCAATACTTGAATGATATTATTGATGAAAAAAAGATTAATCCAAAATTTTGAATCAAACCATTGAAATTGATTATTTTAGTTTATTTTTGTTTAGATTTGATATCATGCTTTATTAGGTTTGATTAGATTTGTGCTTTTATCAAACTATAAGTAACTAAACATAAACACTTGAGGATGATAATTAAAAATTTCTTAAAGATAAGCAACTAATTCCTATTGTCGTTTGATTAATGATATTGTGAGATCACAATCCTTAATTATTTAGGCAGTAGATTCCCCTTTCACTAATCAAATCATTTTACCCTATATTCCTTTAGACCAAACTACTTGATTCCATAGAGGGTTAAATGCTTTATTAATGTTTCAACAGGTTCTTTTTTTCCCTGGATCATTATATTAGATTATTTGTTTTACTTATTCATTTTCTTATAACAAATTTGTCAAATCAAATTCTAAGCATTGAAAACAATTTAAAATCAAACATAACCAAGAATTAAATGGGAGTTCCTTAAGATTATTGTTCTTAGAATAAAAAGAGAGCCAAAACCAAAGAAAACACCTTGGATTGGTTTGATTAAATTCGTCATAATGGCAATGTGACCATAGTTTCATATTAGTTAAATGATTTAATTTATTTTTGTTTAAAATAATGGTTGGTTTGGCATCGAAACCAAATTGGGCACACCAGCCTCTAATTATGATTTCTCCTCTATTCAAAATGAATTAAAACATGTCTTGATTGTATCTTAGAGCCATTTTATGGTTTAAAATTAAAAAGCACATTTTGAAAAATAATAAAATTTAGTAGTATCATTATTTGTTTGGTCGTGGTTGGGAAACCATTTTGATTTTAAGCCTCCAAAAAACTCATGAAACCCCATAAAAAATTTGGTTCCGAAGTTATAATCTTTCAAAACATGTTTTATACTCATACGCAACCAAATAAGCCTTTTGCCCCTAAAAAGAGCTATTTGGTTGCTAGATGTCGGGGTTGTTTAGTAGCTTGTTTTAAGCATGATTTCTGTTAAATCCTGTTGAACGGCAAAAAAAACATTTGTAAATCCTACAGGTTCTTAAATCCCATTTTTTCCTCATTTTTTCCTTAAATCTGGGATTTAGTAAATCTCGTTGAAAGAAAGATTTATGAGATTTAGAGAAGCTAAAGCGTGGGGGAAGATAAATCATGCTAAAATTGTCAAACAGTTTCAACGTATTTGTTAGGATTTACTTATTAATATACCAAACAGTTTTTTATATTTAACTCCTTCAATATTTCATAAATCCAGATTTACAGATTTAACTAAATCCTACTTGCAAGCAAACAGACCCTTAAGCAGAACTTATGTAGGATCTAAAATAAATACAATAAAATGGTAAAAAATGCCAAAATAAATTCGGCAGAATTGTAAATCTCATTTTGCATCCATTTTGACTTAAAACCCAGATTTATGAAATTAAATAGAACGACATAATTGTAGAATTTTAAAAAGCATAAGCACGTGGAAGGGGGGAGAAAGATGAGGTTTATGTCCACTAGCAAGCTCTCGTCATGACCTCCTCACTTGTTTTTCACCGATGGCTTTGAGTTAGTGCAAGAGGGAGGAAACATCTAGGAGTGTTTCAAAACCTTCAATATTTCATAAATCCAGATTTACAGATTTAACTAAATCCTACTTGCAACCAAATAGACCCTTAAGCAGATATGTAGGATTTAAAATAAATACAATAAAATGGTCAAATATGCCAAAATAAATTCAGCAAAATTGTAAATCTCATTTTGCATCCATTTTGACTTAAAACCCAGATTTATGAAATTAAATAGAACGACATAATTGTAGAATTTTAAAAAGCATAAGCACGTGGAAGGGGGGAGAAAGATGAGGTTTATGTCCACTAGCGAGCTCTCGTCATGACCTCCTCACTTACTTTTCACCGATGGCTTTGAGTTAGTGCAAGAGGGAGGAAAACATGAGGTTTTCAGGAATTTGGGTGGGAGAGGAAGAGGAAGAAAAAAGGCATTTATGAGCGAAAGATGAGCAATACTATTAATGATTTTAATAATTTTTTTTAAATAGTATTTATGATTAATTTTGATTACATTAAAAGTATTACATGCAATCACTTTAATAGACTATTAATAATAATTAATTAGAATATTCTCTTATGTAAACTATACTTTAATCAAGTTTCTAAGAATTTATTAATTAGTATAATAATAATCAATCAAATAAATTGGATACAAATATGTTAATTAAAAAATAAATTAGCCATAATAATTAATAATATTTAGTCAAAAAAATTAACTTAAAAAAGACATTACTTGTGTTCTAATGATCACATAAGTTATTGCATTAAATTGGCTTAATACTTTACTAACTAACAGTTAATTGGAATTTTATTTAAGCTAAATATGATTGCAACAATGACTGAAATGTGTCGCTCAACT
Source organism: Phalaenopsis equestris (assembly GCF_001263595.1). Lineage (NCBI taxonomy): Eukaryota > Viridiplantae > Streptophyta > Magnoliopsida > Asparagales > Orchidaceae > Phalaenopsis > Phalaenopsis equestris. The sequence goes on along the minus strand of NW_018164869.1, from coordinate 4,260,871 downwards.
TGATCAATTACTTCATACTTTTGAGTGAATAGAAGAATAATGGTGTCCAACTAATTTCTTTCTTAGAAATTAGGAGCTTTAGCTATTAAGCTGCTTTTGCATGAATTTTCATTATTATAAATGTATGGCATATCTTAATTTCATTATCAATAAATATTATTCAAAATCTTATTTGAGCTAATAGATTTAAATCCTAAAAGAATTATTCAAATAAATTAGCAAGATTTAAACAGATTTACCGTCCTATCAAAGAGTTTCAGTATTGAACTTTTTTAAAATTTACTAAATACTGCTGGCAGCTTAACAGCCCCTAAGAGTTTCTCAGGCAACCTGATGAGCACCTTAGTTGAGGAAAAGATCAATAAGTAATGAAATCGATCTGCACAGCCCAAAATTCATTCATTAAGAAATAGTAATTTTCATACTGTATTCACGTCAAATCAATGAACAGAAACCATATCAACAAACCCAAAAGTAATCATTGGCATTTTTATATTCTTCAATACCAGAGATTCATTAGCAAATTTATCACGAAATAGAGAGATAAATATAAAGAGGGCATAACTCACAGTCACCGAGCTTTCCGGGAACGGTAACCGATTCTTTGACGCAGACCTCAACGTGGTCGGAGAAGCCGCCGGTAGCAGAGAGAGCCCTGGTGGGGAGAAAGCGAAACCGCCCAAGCAAGCGGCATCGACAAGGAACGAAGAAGCGGAGGTGGACATGATTGGGAGTGAGAGCAGTCGAGGAGCGGGTAAAGACGGAGGTGGTTGCCGCCACAGCCAATGCCATGGAGGAGAGGGGATAGAGTCCGGCTGGCTTTTATGAAAACGAAAGGTATAGCGGCCTTTGCGTCTAAGAATAAGACTCACTCACTCACTCACTAGTGTAATTCACTATCAGGCCGTTTGCGGCAGCTCATTTGTTGCGCTGGCTTTTTGAAACACACCTAAGCTGTTTGGGTAAATTGTATTTTGGCAATTGTATTTTGGCAACTTATGCGTTTTCAAAACGCTGAAAACAATGTTTTCACACCGCACCTATCTAAGTGAGGTGGCAGTTTTATGTCTACGGTTTGGCTTTTTCAAAAAAATAAAAATTTGTAATAGATATCGCACCTAACTTATTTGATTATTTTTAATCAGTTTATCAGCAAATTATTCAATAAGCTGCAGTTGCCCCAAACAGACCCTTAAATAGTCTTGTGTTTGTGCGTGACTCGTTTGCTTAGCGAGCCCAACACGAGCTGAGCCAAACACGAGCTGTTCACAAACAAATAGTTGTTTTGACAACCTTAATCACGTAGCTATAAGATGTTAAGAATTTGGACAAGATTTAAAACATCATTTGAATCTAATTTAATAATTTTTATTCTATTTTCTTCATTAATACTTTTAATTGATTATAAATTTTTGTAGCCTTATAGTCAATTATTTTTTTTTTCAAAATACTACTCATCAAAGATATATATATACAATTGATTAGTAGTATTTCAACCCAAAACGAGTCAAAAACAAACGAAAAAATATTTATTCATGTTGTTCGTGTTTTGCTTGTTAACTTAGCGAACGAGCCGAACACGAGCTACTTAACAAGCCGAACACGAGCTTCTTAACAAGCCGAACACAAGTTGTTTGCGAACAACGAGCCGTTTTGACAGCCCTAATCCTAAACACCCTCAACATAATTTAAGAATAGTGACATTATTTTCAACATTAAAGAGAGATATAATATATATATTTTGTCTACATTCATATCATATGAAATATTGTTATTTATAAATCTAACATTCTATTTTTTAAATTCTTGAGTAAATATCAAAATTCATGATGAAACCACAATACATATTTTTCATTTTTATCAATTTCTCAATGCTTCTAATCTTAGAAATATTATCTTGTTATGCAAAAAAATGTGAAAATAAAAAAATTCAAACAGCAACAATTAAACAAAAAAAAATTTACATGGTTCATCATTAAGTTAATTCACTTGTGTTCGTAGGGAGAGGGATTTTACTAACACTGGATGCGAAGAAAGAAAAATTACTCTGGGTTACAAATTCTACACTTCTCATCATAACTATCTCATGAATCATAAGTCCATTTTATAGGTGATGATTAGGGCATACTAGTAAATAAAGTTAGAAGACCAAGTTACTCTTATTTATAAAAAAAAATTTATAAGTACAATAATCTCCGCCGTATCTTTTACTTCTAGAAAAGTGAAAGACAATCAAATGAGCTTCAAACTCCAATTCAGTTGCACCAATAAGTTTGTCTACATACCACCGTCCCGAAGGAATCAAGCCACGCGTAGCTCTTTTAAATACTCGACTAGGCAATCAGTTATAAGCTCGGATGTTCACAAAACTCATGTCTTATGTGAACTTCTACAGTGGTATTATCTTCGTGAGCATATTGGTTTGATTCTCCTTTGTACTTATCTTCTTCAATAGAACATTGTTGCAATCAATCAAGTCTTGAGCACAGCAGTACCTCATATCAATACGCTTTGTAAGAGCACGATGAATTGAATTTGTGACCAATGTATTGCATTATGACTATCACAAAACACCGTCAAAGACTACTGGACAAAACCCAAGTCATTCAATGGGTCTTGCGTCCATATTGCTTCAACTTCCATCATCTGATTGTCGTGTACTCAGCCTTCGTGGTGTACTATGATGTATGTGTGGTTAGATTCTTGATTCTCTTTATTTATATTTCTTTATTCACAACGGCACAAAAAAACTTTGTGTGATTTTCTTTTAAATATTGAGATACCACGCAAATATATATATCGTTATCAGGTAATATATGACTTTTTGATTAAGCCCCGAAATATCGAACCCACAGAGAGAACTACAAATTTTTAAGAAGAAATTAAGTGACAAACTCTACTTTTAAAAATAGTCTTACTTAAACTAGAGATATTATGGTAATAATGAAAATTTGATTATTTTTTGTAATTTTTTATAATTGAAAAAAAATTAAACAACATATTTTTGGTAACTTTGATGATTGAAAATAAAGTTAACAACTAATTAAATTTAATTAAATTTTTATAAGATGAAAGCAATACAAATAAAATATATTTTTTCTTATCGTGAATTAGTAACAAGCATGAGAATTATATTGTGGAAGTATTTAAATTGTGTTATGGCAAATAAGAGCAATATTATTTTTTACCCTTACTAGAGATATCATAAAAAACATTAAATAATCTAAAGTTTGAATAGTCCTGAAGACGGGATAGGTAGGGAATATATCAGCTCTCACTTTAGAGTTTTTTCTTTTCCCTCCACCTGGGGGCTAACATCTCGCATCAAAACCTAAAATAATATACTGAATTGGGGGCTTTAGTCTGTCACTATAAAGCCCTCTAACTCTATAGTCTTCAAAGTTTATTTCCATATTTTTTTGCACTCAACCATATGAATTACATTCTCATCCTTACATTCTCATCCATTACATTCTCATCCATACAGTCTCATGTGATTCTACCATTAGTTGATTGAGGCAATACCATCAAGAATATTACATATTCTCACAACAAATATTAATGTCTAAATTGGTCAAATCAACAAGTAAATTAAGTACAATGATTAAATCATCATAGTTTATTCCTGCATTATAGATCAATACTTGACACATCTTCCTTCCAACACTTAATTACTTATCATTTTAAGGAAAAAAAGATAAATAAAACTACTCATAAAAATAAAACTACTCATAAAAAAAGATAAATAAAACTACTCATAATTCATGGAGAAAACACAGCAACAATTAAGTTTAAAAGTAAAAATCATATAAAAACATAAGAAGTCTAAATTAAAACCAAATATAGTTCCGCCTAACTCTTGAAGTTCCTTTGAATATTTTCTTTCGCTTACAATCCTCCATAGGTCTGGTCACCCAACCCTAGAGGGTTAAAATCTCTCTATTTTCAATCATATCTCTCTCTTTATCTCTCTAATCCACCCCCCTCTTAATTCAATCAAAGTCCTCATTTTTATAGTTTTTCAAAAGGTGTTTTGGTGTCTCTTCAAAATATATCCACATTCAATGAATCTTCCAAGAGTTGCCTATTTTCAAGAGTCATTTCAATGTATTTTCATGCCAATTAACTATAATTCACGTTTTTACCAAGAGTTACTTCAAACACCCCTTTGAAATTCGTCCAAAATTCTTTGAATTTTCATCTTAACTACCTCACACGCATAAGTGTGAGGTCTTCAGCATTTAAGCGCGACCTTCTCTGTTTCCTAGCCCTTAAGCATCAGTCCTGGGCGCTTGGGCGCTAAAGTTTATTTTCACACTTTCTTCATTTTTGCTCCAAATTTGATACATTTTCACTTCTTTCACCATATTTTCATTCATTTAATTGTACATGAAAGAAAAACACACTAATACATTTCATTAAAACGTAATATCTAAAAAATAGGTATAAAAATGTATACATAAATGTTATATATTTTAGGTGTATCATATCACAGGGATCACGATAACGATACAAAGGAGTGCAGACTCCTCTGAAGCCTAATCAGGTGCTGATAAAGAAGGGGAAGTTGAAAGAATTCGCTGCCCCTGGTGTCGCGACCCAAAAGCAAGGCAAGGCTCTCGCGGGAGGAGTGATTAACGCCACTCATATTGCGGGGCACGTGCCGACAATCTTCGGAGGGAGCGAGCCACCTAGGAAGACATGTTGGAAGAGGCAACAAGCAGAGGAACTCTGCGTCTCCACCTTTGTCCTGAAGCCCAAAAGTCATCCACCTATCTATTTCACTGACGAGGATCTTCCCCAAAAGGGAAACTCGTTTAATGATGTAATTGTAATAACAACAATAATAAATAATTACCAAGTAAGGAGTATTGTCATTGAGACATGTAGCCTCGTGAATGTGTTATTCAAACAGGTGTTCGATACTAACAATTGGATGACCGCTAAAGCTAGTCCACTGTATGGAATCTCATGCAAAATGAAGGAAACACTGGAAGTAATCAGACTCCCAGTAAGTTTGGGAGAAAAATAAAAACAATTTACGCTCATAGAAGATTTTCTCATGGTAGATTCACCCCCCAACTTACAATGCTATGTTCGACCGACCACTTCTGAGCAATTTTAGCGTGGTAGTCTCTATTTACATCGTCACTGTCAAATTTCATGGAGATGGATAGATCATCACGGTCAGGGGTGACCTATAGTAGTCCCGAGTTTGCTATTTGCGACCTATAAGCTACGTGGAGCACGATCCCCCACATATCCAAAATGCAAGAGAGGGTGGCCTTGAGTCCAACGAAGCCACTCGTGAGGTTCCGACGGTCGAAGGAAAACCTGGTAGATGTTTTATGATTAGCGAATCTTTTGTTGTAGGTCACAAAGAGTTGTTGGTCCAAACCCTCCGAGAAAACCAAATTGTTTTCGCATGGACGACCGCTGAAATGCTGTGCATGCCAATCAATGTTGCGTGTCACAGGCTGAACGTTGATCCATCGACCCGACTCATGAAGCAGAATATCAAGAGCCCGACCATGACGTTGGCAAACCCATCAGAGAAGATGTGTGAAAGTAATGAAGTATAAATGCCATTTTTATTGGACAATTCAAATCCTATTATAAAAGGTACTTTAATTCTAAAGCTAGTTAAAGTAATAGACACATTTCCCACAGTAAAGACAAAAAGCCTAAGACCCATGCAATAGTGACCCGAGTTAAAAGGTCTTCCAGAAAATACAACCTAATTAATTACTATTAACCTCAATTTTCTTACTTATTGATTCAGATATAAGTGAGTCCAAGTGCTACAATAAAACTATGAGTAAAAAATCCTGTCAAATGGGAGCTTATTATAATAGAATGGATTAAATCTCATAAAACTTAGACGCTAACTAAGCCAAGAAAAGAAGAAGGTGTTGCAAAATAAATATATACACAAGTGAGGGAATAATAGCCAAGAACCAAAAGGTACAAGGCAAGCTTGCTGCCAAAGAATTTCAATAATAAAAGATCTGTGCTTACAAGTATATTCTCTCATACAATTAAACTAATGAATGTTAATCTAATATTGACATTTGTAGCAACAGTAGATTCTTATATTGAATAAATGTGTGATGACAATTTTTATAATAATTTGGAGAAGTAACTCTATATTGTACAATTAGAGTATTTTATTGAATCTGCAAAAAAAAAAAAATCATGTCATTTTGTTAAACAAAAGCTTTATGTTGGCATCGTTTTTGCCTAATTTGAGGTCATTACATCATTTGGAAGTATGTCGACCCTACGCAAGCATAGTCGGCTAGTCAGACATAGAATTGCAAAATGCGGTCCGATGGTTCCGGCTTTGTGGTGTGCAACGCAGCTCCAAAGGCGACACCGCAACTCTAAAGACGACACTGCAACCTTGAATTTGATGGGATGCCTATCGGGAAACGAACCACCGCCATTTATAGTATCAGTGTGCCAGACCTGGTGCCGCGACGCCTATTCAATTTATTCAATGCATTTTTGGATGCATCGATGAGTCGGGCGAAGAGGCCCCCTAATCTTAAGTCTGGCTCAGCAGCGCCCTTTCAAAAATATTCATTGCGGCCTTTCAGGAAAGTTATTGTCCGGGGTTAGCGCCGCGATAACATGTCTGTCGTCACTGCGCTTGATTTTATATAAATAGGGCCACTGGTGAACGATTTTTCTATGCCTAAATTTCCACGGTGAAGCTCCGCCAATTTCTTTTTCTCTTTCAAAGATTTTCCCTTGTTTTTTTTTTTATGATCATGCCTCCAAGAAGACACTAGTGCTCACCATCACGAGAGGATTTGACTCACCTTGGTTTATAACTCGGGAGGCTGCCCGCAGGTATACAAACTCTCTTAGCTACAGAGACATCATCCCTGAGTGAGGTTTCTTCGAGCTTAGGGGTGGCGTGGCTACCACCATCATGAGGAGAGGATGGATGATTTTCGTGTGGGATATTGACTTCGTCGCGGTGTCCATCGTCCGAGAGTTCATAACGAAAAACAAGGAGACTTTAGACGATGGGGTGTATTTTAGGGTTTGTTGAGTGTCGTTCGATCACGAGATGATCAACAACATATACGGCTCAGCAAGGTAGGCCAAAGATCAGTTCTCCAATTTCATAAACCATGGTTCTGACTATAATGAGGTCTACAGATACCTCATCGAAGGGGTTGGTAACACCCGGTCGGTCAAGTCCGAAGGGCATTCCATCGATTTCCTCAATAACACCCTCGTGCGGGAGTCAAAGGTCTAACAGTTCTTTATTTATACCAAATTACTGCACAACCTACATATGAGCTCAGTGATTAAGGAGCACATTGCCCTAAACTATGCCATCCAACAATACTACACAATGGATGTTGGTCAAGTTATTCACTAGTCTATACTCCATATGGTCCGCAGAAGAATTACGATAAACATCGACCACCCTTTTGTTGTCTTTGCTTTATGCGTCAAAGTCGGAGTAGAGTTTGACCCCTAGGAGGAGATGGTGGTCCGAATGCTGCCCATTGTTGGGGATGGCTTTAGGGCCCAACTATTCCTCTACCAAGGGTCCGCTTTGTCAATGAACGGATCAAAGACCTCCAATTTGGCTTGATCTCAGTCAATCGAAAGACAGATCTCCTCAGATGCTGATTCACCCACAAGGAACATTGCCAAGGTAGTTAATTTACTTGGCTGACTCAATGTCTAGATCGGTTCATGGTCAAGGTCGGAGACAATCATGACCCTCCTCTCCAGTAGACGTACTTCTTGGAGCCCGTACCTATCAGAGCGGCCGACGGAGATGATGGAGACAACAATGATAAGGAGTGCATGGGGGATGAGCTCTAGATGTTTCTCCCTTTTTTGAGAGCGAGAGAGGGAGAGAGAGAGGGAGAGAGAGAGGGAGAGAGATGTTCTTTCTTTTTTTGTGTTGTTTCCATGTATGGATGGGACAAGACCCTTATTTGCATCCTTATGACTGCACCGTCAGGGTTCATGATTATTATCATGATCATGTTTCCCAACATGGAGGTTGATTTGTATGGTAACAACCCTGCATGGGTTTAATTATTCATCTTTATCATAACAAGATTTCCGTTAATAGGGGAGGGAAATTTATGTACATGCATCATTTGATATGCCATGTGGGAATAATATGTTACTCGGTCATTGTGTCAGTTGTGTTTCACACTTCACAAATCAGCTCCGGGAATTTTAACATCGTTTGGAGTGCCTCGATGATAAAAATTCAGTTTTTTGTGGTTTGTCGGGAACCAAATTGGTGTGTGATGTTTGCCACATTAGCGTCATGGTGCCTAATTTCATTAAGGGTCTGTATGACAACAAATGAGGTTTAAATTACTAGGGTTTAATAAATCCTATAAATTTAGATTTAGCAAATTCAGAAAGGGTTCAATTTCAAAAACTATTTGTCAACAAATATAATAAATCTTTTGAAACTGTTTCACAAATTCTGTGAGGATTTAAAAATTTGTTATGACAGTTACACATCAACAATGAATTAAAATAAAATTTCATAAATTATGTAAATTCAAATTCTTAAAACATTTCAAAATATATAAAATTTTCGTGCTTCTTTAATTTAATTAATATTTTATTTAAAATTATGATAATTAATCATTATATATTTACTAACTAATTAATTAGTAATACAAATTTTATTAAATTAATTATGAAATAGAGTTTTGACATCTATAAAAGATAATTAATTAGTTATTTACAACTTATAATTATTGAATGAATAAAAAAATTAATATTTATCTTTTATTAATTACCAATTCCTGATACATAATTATTTACATATAAGTAATCAATTAAATTAATAAAATTAACTTAAAATCAAATAAAATTAATAAAACGCTCGCCCATTTCCCTCCCCGTCTCTCTGTTTCGTCCAAAACCATCTCCTTCGTCATCGAATCCCTAGCGATGCAGTCACCGTAGGAGATAGTTGGGAACGTAAGGACGGGATCGCGGCTTCCAGTGATCCCAAACTCCCATTTTTCTCCTCCTTCCGCTCCTCTCCTACTCGAAACCATCGAGGAAGGTAACTTCTCCTCTTCTTTTTCGAGCGGAGCGTTCGTCGTCTGGCAAATTTAGGTTAAATCCAGCTTAAATCCTGCTCTAAATCTGTTACCAGAGGCCCTAAATATGCACCTAGCTTTTTTTGTTCAAAATTTTTTTCTTTTTTTATGTTTAAAATTTGTGTAAAAAATAATATTAAAATTTTATAAAAAAAATCGAAATTTTTAATATCTGCAAAAATTTGCGGTCCACTGGTTCTCCACATGTTCCATTTTGCCAACAGCCGGTAATTCATTCATTGGTGACCGGTACTATCCAGTCACGGGAGCGCCATGTTAGGAAATGGACTGGTATCAGAGATCTTCGTGACGGCTAGAAAATAGGTTACCCGTCTTCTCCGAAGTCGTATTTCAGGCACACGCCTGCTTTTCAGAGCCACCAGATCCGTCGCCGGCGACGAATTGGCTATTTCTGGAGGTTCTATTCTATCCTATTCTCCCACCCTTCCTTTCTCCTTGCTAGTTCTTGCTGCTACCCGAAACCGTTGAGGAAGGTAACTGTCGTCTTTCTCCTCCTTCTTCCCACACCCCCCCTGCTGCCCTCAGGCTTCCTCCTCGTGTCCTTCCTCTTCGCGCGCTTATCCGGATTTAATAAAATCGGAAAAATCTGGATTTATTAAATCCGGAGATTTAAGTTGCCCAAAATGACCGTCTGGGACCGTTTAAGCTAGATATCAGACAGCCCCTTAATATTTCAGAGGGAATCTATGATGCAAATTAAAGTTGTTTTAGTTGTTCTTGTCACTGGCATTGGGTTTTGGGCTTGAAAGTTAGGTGCTTAAGGTTTAAGGTAGAAGTAGATATTTTTGAGTTGAGCATGGTTTGTGCAAGTTTCAGAACTATTTTGTCAAATTGATTCATAGAGAGGTAATTTCTCTTACCTGCTTAGATGTTACCCATTGATTGTGCACTATATTAATGTTCTGTGAATCATAACAGTGGCTGAGTAATATAGAGTTTAAACTGCCATATGCATCTTGGGATACTTACCTTTCATTTTGGAATCAAACTATTACGCTTTCTTACTTTATTATCCATTTTCAGGAGCATTTATTTCGTATATATCTTACCTGCACCTTAATGTATATTTTCTTAAAATCTTCATTTAATTTTATTTTTTGACTTTCTATATTTGTTTTTGATGCAGATAATTTATTTAGATGGCTGCCAGAAGAGGCATTAACCAGCTTTTGAGCATGAAATTACATTTTAAGTCATCAGTAAGTCATGCCATTTTTTTTGGGCTATCCATTTTGTTATATTTATAGGAAATGACTAGACATTTTAATTAGTTCTCCAAAGTGGCAATAAGAAATTACAAATCATTCAAAAGTTGCAATTGTGGTTGCTAAGAAGTATATGGTAATGTAATAGCTATTCACTAGACGTGATTAGTATAAATCCAAAAATATAACCACCATTCAATTGATTGAAAACCACGCTATGATAGAAATCTATATTTTATCAAATTTGCAGTAATATTGTTCGTACTAAATCCAAATTAATATTCAGAGAGCACAAATAGAGTATTAGGAAAGATATTATATAATCAAGCATCTAGCTTTTAAAAGGAAATTTCTTCATCTAAAAATTTTCAGCCTCTACTTAGGTGTATTGAGCTACAACAAATTACACATTCAGACTGATTTTTTTTTTCAGATAGATTTGATTACATTTTTTACATGCCTTAGATCCATTTTTTATGGCCACCAAGTTCCCATTTGATTCACTTTTTTAAATATTCAGAAAATAAAACTGGCTGGATAAGTTGCGCCCCTTGCCACAAATGGAAGCTTTAAGAAATCACAAATCTTACTACAATATGCTATAGTAGAATAGGAAGACCCAATGGAGCTACCATCTCGAAGAAAAAGATCTCACATAATTTGTAGCTGTCCAATTTTAATGGAGGCTTGCAGTTCTCAAAATGAGAAGTGATAGGAGGATTGGGGGATTGATTTGCACAAAGTCCTATTTCAATGTAGGCTATTCTTTGCTAAAATTACCCTAATTTTCTCTTTCCTTTTGATTATATATGTTGCCATTTAGAGGTTATATATTAGTTGTACTATCATGACCAAAGAGTTATCAACTTGATTTTTTTTTCGCAGTTGGTTTTTGTACATCTATAAGAATTCTTTTGTTGATTAGCTGAATTTGTATGCTACTTTTTTCTTTAATTTTTACCTTGATATAGTTTTCTATAAGTGTTTTCCTTGAAAGACTATTAATAAGCATGGCTCTCGCAGACCTCATACTAAGAATGCTTTAACATCATGAAGTCTATGTTTGAGCACTATTTTGATTACTTTTTTTTCACTTGTAGCTGTTAAAGTTCCTTTTTTGTTTTTTTTCCTGCATTCTCATAAAGTTTCATTTTTTTTGTTTATTAGATTTTATGCAACATGCTAATGTAGACATGTTAGATGAGATCCACACATCTATTAGTATCACGCAATCCTTTATGACTATGGTATATGCTGATGGCTCATGATATCTTTTGTCAGCGCATTTCATAAGTTTTTTTATATATTTATTCATTTTGGTTGGTTATGGGCATAAATAAGTTGTGAAGGATTGTAATGTAATGGTAAATCTTTGCATGGAATTATATACATGGAGGCAATACTTGGATATGCATGACATTCAATCTTCTCGTTAGTTATTGACATGCATTGGAGTTGAACCTGTTTACTTTTTGTGAAAGATGGCTGTTTCCTACGCGATTTGCATTCTTGCTGTATAAACTTGCAGCTTGCTCCATCTATTCAACACTTTCATGGTTATTAAATAATTATGGCAATTTTTATAGAAGTTTCATGAAGAATGTAATTTAACTGAGCTTCACTTTTTGGATTATGAATAGCCTTTGCTTGTAAACTACTAGGTTTTTATATAGTTCCAAAGTTTGAAGTTCGTACTATAGCTGCATTCATGACATATTGTCCCCTTTTTAGCTTCAGTTGTCATTATGATTTACTCTTTGAGAGCATTGTTCTAGTGAGCTAATTTTTTAGTTTTTGCATGCAGATTCCATGGATGTCATCGTTTCTGGGGAAGCAGAATCCAGAGTTTGCTGGATCTGCCGGTATGTCATCTCTTAGAGGATTAGCACTACTTGGGGTTAGTGTTTCTGGAGTTTTAAGCTTTGCTACCATAGCTTCTGCTGATGATGAAGCAGAGCATGGTCTGGCTTGCCCCAGCTATCCTTGGCCGCACAAAGGCATCCTTAGCTCTTATGATCATGCATCGTGAGTATAGATCACTTCCATCTTTTTAAATAGGGACATTTACAGACATACAGCACAATTCTTATTTATTTACATATCTAAACACCTAAAGTTTGATATTTACATTTATGATACTTTTATACTATAACCCTATGCATGAAAAGTTGTATTTCACTTTCATAAAGTTAGTAATAGTGGTATTCTTGATGTGATGTTAAAGATTTGAGTGGCATGCATGTATATTTGAAAGTTTAGGTGTTAGATATGTAAATGTATATGATTGTGTGGTATGTATGTAAATGCCCCTTTAAATAAGTCAATTCAACTCGTGACTGTTCTTCAGAGTTATTTTTTGCTTTTTTATAATTGTTAATTTGCTTCAGAGGATTTTTTTCTACTTATCATTTCGTTGCAATTGTTGAACACGACTAACTATGAATACACATGGAAGAAACAACTCTTATTATTCTATTAAATTGTTCAAGTCCAAATACAAAATAGATGCAAAGCACAGAGTTACTCTTATTTTTTGTGAGAAATCCTCTCAATTTTTATATTTAATGATACTTTCAAGCTGTAATGTATTACCAGAATCCGCCGCGGTTATCAAGTCTATCATCTCAATTTTTATATTTAATGATACTTTCAAGTTGTAATGTATTTCCAGAATCCGCCGCGGTCATCAAGTCTATCAACAAGTCTGTGCTTCTTGCCATTCAATGTCTCTGATTTCTTATCGAGATCTTGTTGGTGTGGCATATACTGAAGATGAAGTAAAGGCGATGGCAGCGGAGATTGAGGTGGTTGATGGTCCTAATGATGAAGGCGAGATGTTTACTCGTCCTGGAAAACTAAGTGATCGCTTTCCTAAACCATATGATAATGAACAAGCAGCACGATTTGCCAATGGTGGAGCATATCCTCCAGACTTAAGCTTGATAACTAAGGTAATATTATTTTTTTTAATAAAAGAAAACATGTATTCAGCATTCAATCGATGCTTAAATTACAATACTATCCTTTCAGGCCCGACATAATGGACAAAACTATGTTTTTGCTCTTCTTACTGGGTACCGCGATCCCCCTGCTGGTATTTCGGTAATTTACGAATTCCTTTCCTGAGATGCAATACTTGATATGTTTAAGATATGTATCTTGCAATTTCATTTAGTTTGTTGGACATTAACCTTCCAGTATGAAATATTTCTTGATTTTTGACTTTATGGCATAAGCGATGTTGATTGTTTTTACTATTACCTTGTATCAGTATTGGATACTGAATACTGATTGAATTTTTAAAATTCAAATCTATATATGGATAATGCACTGAAAAACTCATCAGTCATTTATAATATTGTGATATAATGAGGTTTTGACCTTGAAATATTATAACTCGTGCATTAAATCATTGCATGAAATTGTTAATGCTTTGTTTTTAGGGTTTTTTACATACGTACCATAGGAAAACACTCACATCAAATAGTAAATATTACACTCATACCGCTCATCCCTTCCAAAATAAGCATGCATAACACTCCCATCTCCATCTTCCAATGCCATTCGCTCAACCCTGTTAAACCACACGACTTCGCCTTGCAAGGAAATGGGATTTCCGCTCGTCTCACCAATGCAGCTCCTCTTCACATGCCTAGAGTTCTTTTCTAGCCAACCACCTTACTTTCGTAATTGTTGCTCCTTCCTCTGCTAATCGAGAACCATTTGACTACCGACAACCTAACCTTTTTGTCGCACTGGCTGCTCCCCCGAGTCAAATCCTAGCCATTTGAAAGAAAATATAACTCCCTTAGATAAGCTGTGTTTTTTAAGTCCAACTACATTTATATTATACATAGCTTAACTTTGGTTTGCTAGATTATCTTAACTTGAATTTATCAGCTTGATCTAGAAAGACATCACTAAGTTTAATAAACTTAGATTTATCTGTTTGACGAGGAATATTATCATTCAGTTTTTGTTAGTTTAACTTTACTTTTTTTAGCATACCTTATAAATGATAGAGAAAACTTCTATTAAGTTAAATTTGATTAAGACTTATTTATGGTTAACTTAGGTTTCTTAGGATTGACAACTTAATTTTACCTGATGAAAAATAACTCTACTTGACAAAGAAATATAAGATTTTGATATATTTTGCTAAATAATATTTGACATGATTTTATTAGGTTTTGTTTGACATAATATTACATTGCTTAATTTTAATAACTTTCTTTAATGTCCTTCATTTATTTAATTATGATTAACTTTTATTTAAATTGTTTGACTTTGCTTTACAATTTCTTGGTTGATTTTATAAGGTAAGGCTATGATATATTTTCATTTAACATAACTCACTTTGGCTATGCTTAATATTGTATCAATTTGATTTACATAAAATGGCTAATAGGCTATTCTAAAATTATTTTTTAATGTTTGCATAATATAGCTAGTGGGATGGAGTTGAAAAACTTGAATTTCTTAGCCATTTGTATGTCATTTGTTTAATTTTAATTTTTTCTATTTAACATTACTTGAGATAAAGTAATCCGCAATTGTGTGTATGTGTGTTGTGTATGTGTGTTTGTGAGTATGTGTGTTTGTGAGTGTGTGTGTGTGTGTGTGGGTGGGTGCGTGTAATTAGGTAACATGAACTCTAGTCATTCATCAACAATAAGGAGTACCATCCAATTAAGTAAAGTGTACTGCAAATGTAATCACTTGCCAATAGAGATAAAATAATGATCGAAAATTTTATCGATGCACGCGAAACTGATTAAAAGACTGCATATATTTCAATTGATTGGATAATGATGAATTGTTAATAAATGCTATTTCATATCATTTACAAACTCATGACAAGATGTTATGAATGAATTTGAGTCTCTTGCAGTTAAAATGAGGATTTTGATAGTTGTCATTATTATAACTCTAGTGTACTCTTTATATTTTTAGTGTGTCTATATTACTTTTGATATTTTGTGTGTTGTAATCATCAGAATGTTGCCGGTTGTTCAAGATGGTTATGCAGTTTGACGTTTAATTAAATCAGTGTGTTGTAATCTTTTGTTTGTTCTGGGGGCTTACAAACCTATTGTACTTATGAACAACACTTAAAATTTGCTCTATTGTTCTATCTATAAAATATTGTGTTGAAAGTTTCATGTATTCATAAGCATATGGATATCTTGATATATATTTATGCTTATTTTTTATTTTTAATGAAATATGGTCTCAATAAAAATAAAAAATAATCATAAACTTATATCAATAAATCACATGTATTTATGAAAACATAAAACTTTCAACACAAAGTATATTCAACATGCAAAACCTGACAACACTTTCAACACAGCTAAACATGAAACTGTATAATCATCTTGAACAACTGACAACATGCTGACGATTACAACACAAAATATCAAAAGTAGTATAGATATACTAAACACATAAATAATACACTATAGTTATAACAATGATTGTCATCAGGATCTTCATTTTAACTGTAAGGAACTCAAATTTCTTCCTAATCAGCTCGTCGGGAGCTTGTAAATGATATATAATATCAATTTTTTAACATTTCATCATCATTCAACCATTTGAGCTATCTGTAGTCATCTCTTTATTAATTTAATACACATCAATAAAACTTTGTGCATTATTTGGTCTCTGATGACAAGTTAAAATAATGCAAAGAGGTGGTTACAGTCTAACATATTTGAAAAGAAAAATATAACACATGCAACGTACAAACTCACGTTAGAGAGGCATCCGGGTGATGGCGGTGACGGTTAGGGGGTTGGCTGAGGCGGGAGCAATTTTCTGGGTTGTAGATGAGAAGCGACAAAAATTAGGGGTAGCTGGAATAGCAGGGCAAGCAAGGGCGACAGTCCAAATAGCGGTAATGTATTGTTTGGGGCGGTTGAACAACATGAAAGCGATAAAAGGAAGGCATTGTGGCAATGGCAGCAAGCTGGAATAAGCTGGTTGGGGGGGGGGGGGGGGGGGGGGTGTTGGAACAGCAGAAAACAATTAGGAATGGTTGTTTCAGGGTGGGCAACATCGAGCGGGAATGGTTGCGACAGTGGCGGTGAAGGCGTGGGACTGCGGGGCCAAAGGAGGGCTGTCTTGTGGCTATGACAACGAGAATGATGGCTGGATAGCGATGAACTACAAAAAGACAACAATAGGACAATTGTCGAGGCAACAACAACAACGAGGAGGAAGGCATGGTAGTGTAGCAAGAGGGATGTAGGAAGGGATAGGGAATATAATTATCACCTGGGAACCAATATATAATTGAAGGACCACTTGGAACTCTAGGACACAACTCTTGAAGGGAAGAGAGATGTCAGAGGGTATGTTAATAGAAAACACACAAAAACTAAACCTAGAACATCAAAAAAATAAATATATAATAAGAGTATAATGAGGTGTGGCCTAAGATGACTGACAAACTTCCCACAATAGCAAAAAAACATGGATTGGTTCAGTCCATGCGCGAAACGACGGTCCACTTGATCTATGGACTGCAGCAGATAGTCTAAACAATCCCGTGGGAGGGGGGGAGAATCTCCCGCGCATGGAGGCTCTAGAGAAGCAGATTGTGCTAAAAAAAAATTGGGGTTGTCGGCTGTTAAATGACTCTTAGTTAGTATAGGGAGAAGCAACAATTACAAAAGCAAGGTGGCTAGCTGGAGAAGAACCCTTGGCGTGCTTGCGTGGAGATAAAGGACGACTAGGGTGCATGAGGGGGGAGAGTTTTACTGGCAAGACAAAGGAAGCCTTTCTACCGGGCGAGATGAAGCTATGTGGTTTAAAAAGGTCGAGCGAGTGGTGTTAGGAATGGGAGATGGAGTAGTATGTGTGTTTCTTTTGCAAATGATGGGTGGTATGGGCATAATATTTACTATTTAGGTCTTAAATGAGTAAACGTGGGTGTTTCCTGTGGTGCGTATGTAAAAATCCCTTAACTTTATGATCTCAGGCGAGGAATCCATTTTGTGAAATTCACCACAACCACCATTATTATCTCTTCCCCATTTGTACTGTTGAATTTATGAATCCTTATTCTTCAGCCTTTCTTGTTGAGATTTTCATCTCACGCTTCAAGTTCTTTTAGGCTTTTTTTTTGCATCAATCGTTGTAAATATTTAACTTTTTTTTCAGAATGAGTTTGGAAAAGTTGTGCATCTGTTTGCTTTGTTCACCATTGCATAAAAATAATAAGATCCATAAATATTTCATTTCGTTGTCTTTTTTTCTAAAGATTGCATGCATCTATGTTTGAAATCCTAAACCTTTATAAATTCTGCATCAAGTAGACTTCGCATACAAATTGTCTAATCCAATGCATTGAGCTTTAACTAGGGTTTGTGGAGGGGTTGCTGTACACATGCTACCCTACATTTCATAGAACTTATTTTCATGACTCAAATAAACAACCTCTTATCCAAGCCATCTCTAGGTCCATGCACTAACAAGTGGTTTCTGTTAACTCTTTTAAGTTCTGGCTCCCTGATGAGCATGATATGAGTATGAATGCCATCTTATTACACGTCAAAGTATTGATTCTCAAAACCACAATGTTTGAGAACATTGTGTGATAATATAAAAATACAATCCCATTTTGCAAGTCAGTTCCAACTCTTGTAAATACATGTAAAATAGGATGAATGGATCATACTATTCGATATACTCCCAATATATGCATTAATGGCATTATTACTGTAGAAGCTCTTAGTTGATATTGTTAGTATAGAAGCCCTAGGCAAATGTAGAACATCTTGTCATAGGTCACGGTTAGGGAACTTAAGGATGAGAAGCATCACTCAATCTCTCCTTGATGTTGTAAATTATTTGTTTGGCAGCCTTTAACCAATTGAATTCTCCTTTTTAGATTGTTTTCAATGGGATTCATTGTAATAATAAACTTTTTATAGACTTGCTTAAAATGTTTGCTGGGAATGAAAGCTATTTGCGTTGTGTTATTGGTAAACTAGAACCAATATAAATTTATCGGAAATATCCTCTCTAGACACAAAAAAGGCAAGAAAATAGCAAGGAAAATACGCTTCTTCATATTAACCAAAGCAAGGAAAGCCCTTCTCAAGTTAAGGTAATGCTTCTCTAGTCCTCTTCAATCTTGTTGAAATTGATATGTTGTTAAAAGGAATACCAAGTAATATGCCTAAAATTTAATCGAGCTAATACATCATTACTGATAAATGTTCATAATGCAGTGTTAACCTAAAAAACATAACCAATCATCAGCATTCTATCCTTAACGAAGCAAATCTTCTGGTCATTATCTCAATTGATTTTGTAAATTTTTGGTACCAGTTATGTAAATCTATTTCTATGTGAAAACACTCATTTGACCATTTTGAGCATGTAGTCATGTGAAGGCATAGGAAATCCATAATTTATATTAGTTCTATATTTGACATTGTTCCATGCTTATTTGTCAATTTTTGTCTTTATGTTGCCAACAATACGAGATATGCACAGCAAATAAGCTTGCTAATTCAATTCATTGTCTCAGTTTTTTGAGTCTTTTGAGCTTTAGTGATCGTGGGGTTCATTCTATGATGGAGTAACATAAAGTGAGAATGACCATAATCAATGACATCTCTAATGCCATATATTGGTTGAGTCAGCGGTGAATCATGGTATCATTATAGGATAAAGTACATACAATTATAGTAAACTTACATTAGAATGATGACTAGCCTACCATGATGAAAGGCAATACTCAATCACACGTAAAAGATGATGACTAAACCACTAAGAACTTCCCTTGTCCCCATGACAACTTGGACATAAATAAACCCTCTTAATGTACTCACCCAAAAAAAAAAAAAAAAAAAAAAAAAAAGATGATTGACACACTAGGTTTCATCCTTTCTCCGGCAATTAGAAATGACATGCATGAAAAATCCACTATTTATAATCAGCAGGACTTCTTCCTCTTAAAGTATATATGAAATTGCTCCCTCAAAAATCGACATTTAATTTTGATTGTGGTCAGGATGACTTGCAGGATGTTCGAGGAGAGATCTTCCAAGTCATCATCAATTTCAATAGAACATTCCTCAAGCTGATGCACTTAAAATCTTTTTACTTTTCATATATGTGATTTTCCTACTTTAGTTTTATCAACACGTCTTTGTGGCAGAATTCTAGGCAACGGGCTTCTTGCACTACTCATTGAAGAAGGATATAATATTTTTTGTCTTCCAAAAGGGGTTAGATGGTTAAAATGGCTAAATTATGTCTCCCTTCAGTTAGGAAATCATCTAGTAGCTGGAACGCCTTTTGATAAGTCTCCCAGATAAAGCTGAAAGGGAAATCCTTTCAAGATGCAACTAAAGTGGCACATGAATTTTCTTTGATATCCGACTTTAAATTAAGCTTATATGCTGACAAAATCATTACCTAATTTTGGAGTATCTTCTTGACATTGGCTCTATAGATTTCAACTCACAAGTTCGTATCATGCCACTCTAAACTTGACCGTCATGTGCGCAATATATTATGCTGCTTGTAGTGTCTTTACTGGTGATCAACCAAGGAAAACTTTGTTAAGTCTATTATTCTATTATCATAATAAGTCTTTCATTTTTTCACTTTCTGAGTTTCTTCAATGCCATGTTCATGGCATCTAAATCACTTGGCAAAATGTTGAAAGTGATCATTGTGCATAATATAAGGTTTATTGCATTGGAATCTAGTTATTAGCACTTTTGGAAGTGCTGCATATTAGAGGGTTCTTAGTCCCGAATCTCCTCGTCGAGTCCAATCATGAAAACACAAAAATTCTTTTAATCTTCAATTTTTTTTGACTTTTCTCCATTATCTGTGGCATATTTTCAATAATATGCACAACTATTGGGGGTTCTTTGTTGGCACTAAAATGTTAATTTTATATATGCTTTTACGCTCGGATTTGAGTAGGTTTAATCTGTTCGACATGCTATGATTGAGTTGGTTGTTGTCAGTCTCAGTCATTTGAAATTGAACAGGTCAATACTTTCCTAGTTGATCGTCTGGTCTTTCCTAAAGGTGCTTACAGATCTCCTTATTAATCCAAACTCAGTTTTCATTCTTTAGATCTCCATATTAATCCAAACTCTGGTTTCATTCTTAGTCATAAATCTGCTCGTTGAGTCCAATCATGAAAACTCAAAATCCTTTTAATCTTCAAAACTTTGACTTTTTTTCAGTATCTGTGGCATATTTTCATTAATATACACAGCTATTGGGGGTTCTTTGTTGGCAGTAAAAATGTTAATATAATATATGCTTTTATACTCTTATTTGACTAGTTTATGTTGCTCTTCATGCTATGGTTTTGTTGGCTGTTGTTCGTCTTAGCCATTTGAAATTGAATAGGTTGATACTTTCCTAGTTGATCGTCTAGTCTTTCCTAAAGATGCTTAGAGATCTCTTTATTAATCCAAACTCAGTTTTCATTCTTTAGATCATCATAAGTTCATTCCCAACTTAGCATAGCTAGAAACGCTAGCTCATCAACCCTTAGCATTATTCTTTCGATCATTCCACTGGGAACTTTACATTAAGATGACTATAGGATCTCACTCGACTTGGAAAGACCATAGGAGGAGTTCATTATTTATTCAATTCTAAGTCATATCAAATTTCCTTCATAGCTTTGACTTTAGCCAGCATTAGGTAGACTTATTCTAGGCTTGACCATAACTGGTCCAAGTGGATTCAGTTATATGAAATTGCTACGACACAAATCAACATTTAATTGTGGATGTGGTTAGGATGGTTTGCATGATGTTCAAGGAGAAACTTTCCGAAGCTTATTCAATTTCACTAGAACATTTCTCAAGTCATGTACTTAAAAAGCCTTTTTTACTTTGCATAAATAGGTTTTCCTATTTCAGTTTTATCAATGATTTTTGACATTTAGGTTTAATCAATAAGTCTTTCTGGAAGAATTCTTGGCACTGAGATTGCACTGCGTGTTGAAGAAATGTCAAATGTTTGCATCCATTTTCTAGAAGTGGGCTAGAGGCTGAAAATGGATTAATTATTTTTACCTTTGGCTAGCAAAGCATAGCACTCTTTTTTAAATTATTTTTACCTTTGGCTAGCAAAGCATAGCACTCTTTTTTAAATATACCATGTATGTTGAAAGTAAAATCCTTTCTTGAAGTTGTAATCAAGTGGGGCGTGATTTCTCTATGGATATCTAACTCTAAACTAGACTTAAATCTTGACAAAATCATTGGCGATTTTTCAGAGTAGCTTCTCAGCATTCAAACCCGACAATTCCTCATCATGCCGCTCTGAACTTGACATTTGAGTGATCAACAAATCATACCACTTTTAAGTATCTTTTCATTTGGACCTATAAACCAAGAAAAAAATTAATTAGTCTATTATTATGAATAAGTGTCTTAGTTTTCATCTTTTTGATTTCTTCCCTGTCAAGCTTATAGCGCTGTAGATAATCACTACAATGTAGAAAGTTATTATAATGCATAATATAAATTTTATGGGCTAGATTTTGGGCAATCTTTTCATGTAGTAGTCTCCCCGGTAAGGATTATATATTGGGGTTTTGTTTTGTGAACCACTTTGCACCGACCTATGAGGACCCTTTCAAGATGGATGCTATGAATCACAATCTTTATTGAACTCAACAACAAGGTTATGATGGCTAACACATTCTAATTTTTTGATATGAATCTTCTTATTTAGAGGTGGGGAAAATTGTACTCTTGTGGGTCAACTTCAACTCAACTCAAAAATTTTACTTTTAGTTTGAGTGAAGTCTGAGATGAGTTGAAATGGGTTATTTTTTAGCTAATTTGTTCCAAAGTTATTTTTAAAAATGGTCTAAATTCTTAATGGTGTATGTCTTCAAATTATTTTAGGGGAATTAATTTGATTTTATGCTAAAAAAATCTGTATTGAAAATTAATTTTCCATTAAGGTAAATCAGTTGAAAAGTATACAGAGCGGAGAAATGATATTTGTGTTATTTTTATTGATCTTAGGATGGTATATGATTAAGTCTCACATGAATTGATTTTGTATGCATTAATTAATAAAATTGTTCGTGTTAAAGTTACGTGAAAATTATGAAAAATATTTTTGGCTGAGCACTAATTAATATCACGAGTATTTTTAAAGTGAACTAAAGTTTTCCAATAAAAATAGTGTATTATATCAAGGATCAGTTTCTGAGTCTATATATTTGAATTGGTTATCGATATGCTTCTAAATGACATTCAAAATGAGGTGCATTAGTTCATGCTTTTTCATAGATGACACTTCTAATTTTTGTGACACGTGCTGAAATAAACATAAAGTTAGTATGACAAGAGAACATCATTTGTCAATATTTAATGGACAAAATGCTAAAATTATTAAAAGCTAGCATGCAATTTTAGTTTGTATGATATTAAAAATTATTAGTTAATATCGTTGAAATGATAAAGTGATCCGTAAGTGATAACTTTAAGTGTTGGATTTGTTTTTTAGATGAATAGGGATATGAATAAGGATGCAAATTCTAATGTTAATGCCAGGTAACTAAAATGGTGAAATGCCTTGAGAGTATTATACAATAAGGGAACATCATTAGGCAAAGATAAATTTAAAAAAACATAAATTAGGTTGGTTATATTGTATGAATCAAGTATTGAACGGTCAAAGTTTTGACAGTTAAGTTGAACGTGGCAGAAAGTCTTAAAATAGATACATGTAATACTAAAAATTATAAATTAAGAAAAGATTATAGTACAAGAATAGTTGCATTGATACTCATTGAAGATATGATACTTGAATATAAACTTAGGTAGTTTATACATGCACAACAAAGGTTAAATAACATCCTCATTAGATGGATAAATGAAATTAGTTTTAAAAAAATTTAAGAAGAAAAATGGGTAAACTTATGGCAAGATGGATAAAATTTTGTTTGAAAATGTTTTGAAAAGAACAAATTTAATACCTTAAATAACAATCTAATGGGAATGAATTGAAGAATGAGATTCATGAAGCTGAACCCAAATTATTGGGATAAGTCTAGTGACGATACTAAATACTCTCTATATGTGAAAATGCACGTACATTTATATTTAAATTAATATCGATTTGGTGTCGAGTGGATCGAATTTTGTTTTGAGCGAACTATTCGTGAGTCGAAACAAATCAATTTTGATTTCGAGTTGCTTAAAATTGAGCGATTAGCTAGTGAATTTCAACTTTCAAACAATATTACCGTTTTCTTTAAATGGACATATGATACCTAGATCCCTTCTTAGGTTGGGAAGCCTTATGGAGTTTATTTTTTCCTTAATGAAGTCTAAATTTGGATGTCTTGAAAGTCCTCAAAACAGTCGCTAAGGTCCTACAAGAAATTATGAGGAATTGCTATGGAATAATCAAGTAATGGTTAAAAGCTCAAATAGGATTTATGCTACTAATAAATTATTTCTTAATTTGATGTTAATTAATGAAATATTTTCTTTATTAATGCTTTATAGATTATTGTCATGTTGATTGAGCTTTGAAGTAGTATGTATGTCACTAGGGGGCTATTTGGCTTGTTGAAAAAATAATTTAATGTGAAAGTAATGTATCATTTTGGACTACTTTGGAGTTGTTTGGTTCAATATAAAATAAATGCAAGGCTTCTCAATTACTCATTTGGTTTGAAAAAAAAAAAAGAACTCAATATGAAATTTGCCCCTTAGCAGAGGTGGTGGGCTGGGAGGGGCTAGCGACTGATGGTAGCTAAGCACCGGGTGGTCGTGGTTAGGGCTGCAAATAATCCGAGTTCGAGAAGGTACTCGCAAATCGGCTTAATTAAAGCTCGTCTATGATCGTTTTATTAATTTAAATTAATCAAACAAGCTTGAACATCTTTTATAGGTACTTATTTATTAAATGAACAAGCTTGAACAACTTGTTGTTTGGTACATTTATGTTCATGATCAATATCATTTCAAGCTCGTGAACAAGCTCATGATCAAGCTCGATTAAGGCTCGATTATGACTCAATTACAACTTGTTCATGAACAATATCGTTTAAATATTTATTTTTAGGCTCAACAAACATTATTTTATATAGCTCGTTTATTTTTCTCAGCAAGCTGTTGAAATAAAGCTTGTGTGTGGCTCGATTACGACTCATTTATTCTGTTGAATGTGCTGCTCGTTAGCCGTCTTTATAAGACTATATATGAACTGAGCTTGATTAGAGCTCGAGTTGAGCTCGAACAGAGTAACTCTAAACGAGCTTGAGCTCAAACAAAATTTTAAAATCTCGAATCGAGCTCGAACGAGCTCTTAGTAAATGAGCTCAAGCTTGAGCAAGAACCTCAGTTTGGTTCAATTCATTTGCCGCCCTAGTCGCCATCATTTGTCGCCCTAGTCGCCAACTGCAGTAGGTGCAGTTTGACACCATTTTTAGTGTATTTTGAAAGTGCTCAAATACGACGAATTTTAAATACACTTGAATTAAACTATTTATTGCATTTTAGATTCACTGCAATTTTTTACCGAATTCCTTTTTATTAGCCAATCAAACAATAAAAAACTGGAATTCCATGCATTTCAAATGCAATACACTTTCTTTTTAGCCAACCAAACCACCCTAAATAAGGACCATAGCTAGGCACTATTTAAATTATGTCATTAATGTTTGCTTATTATCCTTATTTTATCTACTAATTAAATAGATCATTTTCTTATTTGCTCATAAATTGATATTGACCGCTTAATTTGTTGTTTATTAATATAAATTTGGATTAGCATAAGGTATTAGCACTAGCTATTTGCTTTCTCAAATAGATAATTACCATATCAAGTGGTTGCTCTTTTTAACCACTCAATTGGGGTGCCAATATATCGATTAAATATTTTTAAATGAAACTAAATCAATTATTTAGCATATACTTTAAATTTATACTATCACGCATGTAGTTGGGAGTAGTATGATTGATATCGTAGTTAAACCAAACCGAGACGTAGGACACAATTTTATTATTGACTTAAAACAAGGTTACAATGAAGACTAGAAATAACGAAAGACAACACACAAAGCAAAAGCACAAAACAAAGGATTACAACTAATGACTCAACAAAGAAGACACAACCGCTTGATGGGGAGGGGGCCGACGAGGGGAGGCTAGATTGGTGGTTGCATTGAAAGCCAAAGAGGTTGGGATGATGTGGAAAAAGTAGGACAACAGATTGGCACTGATAACGACGTCAAATTGCAGGTGGAGAGGAGCAGGAACGACATCGAGGTTGGATTGATAACTGCGGTGAAGGTCGGGGAGGTGAGGCTTCTGTGGAAGAAATAAGATTGTAGGTTGGCGATGGTGATGGCTTTGAATCACAACTGGAGAGGAGCAGAGGGTGCTGGAAGGGGCAGCCAGAATGTGTGGCTTGCAGGGGAGCTGCAAGAGTAGGTGACAGGTGGAGTATGAAGGAGGGCAGCAGGGGCGGCGGGGTCGAGATATAGCTGAAACACTATCTCGACATCAGATACAACCCTCGAAGGAAAAATACAAAGAGTAAAACTTGAATTCAGATATAAAAAACAAGACCCCTAACTCTAAGCAAATCATCTTATATTTATAATGAGGCTAGGACTTTATTTTAGTCAATGCTTAAATCAAATCAAATCAAAATTTTAGATTTAGAAAAGAGGAATAAAATATTCAGAAATTATTATTTGGAAATTCAATTTAAGAATGATATTATAATGGAAATTTAGGAAAGAAAAATAAATATAGCTGAAGCACTATCTCGGCATCGGATACAACCCTTGAAGGAAAAACAACAAGAGTAAAACTTGAATTTAGATATAAAAAGCAAGACCCCTATCTCTAAGCAAATCATCCTCTATTTATAATGAGGCTAGGACTTTATTTTAGTCATTACTGAAATCAAATCAAAATTTTAGATTTTGGAAAGAGGAATAAAATATTCAGAAGTTATTATTTGGAAATTTAGTTTAAGAATGATATTATAATGGAAATTTAGGAAAGAAGAATAAAAATATTCAGAAATTTTGATTTGAAAATTCAGTTTAGGAAAGAAATTATAATGAAAATGTAGATTTAGGAAAGAAGAATAAAAATGTTAGAAATTTTGATTTGGAAAGACTTATATTAGGAAGATGCTAAGAAGGAAAGAGGGGAAGGGGAGAGAAGGGAAAGGGAGGAGTGGCAGCTCTCCTCCCTTTGAGGACCGGTCGGTCCTCCATAACCCCTGCGTCAGTGTTAATTGGTTAACCATTGGACCAACTGTTTTTGTGTTTAATATCAATCTCTTGCTTGCCCCCACCCATGATAAGTTTGGAAAGAGGATAAATTCTCAAGTGAATCTGAATCAAATTAACATGATTTCAAACTGAGCTTGGTATGGTCTGGTTCCTAATTTTTGGCGCCTGCTATGATCATAAAATATACAGTCCTTGATTGAGCTTTTTGATTTTTTATTTACGAGTCATTCCACTCAATTTTCTGGCATCTCAACATGGCCTTAATGAATCATATTTATGTGGCTTCAAACAGAGCTCTGTTTGCTCTGGTTCCAAATTCTTGGCATCAGTGCAAGCCTCTCGAGTTACCTGATTGCTCTGGTTCATGAAAAGCTAACGGACCATAGTTGCAAATCTCATCCTTAAAGCCTCAATTGCAAAAAAAAGTTAATTAATGTTCTTTTGTCATTGCATGGTATTAATGCTAGCTTTGACAAATAAGATGATAGTAAAATTTTCTTGAACCTCAGTATAGAAAATTAATCCATTCATGTTGGCAAGAATCTTTGTGCATGCCTTTATTGATCTGGTCTGTTTTATCTCCACAGCTCGGATCATCTCACCTTCATTTTTTATTTATTCGGATTTATTGCTCACCCACATTCTCTCTGAAATCTTTTCATTTTAATGCCGTCCATTTCATTCAAGATTCGACGAAGTGTTATTTAAGTGCAGCTAAATCTAATATACATATTCCTGTTAAAGCATCTGCATGTATTTTGAATGCATTTCCTGGAAGTTTTCATTTGATCGGTGATTAAAATCTCCATTGACAAGAAGTTCAACGTTGCCTCAACAGGATTTGTTAACCTCTCAAGTTATAGGTGGCCTTTATGTTAAAGTTTATATCTTCTAATTTATTTATTGACACCAAAAAATTTCAGAGGATCTTCTGCTGCCGTGCCATGTAGCACAAAACATGATATTCCATCATAGAAACTTGTAGGGGCATTTACATACAATACCGCACAATTTATATATCTAACAACAAAACTTTACTTTTAATATTTATATATCACCCAAATCAAATCTTTAATATCACATCAAAAGTACCACTATTTTAACTTTTAAAAAGTGAAATACACCTTTTCATAAATAGATAGTGTGGTATTTACGTAAAAAATAAAGTTTATGGGATTGGTTATGTAAATACATAATTGAATGGTATGTATGTAAATCTTCCATGTACTTGTATTGTACTGAATTTATGACCGCTAAAGGAACATTTAAAAAAAAAAGGGGATATAGCTAGTTAAGGAGTGGAAAAGTAGGCAAGAATTGTTGATTTCGCTTGAATATGTTGGACTTCTTCCCACCATAATATAGGTTTAAGTGAATAGTGATATCAGAAAGATCATTTATTGATTATACTCTAGAGGGGCCCATGTTACATATATATACTTCATACTTTTGCATTATGCTTTGTTCTTGATTCTTTTCACCACACCATTTTTAAGTCAAATTGCAATGTCAAGCTTATGACTATAATATCATGTTAAATACACGTGTTTACTGTTTGTGTAATTGAGCTGGAGATTTTATTGTAATACTGATTAAATCTCCTTGCAGGCTATAAAGTATCAGGTTTCTTTCAGAGGTTGTTGTTTTACTTCTTTTGATAGCTGTCGCAGAAAATCTTTGACCATATTAATTTTGCTAGTCTCAAAATTTTTTTGATCTGAAGAAAATAAATCATGTATCATACTTCATGATGTTTATATACAATTAGCTCATCATCAAGGAGTAAGAAATAGTTGCTCTCCATAAAAAAAATTAAAAAAAAAACAATTGTCGATTCTTTGCATACGACCTTCATGGTTTTATGGTGGAAACTCTTGCTGAAAATGAAAATGCTTGTTACGCTTACCTTCATAAAATATGATAATATGCTCTTCATGCAGACCCTATTTCTACCCAGCTGTGAATATTTAGCATCATGGTTTTAGAATCATCTTCTTGCTATGCATTGATAGCAAATGACTGTGGCACGAACTCAAAATTGCCGGTGATTTCGAAGATTAAGGGTCTGTTTGGGGCAGCTGCAGCATCCATCTTATCCAAGTAATTTTGATAAGCTACTGATCGACAGCTGATCTGAATAAGCTGATTGACTGCTTGATTTGTGCGTTTAGGAAACAACTGATTTGCAGTTGTTTCTGGATAAATGATCATTCTGTGCTCAAATTTAGTTCTTTTACTAGTATAACATTCATTTTGTGCTAAGTGCAAATTGAAGTAATCTAACTAGCAAAACAGCCACTTAATTTTGTGCTAAGTGCATTGAAGAAATATTTAGACGTACTTATCTTCATTATTTTTTGAATAAATATATAAAGTAAAACCACTTAATATTATATCATTTAAATATAGGAGATATATCATGTGTTAACTTTTTTAAGTGGAGTCCCAACATCTTGATTTTATTTTATATTTTCTTTTTTTCTTCTTTTGACAAGGTAAGTCGTATTGAAATAAATTCCATAGACTTTTCCATATTGTTTGACAGAGCTGTTGATTTATTTCGATTGAGGAAAAGAGGGAAAATTAATACTCCATAGAAGCAGAAGGATAGTGAAAGATTAGAGACTCCATTATTACCTTGGGAGCAAGATTAATCTCCTCTTTAGATGTAGAAGCTTCGGTAAGGATATTCTGGTTGAGCGAGTTCAGATTAAAACTGAAAAATAAATATGCCCAAATAACTAATAGCTGAAAGCAAACAAATGATGGGACTAGTTTTCCAAAAATTCACCTAGCATTCATGGTTGAATCAAATAACTCTACGTTTTCACGCATCCCATATGGCATATTCGCGAGCATATGATGAGCTTCTTTTGCTGGGGCAGAGAAAGCTGGATGAGTTTCCGCATCTTAAGAGATTGGGATCAAATCAAGAACAACAATAATGTGAAAACTATAGAAACGGCAGATTGGAACCTTGGCTTTGGGGATTGCACTTCTTTCCTCTTGTAATCGGACCTTGATTGCTTGAATCTGGGACTCCATCGCGGTTAGGGTTGCGTCCTTAGCAGTGAGATCGGGTATGTTGGTGAAAGGCACTGGGGGTTTTGGGACAGGGTTTCGCCTCAGTTCATGTATTGGGAAAAAAAGAGGCAGAGATTACTTTTGCGTGCTAAGACGAAATCCTGGAGCTCCATAATGCGAGCTTTAAACAAGAAGACAAGCTTGTCAAGTGAAGCGGAAGAGGGCAACCGCGTAAAATGCCAAAGGAAGCTTTGGACCGTGGGGCTCGACCCGCGGTCCGCATTTAATTAAAGAGGCAAACATCATTTTGGAAAACACTCTCCAAACGATTTTTTTAAACGGTGAGGCGAATTTTTCGAAACGCCGCCGCTGTTGATAAATTGTCCCAAACGCACCCTAAATAGGAAATCAAGTCTTTAGCCTAAAAAAAATAAAAACAAATAAATATATGTTTGTGGTATAGAAGTCATGTAAAATAGCTCGTAATAGTAAAATCCATGGTTTTTTTATTAATTGTGATGGTGCACTTTTTACAGCAAAGTTGATGAAACTTTCATTTTCACTGAGTGCCATGTTTGTTTGTTCCTTTTTTTAATCGAAAAAAGTGTCAAAATGATCCTCATAGTCATTGTAGGGAGTCATTTTAGTTCCAGAGTCTATAAAAATGTCAATTAAGTTTATCGAATTTTTTAATCGGGGCTAAAATAGTCTCCAAAGATTGCTTTTTTAACCCGTATTAAAGGACTTTGGGGATTAATTTGACACTTTTATAGACTCTCGGACTAAAATGACACCATGTAAATAGTCAGAGGACTACTTTGGCACTTTACTCTTTTATAATCAAGTCATTTGTGCTCTTAGATATTATTTTGTTTTCCTTTTCTAATAAATTTTCATTTTCTGTCTTTTGGAGCATGTTTAGATCCGAGATGGTTTGCACTATAATCCATACTTCCCTGGTGGTGCTATAGCTATGCCTCAAATGCTTATTGATGGTGCTGTTGAGTATGAAGATGGCACTCCTGCCACCGAAGCCCAGGTATTTTATTACAGTTTTTATTCATATATATTTAATTTGGCATATTCTTTGGTTTTTATTTTTGGTGCATTTACATCCGTAGCACACAATTCTTATTTATTTACGTATCTTACACTTAAACTTCCATATTTATTTACATATCTTACACTCAAACTTCCATAGTTATACATAGCACTCAATCTTTAATTTCACAAAAAATATGAATATTACCACTTTTTAAATGTGAAATACACATTTTCATGCATATGTTTAAAGTACGAAATTGCTATAAATGTAAATATGAATGTTTAAATGTAAGATATGTAAATACATAAAAATTTTGTGCTATGTATGTAAATTTCCCTTTTTTGGGGGGTACTGGACTATTTTATCTGATGTCAGTAAACCGGCTAAGATGTTCAACTCTACCTTTATTTTCATTATAGATGGGGAAGGATGTTGTCGCATTCCTTTCATGGGCGGCTGAACCAGAGATGGAAGAGCGCAAATTGGTAATCTTTGCTTTTCTGACTTGTTTGCATGATATAAATTATAGGATTCAGGTCTTTTTTTTTTTTTTTTTGCTCCACATTTTCCTTATTTTATATATATATATATATATATATATATATATATGATTAATGTGCTTAAAAATGGGGGATTTAGCACTTAGCTCTTGTATTTCTGCATATGCAATATATAAATCATTGTAGTTTCCTATTGTTTAAAATTCATCAAAAGATATGCATGAAAAGATATTGTTGTTTTCACGTAAAGCTAATGTCATGATATTTTTATTGTGATTTGGAGATTATAAATATAGATATATTTATATATTCGAATGTAAATAAACTAAAAAAACTCACTATTCTATATGTGCTCATTGTTTATTATTATTATTATTATTAGGGCCATTGACAAACATACCATCCATCTTCTATATAAACTTTTTTCTTTACATTTCATACCACCCAAAATCTTTTATGTTACATTAAAAATACCACCATTTTGACTTTTAAAAATGAAATACACACCTTTTCATGCATAGGTAGGTTGGCATGCATGTAAAAATTGAATTTTAATGTTAGATATGTAAATGCATAGGAATTTAGTAATATGTATGTAAATCTTTATCATTATTATTATTATTATTGAGTAATGTGTAAAATCTGCATTGTATAGTTTCAAATATGGACTCTCCCCAAGTAGAATTTTAACATCAACTCAGCTATATAAAACAAAATTTATATCGAACATTGATATTTTTACAAAACAAACCTCTTTTTTTGTAAATAACTTAATATCTAATTGGGGGGTGGTATCAATCATCATGTAGATGGGATTCAAATGGATCTTCGTGTTGTCTCTTGCTCTGCTCCAAGCCGCATACTATCGGCGCCTGAAGTGGTCTATTTTCAAGTCACGCAAGCTGGTTCTCGATGTCGTCAACTGAACTGATCATTCTCAGGAAATAATTTTGTGCAGACTAGCTCAATAAACAACTTTGGGTTTATGTAATTGCCAAAGGGATTTTTCTTGAGCCCAATTCTTTTCTCCCATTTTGCAAGGAAACAAAATAATCCTTACAAAAATACTTGTTGTTGTTGATGGTACCGTACAACTTTTTCCTTTTTTTTGGGTCTTTTTTTTTTTTCAAGTGGAGATAGATGCATTATCATGAGACAACGTTTGTTTTGTTTTGTTTTTTTGTTTTTTGAAGATTTTATGTGTCAAATATGTATGGGATTTGATCTTATAATCTTGTTATAATGTCCAAAAGATTTATGAAGTAACATTATGGACACCTACTTCACAGTACCTTGATATTGTCATGATTTGGAGAATCCTTTACAAAGCAATGACTGCTTAAAGGTCTCAATTTTTTTTTTTTTTTTATACTTTACATCCGTTGAACATAATTTTTATGAATTTACATATCATAGTACCTAAAATTTGATATTTATGTTTATAACATTCTGGTGTGGTAAATTTGTGAAATAATTTTTTCGAGCAAATCCATAGCCTATAATGTTTGAATAAAGTTGTTTGTCACTTCCCAAAAGAGCTCTTAGAAGTGGTTGCAGCCCAAAATACTTTTTTTGGTTTTACACTAATCGGTGTGAGATTTTTTGCCCGTGATATTCTTCTTCACCCAATCACGTCAGGGTCCTACTGGATTATGGAGAGCCTAAAAGTCAGTATCTTGGCTCTGATACTACTTGTCACCTCCCAAAAGAACTCTTAGGGGTGGTGAGCAATCTAGGACTTAAATATTATTTTTTGACCCTACACCTAACTGATGTGGGAGTTTTTGTCTGTGACATGTTGCATCAGTTATATATATGCTCGTAAAAAATGGCATGCATTGCATATTCTTTTAGCTGTAAAATTAAACCATATCTTATTTATATAGTATCTTGTTTATAGCAGAAATGTATTCTATAAGATGTTGGATTATAAAAAAATGAACCGATTATTTTATGTGGTTCAATTATTTTATGGATTATAAAAAAATGAACCAATATATAAACAAGGAAAGCTCAAGGATCTATGTGATTCAATTATTGAATACTGTTGTCAAACATAACCGAAGGGAAATACTTTATAATTATGTGTTTATATATTCACATGTTTTATTTATTTACAAAATTAAAATACGATTATTATTTTAGAACATATTACAAAAATCTTAATAAGAACATATAGAATCTCAAATCTATATATTTTTCAGTTTCTTCTGATTCTCAGAGTTGATTATGATACATACAAATACATTAATTGAGCAAATCATTTTTTAGGATGTGTCAAAAATAGAAATTAAAAATTGCATGGTTTAATCTTTATTTTATGATAAATTCATTTTTGAGGTAGTGTGTTAAACTTAGAAATAAAAAATTGCATATATGATGTTTATTTTTTCTTAAAAATTCTCATCTATTATAAGATTTGTTATATAGTTACTTATGTGCATGGTTTGTGAACAAGAGCAAAATATCTACTCTCCAATTAGGAGAAAAATGTTCAAAGTATAATCTAACCGCTAATTTCTAATTTAGTTGTCATTAAGACTTATTGTATGTTGGAGGATTTGTGAAGGTAGACTTATTAATTGGTCTTAGAGTTGAACATAGATCCAACACACATACATGTAATTTAAAAGTAGTAGGAGGAGACATTGGAATTTATGTGTAAGAACATAGAAAAGGGAAAAATTAGGGTCTAGCCCAGATGAAGAAATTCATAAGTATGTAAGTACAACAATATGTAATTTTTTTCACAACTGAGAGAGCATGGTTACAATTTTATACTAAATACAATGCTTGTTCGTATATCATGCAGAGAAAACTTCAAGTGTCTAGAGGAAATCACCTTATTTTGAATATAGTGGTTGTAAGCAGTTGCCGTCAGGATTTATTGTGAGATCTTTAATACAACATTATTCTTTACACAGATTTGGGATGTGATGTTAGCAAGTAGAGTTTGCTGATGGCGATGAGTAGAGGTAGCCGACGTTGTTGACTGGTGGATGACGAACGATAGGAGGTTGTCGATGGTAGTTAGCATCTACGAATGCAGGAAGTCATTACTGGATCTTCAATACGACGTTATTCGGTATACCATATTTAAGATAATAGTTAACAAGCAGAGTTTGTTGACGACAGTGAGAGGCCAGTCGCGGTCAACAACAACTAGCGAGTGGTGGTCGATGGTTGTCAGAAGTTTTCTTCGGATTTTCAATCTAGAACAACACTGGAATTTAACTTCTTTCCGGTCTAAGAGAAGCAATGAGTTTGATGAAGTGTTCTCTTTGTTTGTCAATCGTTTCACCTTCATGGTGGTTGATAAAGCGTTCTTTTTGCTTGTTCCTTGCTCCTCTCACACCAGAATGAATAGGGAGCCCATTTTCTCAAGGAAAGCTCAAGGACTAAAAACTCTCCCACACTAAACTCAAAAGAAGATGCAATGGAGGAAGAAGAAGATGCGGAAGAGGAAAATTGACTTAAGAGAAGAAAAATATGAGGGGAGAGACTTTTACCTTACTAAGCACTTTGTTAAGTACTCACCCAAGAGTTCTCCTCCTCTCTCAAGCTCTCCAAGGACAAAATAGCTCAACAAAATTCCCCCCAAGGGAAATCTCAGCTGCCTTTTTTTCTCAAAAAATCCTCTAAAAAAATGGCCATTGAGCTCCTCTAACCTCCCTTGAGCCTTTTCCCCAAAATGGCAAAATACACATGTAAAGAGCTTTTCTCCCCAATGTCAGGCATGCAAGGCATTTGCTTTTGATTTGTCAAGCCATGGAGTATCCACTTACAACTCATGGCCAGGAAAACCCTCTATGTGGCCAATCTCTTGTCACAAATGGTTTAAAGTCCAAAACAGGTTATTTGGTGGTGCCAAGGCACTGTTGTCATGACATAGGTGTGTCAGGTTCGTAGCATAGGCACACTAGTCCAAAGTGGCTTAAAGCAAGTTTAAGCATCTCTTTGGGCTGAGTTCATGTAGAAGAAATATTGTATTTCCTCTCATCCTCTTGCTTATACAAGAACTCAGCCCAAAGAGATGCTTTGGCCCTAAATCAAATCCAAAGCTTAATTGAGTTGATATACATAGAACCTTCAATGGACCTGAATCCCAAGCCACCTTCAAACACTCACATCTTCAACTTAAGCCAATGAATTTGGGATGAGAAGCCACTCCACGAGAATTTGTTGAACATCCTTTCCACCCTCTAGATGATAGATTCAGGCATTTTAAACATTATAAGGAATAAAGAGAGATAAAAGATAGAACACTTTTAATACAAAATAAAAAATGTATTTTTTTAATAATCAAAACCTACAAAGTTTAAATAACACATTCAAAACACAATATTTTTTAACATAAGAAAAACTTCTAAACTTTGAATATTTTGACTCAAAATACACAAATGTTTTTCCACACAATAAACATCTACATAATTTAACACTGCATTCAAAACGTATAGCATATATTTTTACATAAGCAAAACTTCTAAAATTTGAAAGATTCCATTCAAAAAGTGCAATGCATTTTTCAGATAATCAAAACCTATAATGTTTAAATATTTCATTCAAAAACTAATACATTTTTACTTCAAAAGAGAGGCATGCATATTCACACAAACAAAGAAAAAAAATGTGTCAAATCAAAATCTATATATCGAGGATATGAGCATGTGAGCATTGAAAAACATACACATGAACACTAAAACCCTTATATTAAACACATAACCACATAGGAATTGAGTGATATGCATGTAAAACTAAAATTAGGTGTTAGGCATACAAATGCATGTAAATTATACGACACATATGTAGATCCCAAATATAGTTGTTAAAGTATAGAAATATGTGAAATCAAATGACATTTATGTAGAGACGAAATTTAAGCATTAGTGAAATGACATTTATTTGGAAACCTTAATTTGAACATTAAGTATACAGATATAAAATAAATTTCAATGGCATGCATGGAAATCTCATACTCTTCATTTTGCTTTAGATTTAGACTAAGCAAATTACTTTGAATGAAAATATTTAAACATTGTAGGTTTTTATTATGTGGAAAATAAATTGTGTATTTTGAGTGGAATCTTCAAAGTTTACAAGTTTTGCTTACGTAAAAATATATGCTATGTGCTTTAAATGCAATGTTTAAATTTTGCCGGTGTTATTTGTGTGGAAAATATATTATGTATTTTGAATGAAATCTTTAAATTTTATAAGCTTTGTTTATGTGAAAAAAAATCATGTTTAGAAAGTGTTGTATAAACTTTGTAGGTTTTGATTATATGAAAAATATATTTTGTATTTTGGATAAGATCTTAAATGTTTATAAGCTTTGCTTATGTGAAAAAATATGATATGTGTTTTGAATGTGGTGTTTAAACTTTGTAGGAGTTATTTATATAGAAAAAGCATTGTGAATTGTGGATGAAACATTTAAAACTTGTAGATTTTATGTATGAGAATATATTGTGCATTTCCTTTTGGTGCGATACTTAAAGCTTTAGGTTGTATGTGTAAAAAATACACTTCATGTATTTTAATATGTTAAACCTTAAGTTGTGTAAGTGAGAAAATACATTAAGCACTTGAATGCTATATTTATGTGTGAAATGTAGTTTACACTTGAATGCTATGTTAATGTGTGAAACATTGTCATACTTGAATGCTTTTTTTGATGTGTGAAAAATGTGATGACATTTTGTTATGATACTTGAACTATGAATGTTAAACATGTGAATAAAGCTTAGATGTCAAATGTACAAATGCATTAGC
The DNA here is from genome assembly GCF_001263595.1 of Phalaenopsis equestris. Taxonomy (NCBI): domain Eukaryota; kingdom Viridiplantae; phylum Streptophyta; class Magnoliopsida; order Asparagales; family Orchidaceae; genus Phalaenopsis; species Phalaenopsis equestris. The sequence continues at coordinate 4,223,921 of NW_018164869.1, read as the reverse complement.
AGATATGCATCTGAACTCTCTTTTGCATTTTCATAGCTAACACTATCATTTTGACCTTAACTTTAAACTTTGAGCACCATGTATGTAATCATGTAATTGAAATATTAAGTATGCAAATAAATGAGAATTCAAAAACATGTATACTTTTCTTCAAAGAAATGCATTGAATCATGGCGTTGCCTTGAACATCTCTCTTTGTGTATTTCTTGTGAGGTGATTTCTGTTTGTCATTTCTGCCCAAACTTATTTGCTTTTCAGGTACAATTCTAACCATTTGTCTTTCCTTTTCAATTTCAAAGGTTAAAGAATCCTAGGTTACGGACTTCCCTTCCTATAGGATTAGAGTCGCTATTGTGGTTTTCCTATTCTCTTCTAATGTAGAAAATCCTTTGTTTGCTCTCTGGATCAATTAGATCCAACGGCTGCTCGTAGACAAGTCTCATCCCCTAGCTAGGAATAGGATATGCAATCAGGTTGTCAACTTCCATCTTTGGAAGAGATGGCTTTGATTGACTCATCCATAAAAAATCATCTTGCCTAAAAACCTACGCCGAAGCATGGCACTCAATCATACGTGATCACATGCAAGGCACATTTGTGTCGGTCTCGACTTGACAATTAACTCGGTTAAAAAAAATAGAATACTAAGATGAATAAAAGATCAACCAACCAACAAAATTATTAAACACATATTGTGTATATGTGTGTATATGTATGCACGTATGTATGTAGATATATGTATATGTATGTGTATGCTTTTAATCATACACATATATTTATATAGTGTTTGTCAAAACATCGAATGAACACTTATTCAAAGCAACAAATTAAACATATTAAACATATAATAATAATAATAATGTTTAGAAAAATAATTTAAATGTAAGTTAAATTTAATTAATTAAACCTAAGTAATAAAAATAATAATCAAACATTAAGTTCAATTCAATTTAAGCGAAATAAAACAAACCCAACTTAAATGCGTAATTAAATGTAAATTAAATTTAATGAAGTCGGCCCGAATAACAAACTAAATGTAATCAAATATAATCTAATTTTAAATTAAATCAACTAAAGTTAGTTAAATCACCTAAATTTTAAGAATAATTTAAAGATTTTTACATTAAACCTTTTCAGTTAGGGACATAAATTTATGACTTCAGCACTCTAACCCATCAAATATCATTAAATTGAATTCAAAGTTAAATTAAAAGCCAACTAAACAAACTTTAATAGAAGGTGTAACTAAGTCAATCTCACTTTTCACAATGCTTTTTATAACCTTAATCAAAATAAAAAAAAAAAAGTAAAATTGGAATTGAAACACTTGTACAACACTTAGACAACTTAAACACCACCAAATGGTAACAAATTGAACCTGAAACTTGTATTACAACGCTTTTAGACATCTTTGCTAGTCTACTAACCTAGAATTAGTTTAGGTCAATGGCAGATGTGTGTGATTTTCTTTTATGAGCACCATTTTCATGCTTGAATTGTGTGTGGATGATGCCATGTTTTTGCCAATATAAATGGACATTTAGGGGCGATGTCTGTGCTAGCTTACTAACCTAGACTTAGTTTAGGTCGACAGTGATGTGTGTGATTTTCTTTTATGAGCATCATTAACACGCTTGAATTGAGTGTGGAAGGTGCTATGTTTTTGTCATTGTAGATGGACATTTAAGGGTGATTGTTGTTTGCATAGATTGTATGGTAGAGTGACATTTACACATTTTTTTGTCGGTGGGCGTGCTAATATGTGATAAAAAGGGAGCACAAATTAAGTTGACCTAATCATATCTTATGCGGGTATTTATTATTATGTGCCCCTATATACAAGCACAGCCAAGTAAGACAGGGAGTCTGGTGCTAGTCCAACTAGTATCTGTGTGATGCTTTTATTTATAGTCTTTCTTACGTATGCTAACATATTTTGCAGGTGTTGTAGTAAGTGTATGATATTTTATTTCTTTTTAGTCTAAAGTTAATATTGTCTTTGTTGGCTAGCTTGGATGTTCGATGGGTCTGAACTCTGAAGTGAGACTTGCCTGACGATGGAGCAAAGATGAACCCCAACAATACAATGAAGCAAGGATGAACCTCAAATTACCAGAACATGATCTAAAGACAATCAAAAGGCCAAGCCAGTGATGGGATTGATGTAGGTCTAGACCGGGTTATATAAGGGGCTAATGTTTGGCTGCCCCATTTCCTTTTCTTTTCTTGTGTAAGATGGCATTTAGCTACCCTTCTTTTTCCTTATTGATTTGGTTTTAGTTACTTGCTTTATTGCATATTTGTCTGTGCATTAGCAATACCTGTTTTCTCTTTAGCAATACCTGTTTTCTCTTAGGTTTTTTTTTTTGGTGTTCGTGTGTCTAACTGGGCTTCGCTCATGTTTGACTCTTGGGATGATAGATTTTCCACTAATTTCAGCTTTAACTTACCTGTGCCTTGCTTTGGTTCAGCTTTCTTTTCTTTCTTCATATCTGTGTGGTTGTAGCTTCATATCTGCGTGTAACTTAAAAAAAAGTAAGAACGATTGTATTACAAGCCCTAAACGACGGCAGACAGAAAAAAATGGTGAAGATCTCAAGGAGCAGGTCAAAAAAATAATGCATTATAAAAGAGCACATAATATTTTTCAGTGATTTTTAAAATAAAATGTAAAAATAACCATCTAATTAAAATTAAGTTCTTATTTTTATTTTTTAAATAAAATAAAATTAATGCCAAATAAATCCTAATTTTTTTTAATTAATCGAAGTTAAAAAAATATTGAATTTTAAAGATTTTGTATTTTCAGGAATCATTTTAAAGTCCTTGTATGGCAGCTGCTACTTGAAGTTAGAGAAAAAATATGATATAAGCTCTGCAACCAACTTTAACATTTATCACCTAATAATGTTTTTTACATGAGCAAAACAAATGAAAAAAACGAAAGCATGTAAAGAACTAACATACCTCTATCTTGAGCTATTATAATCATTCAATTGACTTGAGTTTTTAGCATACAAAACAATTTGGTATCCACAGAACAAGTGAACTCAATCCACTCACAAGGCAAGGAACTATCAGAGAATCATCTGACGTGTTAATAAAAAGATGTGGCAACCCAGCTACATAGATCAGTAATAATATCAACCAATAACATATAATAAATATATAAAATGAATGAATTATTTAAAACCATCATTTGTGTGTGATTTGAAACAAAGGATGCCTCTCTATATCGTCGAAACTTTGAATATCATTTACGACAAGAACCAACATAAATATCATATATAGATCTTAAAGCTTCAATTATCTGCAACACAAACAAATCACAATGATAGCTATATTACAAGAAGCAGAACCCCACCAATGATAAATAAATTAAACATCCAATGAAAAATGAAGTAACTTTGCCACACGACAGAGTTCTTTAAAATATATGGCTTTTGAATGCAACATAAATACCAAGTCCCCTGAAAACTAGGGCTCAGCTGATTCAACTTTTGGGGCATCTTTGAGCTCATCTCCAGTGTCCTCCTACAATTAAGAAAAAAATTGGTTTTGTCTGGATCAGGCATTTGGCTTTTGTAAAAATCATATAATGAATCAAATTATGAAGAAACAAATTACATTTATATCAGAGGTCCACAGTGTCAAGTTGTCTCTGAGGAGCTGCATGATCAATGTGCTGTCCTTGTACGACTCCTCGCCCAATGTGTCCAGCTCGGATATAGCCTCATCAAAGGCCTTTTAAGAGAGAAAAATAAATTTCATGAAATGTTAGAATGGGATAGAATGATGGTAATTTAGAACGAGAGAAGCTTGAATATTGTGCAATCTAAAATGCTGTAATATTTCAATTTAGAAAGACAGATTAAATGATGTGAAGAAGCCTATTTAATAGGTCATTTTATGTATTAAAAAACATTTACAACAAAACACAAAGCTAGGATTCACATGAAATGCGTATGAAAAGAGCCTTCTTAGGAGATAATCTTAGCTATTTTAATATTTGCTTTCCGGTAAGCATTAAAATAACACTGTTTCACTTGAAAAAAATATGATGGGGAGTTATCTTATATTTTATCAAATAATAAAAAAAAAGATCCCACTTAGTGGGATAAAAGGCTTCTTGATATAAAAACCTAAGTATTTAAGTATATTTATATGTTATTTTGGCGTTCCATCTTATTTACATGTTTTTACATATTTATTGAGGCGCAAAAGAGTCAGTTTAATGTAAAAATAATAAAAATGAGGTGATACCAATAACAAAAACCTTCGCATTTAATATTTTTCATGTCTCGAGTACTAAATAATAGTTGGTTAAATGACATATGTATGGTATGGTCTCGAACTAATTATAATTGCCCATATATATATGAAAATTGATATAGAAACAAAGCTTGAAATTTTAGTATGTCCGCTAACTAATTGATCATGCCCTTAAAAAGGGTATCATGCTAAAAAAATTCATATAATATTTCCATGTTTCCCATGCTATATGCCAAATGCTGATGGACAATAGTAGAAGAAAACTCATACGTTTAGTCAAACTACTGAACCTAAAAATTGTCTGAGGAAACTAGAACCTTATGAACACATCCAACGAGAAGAAGGATAAAAAAAATTTTGTGAGAGAAAAAAAGAGGGAAAAGCAGTAAAATTTCATCATAATGAGTTTAAGTAAACAGGAAACTGCCTCCAGTGGATTGTCCCCACGACCCCCAATATATGGATTAAAATACACATTAAAGCATTATAGAATAAGCAAAATATTGAGCAATAGTAACAAAAAAAAAACATCTAACAATGCAAAATAATTACTTGATTTAATACGAGTGGTGTGTAGCTTAATTGGGACCACTAGTTTGTTAAAATTGTTGACTTGCTAAAGAATGTTGACTTTGTTGAAAGAGTCTACATAAAGTCATCGGCTGTTCAGAATTGCTGAAAATAGCTCCTGAGCTGAGCGAGTAATATGAGCGAGGATGAATACCGTTAAGGTTTGGCAACTACTCCAAACAAAACATTAAAATGAGTAGGCTTTGGTGAGCTCACCATGATCTTTGTGAGCCCATGATGATCCAGGCAAACTCATGCAGATTGGGGCGAGTTCATTTTTTACCATTGTCTTAACCGAATTATGTTCCAACTTAACCTACACCAAGAACATGGAATATTTGGATATGCATTTTGTTCTCCAATTCTTTTCTATCTTTAAAAGGCAAGTGCAAACATAATATGAAAATGAATAAAATCTCTAATATTGCTAAGTCAGCAACTTAATATGAGTTAATCATGATTTGATATGTTTCTATAACTTTTGTATAAAAGAATAATTAAATATATCCCTAAATTCTTTCAAAATCATTACTGCTTTCCTTTTTTTTTCTTCAAAGCATCAACAGCATTAAGAAGTTTTTTGCCAAAATGCTGAACCAAAAAATACCAAACGATAGAAAAGAGCCAGGAAAAATTTCATGGAATCTTCCTCTCATCTATTTAAAAAAGATAAAAGTAGGTAAGGGTGGGAAAAGGAATGTTGCAATTGAAATTCCTGCTCTGCTGCGCGTAAACTTCTCAAAAAAAAACTTCCAAATACAGATATTAGCAGTATTGGCATCTATTTCCCAAGGTTCAACACTGATAAAAGTTACAATGAAGATTTTTCTCGACATCGGCACATTGATAATGCTTGGGTACTTGATTCAACAATTCCACTGATAAAAAACATAACTTCTAAAAGCAAAAAAAATGGAGAAAATTGCACAATTGTCAATTTCAAACTTTCAGTTCTTCAAGAAAATAGTGACACTCGGCTATTAACTTTAAGGCTTTAAAGAATAAGACGGCCGTCTTGCAAGTTGAGTTCCACTCAGAAAAATTGGTAACAACCGAGAAGATTACCAGGATCAATTTTCTAAGAAATCCAAAAAAAAAAGTTTACCTTGAAAGCAAGGTAGAAAGATTAACAACTTTAACTAATCACTTAAAAGTTGTGCCTATCAAAGTCATTAATGAGATCAGGTTGATGTGAAAACTTCAAGAGCAAAATAATTATGCAATAAAGAAATACAAATTCCTTTATGTGTACCGCTCGGCCTGCCAATTAGAAATTTTATTTTTAGTCTTACCGTGTGAGGAGGCGATATAATTATGCAATAAACAAATGCAAATTCCTGATGGGCGTTCCCGCCAATTAGACAATTTATTTATAGTCTTACTGTGTGAGTGAGCGATATCTAATCCAGCAGTGCAAGCTTTATAAGGATGAGTGCCTTCTTTTTTCATTGCCGAATTTGAGAATGAACTAAAAATCTTTGTGCACGATGAATTACTTTTGATATGAATCTGACTCTAACACCCCTTTAAATTAATATGCTATCATATCAAAGATATAAATTCATTGTCTATTTAAATCTTATGTAATTAAGTAAAACTTCTGTACGATACTTTGAAATCCATTTTTCCTTCTATAAATAGCTCAAAAAATATTCATTTGAAACTTTCCCTCCTCTTTCTTTAATTTATTCTTAGAATCCTTCAAAGTCAATTCTTATTTTTGCTAATAATTTTATATTCTCAAATTTAGAAGTTTCTTTAAACACTAAATAAAATATCAAGTCACCAACAAAAGAATATGAGATTGAAGAAGGTTTTACTTTGGTTGTTAAAAACCATACAACTAGAAAACCAGACACAAAATATTCAGGTCAAGATGACTTGATTGACTTTCGAGCCCGTTTCAAGTTTAGAACCTTGATTTGCTTAATTTTTGGGCTGGATTCACGTTGACACAAACTAAATGTGAACCAAATTTGACCCAAGAACCCGAACTTACCCAAAAACTCAAACTTAACAAGAATGATCATTACGTTTTATGCTAAACGAGTTGTTTGAGGCAAGTTCAAGTTAGTTAAGATGAAGACGAGTTTGAATAGAGTTAGAATTTCCAATCTGTTTAATAAATAAATCGGGATTGAGTCAGGTCAAATTCAAACCCAACCCGTAAAATTGACTTGACACCCTAGTTTGATTGTGCAAGTTCCAAAGGATGGCGAGCTTCCAAGGTGGACGACTTGCTTTCTTATCTGAGATAGAATTGAGTTTGCGCTGATCGAGGCGAATTCAATGGATTTGAGCAAGTTCATCATTTATCATTCTCTTGACCAAGACCTGAACCTATCTGCTTAACCTGCATCAATCACTTGGAATATTTGGATACACAAACAAAACTAAACAAGCAGTAGATTACCACAAATCAAGTATAAGGCTACAGCCTGCAGTCCCAATCAACAAAAACACAACCGAAAACGAAAAGAATTGAAATGAAAAAGAAAAGAGGTAACCCTTCTTTTTTTTTGCAAAATAAAAACCTTAACAAAATCTTAATAAATTTATAAAGCATCAAATAAATTTTGACAACACAACGTGAACAGGTCAGCCAAGTTGCTCGAATTGATGGACTTTCATTGATACAAAACAATCCCATAAATTTTGAAAAGCATATTACTAGATCAATTATTAAAGCCCATCATTAAAATCTACTAAATTAATTTTATAATTTATGTTATCACACTTAATTTTCAGATTTTGTTCGCGTACATGGGAGTCTTTAAGTGGAGCTTTTTAAATGTAAAATCTTCTGTTGGAATCACAACAAATTGACTACTCATTGCTAAAGATTCATGGAATTTCCCAACCTTGGCGGTTTTCACTAGTTTTCAACTAAAGTTCCTTAAGCGCCCCCTATTGATTTGAAATGAACTTTGCGGAGGAAGTTTTATCGTGTTTTCTTATTTGTTTTCTTTTCTTTTTTTCTACAACAGTTAATATATTATTTACAACGTCATTACTTCAAAGGGAAATAACTTCAATCTCTTGCAAAAACTTGTGTTTATAAAGAGTTGGTGCAGTCGACTTTTGGATTGATTTGTAAATCAATGAAACTTAGATTTGCAAACCTGAATCTATCTCTCTCCGTCCCTAAACTCATTCTCCCATGCCACCGCCACCTTCCAAAACCTTAAACCAAATTAAATCTCCCAAAACAGAGGCAGGCCTCTCCCCCCAAAGTTCAACTTGCTATCCACCTGTTGTGATTATTCTACATAAAACACTTTTAACTTGCAATCCATACATCCAATTTATTAAAATTAGCATTATTAATTAGCTGCCAACATCTCAAACCTCTCATTTGAAAGTCCTAACCAATCAAATAAAACATGAACATCCAAAATTCAAACTTCTGCACCCCTAGAACCCCAGTAAAACACACAATCCTCTATCAATTAATCGCCTTAAAAATTTAAAACACTTAACTGCATCAATCAAGGACAAAACAAATTAAGTTTACCTCACACTAAAATGCATTTTGAAATACACGAGATAACAAAAGAATAAGTATCTGAGTTAAAGTTGTAGAATCAAGACTGACAAAATTTTACAGAAATAGAATCAATGTTTAGCACAATTCATGAAGCGGACAATTATAAACTTTACTCCGACTTACAAATTGACACTGGACATGCTGCCAACAAAAATGGTAAAATCATACTTGCTTGCTACAATATGTTAGGTCAACTTTTAGTGAGTTGCATTTAAAAATCTATATATAAACAAAAACACCAAATAAAGCCCTCCCTAAACCCTAAACATCTAAAAACAGTTCAAAAAATTATCTATTAAATTTTACACAAAACATACTTCAGATTTCAAGCTGAAACCTACTTAGCAAATCTACTCAACCAAGGACATCAAGAATCGTATCTTTAGACAATCTCAAACATGTTATCATATGTACAGATCAACTGTCAGATAAAAAAAATTCAAAGCAGGAAACACTTGGTACATAAAAATATATAAAAAAAGAACGTTGAACCTCTAAAGCACCAAACAAAATACTAAAATGCATAGAAAACATGTGCAGAATTACTGCATTGATACAAAGAAATTGGATGGGAGAGTATTACAGCCCAAACCAAGAAGACTTAAACAACAGTTCGCAAAAACGGTTTCAGAAGACTTGCACAACACTTCTCAAAATCAGTTTTGAATATGATGCAACAATCCCAATTTTGGCGGCTTAGAAAATTTTGGTGTTTAGTTTTCTTCTTTACTTCTAGTTCTTTAGAGTAAATTTAATTCAAAAGATATTTTTATCAACCTTAACACTTAAAATTTCCTTATATGAAATAGAAAAGTAAATTTTCTTATATGAAATAGAAAATTTACTCAGAACAAAGCATATAATTACAAAAAGAAATTGTAATATAATATTATGACTAAGAGGCAGAATGTATCTATATATCTATCTACCTATCTATTTTGTCACCTAATTCTTAAAAGACCAGCGTCGCTCACTTTTTCTATAACAAATAAAGTATTCTAACTTTTATATGCTTCAGATAAAAGTTGCAGAAATACTCAAGATGATAATCAAGTTGGCTGCTCCTAGAAGGAAAAGCAAACTGGAAAGGGAAACACACCTGCTTTGCTAGATTGCAAGCACGGTCTGGAGAATTCAAAATTTCATAATAGAAAACTGAGAAGTTCAGCGCCAACCCCAGTCTTATTGGATGAGTTGGGGCTAGATCGATCAATGCAATGTCCTGCAAATCATCAACAGTGCATATATCAAACACATACACGTCAAATCAATAAAAGGTAAACTTAAAATGAACAAAATAAATATAAAGGAAGACACGATCACATAGTTCAAATTATATGAATAAGCTGCTAAATAAATCAGCTTCTCCTACATGCAAAATCTGATTGATGCATAATGAAGTGGAGAAACTGAGGAAAAGGTCTCCACCTGAGCAGATTTATAAGCTAAAAGTGTGTTCTCAGCAGCTTCCTTCCTCTCTGCTCCAGTCTTGAACTCCGCTAGATACCTGTGCACATGAATCATTCACGTATATTTAGCATGAACCAAAAATCTACGTATTTATTCCTATTTGTTATTGGTAAAGCCTTACAACTCGGCTGTCAAAACGGCTAGTTGTTCGTGAACATTTCGTGTTCAGCTCGTTAAAAAACTTGTGTTTGTCGTGCCCGGCTCGTTCAGAAACTTGCTAGGTTACGAGCCAAAACATGAACAATTATTTTGTGCTCGATATATAAAAAAATCAAACGCGAACAAAGACTGTTCGTTAATATACGGCTTTTGGCTCGAAATATATATATATATATATAAGCCGTTCGCCCGCTACTCTTTGCTAGTGCAGCCTAGCGTAAGTCACCTATTTTTTTAAAATTATAATTTAAAGGACTACAAAGATTTATAATCTAAGTAAAATTATTAATTAAAAAATAAAATTAAAATATATTAAAATATATTTAAATGATATTTAATATAAATATTAAGATTTAAATCTTGCTCCAACTCTTAAAGTCCTAAGGCTGCGTGACTAGGGTTGTCAAAACGACTCTTTGCTCGCGACATCTCGTGTTTGACTCGCTAAGAAAAAGAGCCGAACACAAACATTGGTGTTTTTTAACGGGCCAAACACGAGTGAGTCACAAGCAGCGTTTGGACTGCTCTTGTTCAGGTCTTTTACACCCCTACTTACAACCTGTGATAATCACCCTTCATCTTGAGATAGAACACTTTTGATTCAGCTGCCTTCGCAGAAGGAATGAGATTAGAATCAAGCAGCTTTAAGATCCCATCACAGATCTTGCTGAGCTCATGCTCGATCTTGCCACGATACTCCTTGATCAAAGCCACATGATCCTCATTCCCACGGCTCTCTTCCTTCTGCTCAATGGAAGAGATAATCCTCCATGAGGCACGACGAGCACCAATCACATTTTTATATGCAACAGATAGAAGATTGCGTTCTTCCACAGTTAGCTCCTCCTCATCAACTGTTTTAGCCACTTTCTCCATAAAATCAACCATCTCTTCATATCGCTCAGCCTGCTCAGAGAGCTTGGCCAAGTAAACATTATCCTCACGAGAGGGCTCCGCAGGTGACATTCTCACTTCTGCTATATATATTACGAATCACTATTCTCGCCCAACTCTGCAAAACATCCAAAATCTTCTAAATGTAAATATTTTCTCCATAAATCCACATAGATATGAAGTGCGCCGAGTAAAATAAACAAGTAACGCAAACAAAAGCAAAAGAATAACCGAAACTGAAAATTGCTTTTAACAACAAATTGTAAATCAGACATTACAAACCGATTAGGGTTGGTATCGATCAACTTTCATAGGTGAAAGCAATAAAAATACCTTGGAATCACTCGATGGCCTCCCGTCGCAAATAGTAACTTGTTAAAATAAAATGGCATCAAGTTACCGTTCCTAATCTTCAAAGACGTCGAAGAGATTCCACAGGATCCCAAAAATAAAAAAGAAAATCGTGCAAATAATTAATTTTTTTAATCGAGTGATCAGAGTCCCCCAGATCTGCCTTCCCTCTAAAGAAGTGCTCAGAAGGCCAATATTTAGATTTGAGAAGATCCAAATCACCAAAAAAAAAAAAAACAATTATGAATGAAGCATTATGTTCCCCAACTTACAAACTACCGAAATAAACCAGCAATACGATAAAAACATGAGAAATAACATTTTAGCAATAGTCTGTAAATCGGAAACTATAACTTGATAAAGAAGGTATTGACCCAACTTTCCTATTTAAGAGCGCTCAGAAAAGAATCCAGAAAGGAAGACAGATCAAAACGAAAAAAAACAAGATATAATCACGTCATGGCTTCCTGAAACAAAAAAGCAACGCGTCGTACCGAATACAACATGCAGTGTATCTCATTAACTCGGTTTCTGATCACCAAAGAGTCCCAAATAAAGCCAAAAGATCTAACAATAAGCATTTCTACCAAAAGGAAATTCAGAGTCAGCCGCGACAAAAATGATATAAATTAACTAAAATTAAAGTCCCCCATACGTTCCTTCCAACAATAAAAAGCTCCCTAGGGCAAGCTTTTGTAGATCGATGCTAGATATCACCAAAGCAACATCTGAATCAAGGGAACAGAAATACAAGGGATGAACCGAGAAGGGGAAAAAGAAAAACCTACCTACCTCCTTCTTCTCCCGACCTGGATCTCCGTCTCCTACTCTGTACTTCTTTCGTGCCGACTTCGGTAGAGAGAGAGACAGAGAAGAAAGATTTTCCTAACAGAGCCAGAATATATGCACCAATGACAGGAACGGCTTCTCTGCAATGTAGTCAACCCCGTAAATAATAATAAAGTACCTACCAGAGCACCATTTCATCTGTATATTTTAGGAAGGAGCCTATTTATTATTATTATTATTATTTTATTTGGAACCATTAAGAAAATTTAAATAGAGTTAATAATATAGGTGTAGCTCCCATTTTAATTTAAAATGTATTTTTTTATTATGATAAATTGGTTACTTTCAAAGATTTGTTCTAGGCACACTTATATTTTGATGTCTTATTTTATATTTATTTCATTTTCTTTCTAATAAATTAGAATATTTTTTTATCTTCTTAGCATTTTAAGTTGTCATTATAATTTATTTGAAATTTTAATTTTCATTATAAGTTAAAAGCTTCTAATGAAAAACTATTTTGTAATCATATATGATAAAATGTTATGGTGAATTTTAAAAAATATATTTTAATTATCTTATGAAACTTTTTTTTAAGTATTTTTCACAATGCCACTTTACAATCACATTTATAAAATTTGAAGACTTTCTTTTCTTTTTCCAAGCCCTCTTCTAATAGATAGAGGGAGAGAAAGAGAGATTTGTGATCGGTGAGCTTAGAACATGGACTTTTTGGTAAGAGGAATAAATTACTAACTGCCCAACAATAATCTCATCAACATGGATATACATGTTCATTCTTATATTTGGATGGAACCTTATTTTAGATGAAACGATTAATTTATTTTAGATTAAATTTCTGAGTTCTTCTCCTGGATTTACGTTGTTTCACCCTGATAATTACACAACATCTGTTACCTGACCTCCACCATTAGTCTTTCTTCATAACATGCAAGTCTTCACCACTTCCTTAGTGGAAGCCACGTCAATAATCCCCACCCATGTAATATTATTTTTGGTTTCGGCTAGTTAATGGTCGGTAAAATCTTATAATATACATTGACATAATGAAACTATTTCAACTGGACTAGCTCCGTAGTTATTACCATTTTGGGTTTTTCACGTAAAAACTCATAGTTTTCCCTCTATCAGCTCTTCCCTTGCCAGTATGTGTGTTGGATTATCTTATAGTGCTAAAACATTAATATATCAATCAACCAAAGAAAATTATTCGGCACAAAACAAATTTCATTTCGTTTTTTTTTTTTGTGGTTGTAACTATATTTATTAAAATATGATGGCAGTAAAAAAAATATTGTGGCTTAAAAAAAACTATATTTATATTTCTGCTTTCTTAAAAAAAAAATTTCTTATCACAATTATGTAAAAATTGGAGACTAAACTAGAATCTTACCAATGATAGATCGTTATCTTGACTCTGATTTAATTGTTACTTATCATCACAACAATTTGCTAAGTTCATATAGAATTTGAATTTAGCAATCGGTAGATATATTCTCATAAAGTCGACTATATTATCATAAGTTCATGATCTTGAGATTTGTGCCAATATATTTTATGTAAATTTAGGTATAAGATGGGTAAATACATGTAGGGCTGTCAAAACTACTCGTTGTTCGCGAACAGCTCGTGTTTGGCTCGTTAAGAAGCTTGTGTTTAACTCGTTCGCTAAGTTGACGAGCTAAACACGAACAAAATTTTTTATTTTTTCTTTTTTCGGTTGTTTTGGCTCGAAATACTACTCATCACTTATATATATATATATTGATGAGTAGTATTTTTTAAAAATTTAATTGACTACAAGACTATAAAGATTTATAATCAAGTATTAATTAAAAAAATAGAATACAAATTATTAAATTAGATTCAAATGATGTTTTAATATAAATAACAATTTTTAAATATTGCTCCAACCATTAATATCTTATGGCTATGTAATTAAAGTTATCAAAACGACTATTTGTTTGTGAACAACTCACGTTCCATTAACTAAGCAAACAAGCATAACACGAACACACTTTTTTGAACTCGAAATATAAACAAGCCGAACAAAATCGGGCCTATTTACACCCCTAAATATATGGAATTGATGGCATGAATGTAAATTTTACAATTACGAAACTGCCACTTATAAATATTGAAATGCAGTAGCTGCCTTGCCTCCTCCCCTATACTCCCCTATTAGGGGCGATGCCGATCGGGAAATAGTGAGTCAACTGACGACGCAGGTGTGATTGGTGAGGTAAGGCATGAAAAGATAGGATGTGATGAAGTCAGGCCGACGCGATTTGAGATTTGGTCAAATCGTATCTTAGATTGTTAAATGAAATATATTTTGCATGGAAATGAGATGTATCATATTTTACTTTCAACCGAACGACTTCTTATCAATCTATATAGTAAGAGGCGTTTGTAGCGTCATTCATGTTGAGTGCGAATTGATGTGTATAAATACATACCACATAATTTTTATATATTTACTTATCTAATAGCTAAACTTTAATTTTTACCTCAAGAGAATAGTAGTTTGATTCAGTTTAATTTAGAACAGGGGTTGAGAAGTTGGGCTCTGATAAACGTCATAGATAAGAGGTTTAACATATATGGGCTTGAGCAGGAATTTAATATTAAATTAATTCAGAGTTAAGATGAAAGTATTTGTATTGCCTGACCATGTCACCACCACCCTCGTCGAGCCAAATAAAACGCCGTCACACGAGTCGCGCCAGCAGCCAAGCACCTATTGGGCCGACCACCTTACTTCGGCCGGCCAGCCACCTCCATTGGGCTTACCAAATTGCTCTAGCCGATCGATCACTCTTGGTTTGCCACACGACGACGACAAGCTCCAGCGACAAAAAACGCTCCAAATCGATAGATTCGAGCAAGGAAATGATTGAAATATCTTTTATTGCCCTCCATAATGCAATGACATATATGTAATTTTTTCTCTCTTCTATTTTACTTCTATAAATTGAGAACTATTGACTTGTGTAAAAATGGCTTAAGTAAAAATGGCTTAAGGGATCATCTCTCTCTCTCTCTCTCAACCCCCATGTAAAGGTAGCTCTCCCATTCTTCTCTCTTGTAACCCCCTAAGTTAAATGAAATAAAAAAAGTCAAATAGTCGAGGAACACGCCTCTTTACCTCCCACAAAGCAAATATCTTAATTTATCTCTCTTACTTTTTCTCTCCTTCAATCGTGGTGTTATATTATTTGGGCAGTTATGGGATAGATTTAGATTCAACATCCTAAAATGTTTTGTGAACGTGAAATGTGATAATAACAAAAAAATAAGCATGTCGAGAATGAGAAAATCCTAAACGGAGAAAAAATTAAAAGACAAAAAAAGGCAAAAAAGAATAGCAAAAATAAAAAAAAAAACAACAAGAGAAAGAAGAAGAAGGACAAATTTCCCCCATCCTTCAAGAGGAAACAAACAAAGAAAAAAAAGATAATTTTTTTCCTTTCGTTCGTTTGAGTTTATTTTGTTAGAAAGAAGAATGGAGAAAGAAAAAGAAAAAATCTTTCACTCAAAACTTCTAAATCACATCTTGAAACTCGACTCGAAAAATGTTATAGAGGTGGTTCCTTGCCTAATAGTAACGAGATCTGCGAAGGAAATGGTGCAAATCACCCCATCAGCGAGTCGGTGGTTACCCCGCGAAGGCAACAACAATATTCGCCTAAGACTTGACAAATTGTGCGACCCGTCGAAGTTAACTTTTCAACAATAGCAAAAGAAACCAGACAAGAAGTGAGACTTGAGTTGAGCAAATACGATTTCTAAAAATCTAAAAACTAACCCACAATCTTCTAAAAATAATGCCTCAAAATCAAAACATGAAAAACTACAAAATGAGTATTAAAAACCAACTCCTTTTAGTGATTTATGAGATTTTTTTTTGTATTTATGAGTCATTTATTTTTATTGCAAATTCGCCTCCAAATCGGTAGATCCGAGCAAGAAAATGATTGAAATATCTTTTATTGCCATCCATAATGTAATCACATATATGTAATTTTATCCGTCTCTCCTGTTTTACTTCTATAAATAGAAAATCCTTGACTCGTGAAAAAATGGCTTAAGGGATCTCTCTCTCTCAACCCCCGCGTAAAGGTAGCTCTCCCATTATTCTTTCTTGTAACCCTCTAAGTTAAATGAAATAAAAAAAAATCAAATAGCTCGGGAACACCCCTCTTTACCTTCCATAGAGCAAATATCTTAATTTATCTCTCTTACCATTTCTCTCCCTCGATCGACGTGTTCTACTTTTTGGGCTGTTACGAGATAGATTCAGATTCAACGTTCAAAAATGTTTGGTAAACGTGAAATGTGATAACAAAAAGAAAACAAGCACGTCAAGAAGGAGAAAATCCTAAGCAGAGAAAAAAATAAAAGACAAGAAAAAGTCAAAAGAGAATAACAAAAATAAAAAAAGAGCAAAAAAAGAGAAGAAAATAAGAAAGAAGAAGGACAAATCTCCCTCACCCTTCGAGCGGAAGAAAATTTTAAAGAAACAAATAAAAAAAAGATAAGTTTTTCATTTCGTTAGTTTGTGTTCATTTTTTTAGAAATAAGAAATGAGAAAGAAAAAGAAAAAATCTTTTACTTAAAACATCCAAACCACATTCTTAAACTCGACTTGAAAAATGCTATAGAGGTGGTTCCCTGCCTAATAGTAACAAGATCTGTGAAGAGAATGGTGCAAATCACCCCATCAGCGAGTCTCGGTAGTTACTTCGCGAAGGCAACAACAATATTCGCCAAATACTTGGCAAATTGTGCGACCCGTCGAAGTTAACTTTTCAAAAATAGCAAAAGAAACCGAGCAAGGAGTAAGACTTGAGTTGAGCAAATACCATATCTAAAAATCTAAAAACTAACCCACAATCTTCTAAAAATAATGCCTCAAAATCAAAACATGAAAAACTAAGAAATGACTATTAAAAATCAAGTCATGTTGTGATTTATGAGATTATATTTTTTTGTATTTTTTAGCTATTTATTTTTATTGCAAATTCGCCTTCAAATCGGTAGATCTGAGCAAAATGATTGAAATATATTTTATTGCCCTCCATAATGCAATGACATATATGTAATCTTATCTGCCTTTCTTGTTTTACTTTTATAAACCTTAACTTGCAAAAAAATGGCTTAAGGGATCTCTCTCTCTCAACCCCCATGTAAAAGTAGATCTCTCATTCTTCTCTCTTGTAACCCTCTAAGTTAAATGAAATAAAAAAAGTCAAATAGCCGGGGAACACCTCTTTTTACCTCCGCAAATATCTTAATTTATCTCTCTCTTACCTTTTCTCTCTCTTAGTTGTCGTGTTTTAATCTTTGGACAGTCACTGGATAGATTTAGATTTAACATTCTAAATTGTTTGGCGAACATGAACAACAAGAGAACAAGCTTGCCGAGAAGGAGAAAATCCTAAACTGAGAAAAAAAAAGAAGAAGAAAAAATTAAAAGAGAATAGCATAAAAAAAAAACAAGAAGATAAATAAGAAAATAAGAAAAAAAAAGAAAGACAAATCTCCCTTACCCTTTAAGAGGAAGAAAATTCTAAACAAACAAAGAAAAAAAAAAGATAATTTTTTTTCATTTCGTTAAGTTTGTGTTCATTTTTTTAGAAAGAAGAAAGGAGAAAGAAAAATAAAAAATCTCTCACTCAAAACATCCAAACCACATCTTGAAACTCGATTAAAAAAAAACTATAGAGGTGATTCCCTACCTAATAGTAACAAAATCTGTGAAGGGAATGGTGCAAATCACCCCATCAGCGAGTCTCGATGGTTACCCCGTGAAGACAACAATAATATTCCACTAAGACTTGGCAAATTGTGCGACCCGTCGAAGTTAACTTTTCAATAATAGCAAAAGAAATCGGACAAGGAGTGAGACTTGAGTTGAGCAAATATCATATCTAAAAATCTAACACAATCTTCTAAAAATATGCTTCAAAATCAAACCACGAAAAAGCTATGAAATGACTATTAAAAACTAAGTCCTGTTAGTGATTTATGAGTTTTTTTTTTTTTGTATTTATGAGTCATTTATTTTTATTGCAAATTTGCCTCCAAGAAATCAAAGATTCAGAGGGCTTTGTGTATGGCTTGAAAATGTTAGCTTCGTCACGAACCAATGGAACTGCAATGCTGGAGTCATGCCAGAAGCAACGAAGGGTATTTCGGTCGTTTTCTTACATGGATCTACCGATCTGGAGTGTTTCCGTCGTTGGAGCTCGTCGGCGTCGGGTGGCCGGCCAACAACGTCCATTCGGCTGGAGATGGCCGACCCATTGAGGCAGGCATGTTGTAGGTGGTCGACTGGAGAATTTGGTCGGCCCAATGAGGTCGTCTGCTTAAAGTAATTTGACTGACCCAATGAGGCTAACCGGCCTACTGGGGTAATTTGGCTGGCCCAATGTGGCTGACTGGTTAGAGGTGGCAGACCACCCAACGCCGACTAGCTCTAACAATGGAAATGCTCCAGATTTGCAGATCTTAGCAAGGAAAGGACTGAAAGGACCGAACTTGTTAAGCAGTCCATGGATAGAGCCTTGAAGAGATGAACTTCTTGATCTGGTTAAAGAGGAACTCCAGTATGGTGAGGGGGTGTTGAGAAATCATTATTTGTGACGAAAATTTCTCCAAGTCTAGGAAAAATTTTCAAATACTTGTTGACTGAACGAAATATGGGATGACTACCCTATCACAGTTGTGCCCAGGACGTTAACGTGAACGACCTTTCGATGTTGCAGTGAAGGTTGCCCCCTAACCTAAAAAAAGATGTGAAATATCTTACATATTAATAAGATGTGAGAAGATTACCTCATTACAATCGTGCTTGGAACATCGACGTAAACAATCTTTCGAGACTGCAATAAAGATTGCCCTCCACATCGAGGAATGCTATAGAGATGATCTTCAAGATGCAATGGAAGTTCCTTCGCCAGTTGATGTCGTACATCATTGGAAAATGATGTAGGGGCTCGATGTCTAAGAGTTGAAGACAGTGTCGAACGAGACTTTGCTTCCCACAGAAGGCGTCAAAATGATGCGTGTTAGAAAATTTATGGTGGTAGAGTAATGGATCATCATCTTAGCGTGGTATCAAGATTCAACATACTTACAAAAGATAAAACAACTAATAATGACACTAGAATTTTTGCGTGGAATTGACTATCGCCCAAGTTATATTAATAGGGCCTTCACGTTTAGAATTATAAATAATTGCATCATATTGCATGTCTCAAGGAGAAGTCCCTATGCTTCTTTGACCTGATTGATCCAACATAGATTTCTACTTAGGTGGTTGTTTAGCACAATTAAAATGCTAGAGTCTTCCTCGACTTATACGAGGTATAAGTCTTTTGTGGGAGTGTTTTTAGCTTTGTAGCTAGATCTCTTTTTTCTCTTCTTTCCAGTAGCATCTTTACAATTTATTTGGCGAGTATAAATCCCACCTTTATGAGCTCTACCTTTATATGATCATAAGACTTAGAGTTTCCTTTTTTTACAGTAAGGATACAGAGATTTTTTTGGACGATGCAATTCACAGATTATTGACAGTGACTCTCTGGTTATATTGGGTCGACTATATTCATGACCAGACAGACTTTGGGTCAAAATAGCTTGGGATGATGGATTCCTAGTATCCTGACCTAGTCATCTCTACCCTATTAGGATAACTATACCTCTCCTTTGTTGAGTCCTTTTGATTCATGTCATCATTTTGTGCCTTGTTGATGTCTCGTAGGCTCTAATTGCAGATAAGCTACCGCACATTTGAGATACTGTGATTCACCCTCTACTATTATGACCCAGTTAGGCCCTGGAAGCATAGTCTTGATCCTATGAGTTGATTTGGTTATTTCATGGGCCTCATACGCCAATGAGTTACTACTCATTCAGGATGTGAGATATTCATTCTATGCCTTGTAGCTTAGTGAGAGCTTTGAAAGCATATAGATGTTCGTATGAAATAACCATCATTTTGGTGATCTATTTACTGATCCTGATAATGTAAGCAATGTTCTTTTTATTGAGAGTATTCTTGGATATCTCCTAATATGTAATTAACTAAAGTGATACATTTCTTTGGGAGTGCTATTGACCCCAAACAAAAATATTATTTTTTATACTCTAGTTATGAGTGACTTATGCAGAGATTTTCTTCATGGATACTATGTTTTGAGGTATTTCGATCCGAGCTTATTCAAATGAATACTCTTAACCTATCACAAAAGACAACCTTACATAATCCATCCATGTGTTTTTTTTAAATTTGTTTGGACCCGTTTTTTCCAATTTCTCTCACGTTTAGATAATTTTATGTGATTCAAGAGAGAGCTTTATTTGGAAAGAGAAATCATATGACGACGACATATAAATGATAAAGTAGACTGTTCTGAGTTTTTAAAAGAATAAAAAGCAGTCATTATAGTAATTTTTATTTAAAACAACTATAACACAATAGATCATACAAACATACATACTACTTCACTATAAGTTGTTCTCTAACAAAAAATTACCTAATAACAACTTCATAAATGCTTATTCAATAAGTCGCACTTGTCTCAAACTAAAATCTCATTATTCTAGTTTATAAATAAAAATTTTGCAATCTGTATTTAATTAAACTTATATAAAGTCCACTACATTACATCATACCATAATAAACTTTACTAGATTTTTTCTGTAACTTATTCTAATAAAATCTAATTGATGCATGATCAATAACTTTATCATTCGACACAAATCTCAAGGCATTTGACACAAATCTTGAGATATTTTTGGTGGTTAGAAGCGTTACAATTCACATTAAAAATAATACAAAATTTTGATTTCAACATTCAAACTGACCAACTCGATGAGAAGAACCCAACAAAATTTATCAAATTTGAGTTAAACCAAGCCCATATCTAACAGTTAAACCGTTTTTTGTGGCTTTGGGCGGGTAATTGGAATGTGAAATGGACTCTAAATTTGACAAATTTATAGCCAAATCAAACGTCTCTATGAAATAAATCAAACAAACACGATATCACTCAATTTCAAATTTATCAGGACACATAAACAATCATAAAATCTCAACTAATTGATGGAATCACTCTGGGTCATTTGATGAAATGATCCAAATTCATGCAATATTTATGGTTTTTGTCGCCAACTTATACTATTGTAGCATATGTGACTAGTTACTGTTGCAACGTCCCACTACGACCTATGTGACTATTTATGATCTATGTGGCTCACTGCTATTGCAGCTCCTCAACTATGACTGTTGCAGCCAACAGACGTTATTGCAGCCCCCATTATTGCTTTCATGGACAACTGCTATCATCACAACTCTCCGCTCAATGCTTGTGGTTAAGTAACGCTCTTACAACTATCTTTTACGACCTATACAACCAAATTCTATCATAGTTGTCCAATAATACATATGTGACCAACTGGTCTCATTACTTCCTCTCACTACAACTTGTGGCCAACTAACACTCTTGAAATTGCCAACGATGGCTAAGTGGTCAACTACTATGACTTTCAACTACGACCATTATTGTATTTTGATGTCATTATCACTATCATATGTAACATTTGAGGCAATCTAGTGACTTCGTAGCAATCAAAAACTATTTTTGTGGCCCACTATCTCTATTATTGATAAGAACTACAGTTGTTATGGGCCAATCACAACCATGAAAGTCTACATTTGTAATTATCTGCTTTGTGATTCTCTCTTTTTGAATTTAGAAGAAGAGTTTACCAACACTCACAATTACATAGTAATTTAGTTGGGCAGGTTAGGCACCACGATTTTTCCCCTCCAAAAATATTTCATATAAAAATTTTCGTCCTCTCTTCCTTCTATATTTTTTTTTCATTTGTGCGTATGTCAAGTCTAATTATTAGGTGCGGAGAGCGCACGCAGAACTGTGTGCGCTCTCCGATCACAACCGCACATCGCGGCTATATGGCAGTGGGACGCGGAGAGCGCATGCAGAGCTACGTGCGCTCTCCGATCACATCCGCACATCGCGGTTGTATGACAGTGGGACAACCGCGATGTGCGGCTGTGATCGAAAAGCGCACGCAGCTCTGCTTGTGCTATGTGCACCCAATAATCGCTCGTATGTCAGCCCTTCCTATAACACTCATGCGTTAAATTATTATTCAATTGCAACAAATTTTATGGCATGCAACAGTAGTATAATACAGGTATAATATATTATATGCTTAAATGTTATAATACAGTATCACATTATACTCCATTATTTTACTCGCAGTTTCCTCAACTATATTATAATATATTATTTCATACTAAACCAAACTATTTCATGCTATTTTTTATGACACTATATTATCTTATTATATTATGTTACGTCATTTCCTACTATATACTACTTTTAAATAAAATCAGAATATTCAGCTAAAATCCTACCATATTATTCATAATCTAATTGATTTGATCTGCATCAAAAGCTTCGATTTTCTCAAAACTCCTCCCATAATCAAACCAAAACTAACTCAGAATAAAACCAAAAGCTTCGATTTTATCACCCCTTTTCTCCCCCTTTCCTGCAAACCTGTAACCATTAATCTGGCTCTGTTTTGAATATATAATAATCACAGAACCGTGATCCTATCAACCTACTCTCATTCCATGCTCTACTAAAAACTATCCAACATAGGCGGCAGATATAGCGAGCAGAAAATTAATAACATTGACGAGAAACGCACCTCAGAGCTCAGAGGAGGCAGGCGCCTTAGTTGCAGAAGTGATGGATGAGATTGGTAGAACTGACTGAAGCAACCCCTGCTTGATTGACACATAACTTTAATCCACAGAGAAAGGAGGTTATTCAGATCTCTGCTTTGTTTTCCACTGATTCCATGTCTTCTTCCTTTATCTTGACCGTCTTCTTCAATTCACGGCCTCCTCGCCATGTACTCCTCTCATATTTTGTGGTACTGAGCAGTTCCTTCATCTTCTACTTTCCATCTTTTTTTTTTTGGGTTCTTACATTTTCTTGTTTGGTCGACAATGGGTTTCAGCGGTATGGAGAATGCGAGGAATGGAGGGATGGAAGAAGCTGCTGGTGGATTCCATCTAGGAGACTCTGTTCTTGACCTCACTCGAAGTAGTAAAATGTCTTGCGCTATTAAAAACGAGATTTTTTTTTTTGGAGAACTTTTTGGTTCTTTTTTCTGATTCGTTTTTTGTTTGTTTCTTGCGAATGGCAAGGTCCCATTCTTAGCCCCAGGTCGTCTTCTTGCAACCATTATGGAGGATTGGGGCATGTGGGGCTAAATATCTAAATTCTTCCTCTTTAGATTTTTTATGAGTTTTGTTTTTTTCAAAAAATTATTTATAATTGAAATATTTCTGTTTTTTGGTTTGCAGAGTGTTCAGACTATGGAAATGGTCGGCAGGATCTGCTTTCAAAGGGAGGGTTTTGAGAACGGGGCTGATTCAGCAATGGTGGCTGGAGCTCTCAGGGCTGATGGCATTGATCCCTTTGATAGAATACGTGAGGTTGGGTGTTCTATTTCCATTTAAAGGTTCGGTTCGCTGTAAAGTGTTTGACTTTTGGATGTCTGAGTTGTAGTTGGTAGATGAGAGATTTACCTCCTGCGGCGGCGGCGGTTATGGTGGTGGTGGTCGTGTGTCTGTGGATTCTTCTGCTGTGTCTATGGAGAAAGCAATCGATGATAAAGTTTGTATTTTTTTTCCTTTTCATTGAGTTTGTTGTGTGATTAGCTTTATTTACATTAAAACAATTTAATCTACACAATGCAGATAATCCGGCGGTTAGCACAGAATCGGGAGGCGGCGAGGAAAAGCCGGCTAAGGAAAAAGGTTAGAGTTTTGGGTCCTTTCTGTATTCCTACTTGGATTTATTCTACTTTTCTGAAAACTTGAGCAGGTTCGATTCAGAAGCTTGTATTCATCATTAGCGAAACAATGAGTAATGAGTGAGAAATATTAGAGGAAGAGAGTATACATTTATGCGTCTAGCACTTGTCATTTCATATTTGCACGCATTAGCAAGACTTATTTTTATTATTTTTTTTGTGTTAGTTTAGTGTGGAAGTTACAAAAAAGTAGGCTTCATACTTTGGTTTTCCTCATGTGGCATTTGGTATGACAATTAATGTATGGTTTCATACTTTAGAAATTATTGCAGCAATTGCATTCTTTATTAATATCCTTTCTCAGTTTATATTCATTTTGGTGTGAAGAACTTAACCAATTTTCTCATGTTAAGAGCTTTATTAGACTCCTTCCAATTCACCTATTCCAACTCCTTTAAACTCCTTAACTTAATTACTTTCACCCGCACTTTCCCTTGGTCTGTAGGATTTTGTTACTAGGCAATATTCTTTGGAGTCTAATTAAAGAGGTAGATATTTGTCCTAGTTGATTCTTGATATTTCTTTAGCCGCAAACTAATTTTCTGAGAAAATTAGGGTGAAGAAAAATAAGTAATCTACACAAATCCAGAAGAACACAGAAACGTCATTGGGAGCAGAGCGGCGATTCCTTTCACTATTCAGAAAAGAGTTTATAGAAATCAGAGATATCTCCTGGGGTTACTAACAGATCTATTTATAATCCCAAGAGTAAACCATAATCACAATATGTAATTACAATATTAGCCCTGTACCATACCGCGGGGCTTTGCCCCCGCACCCTAACCCACATAACTTCCCAATTTGGACAGATTATTCCACTCCGCTCCGCTCCGCTTCGATTCAACATCTGTTCCTATATGGTATATGAGCCATACCATAACAAATATACTATTGCATCTAGACTTGGCGAATATCCAACCCCTTAGGAGAAAAATATGTGGGAGTTACACCTGCACCACTGTAGGTTGGGCCACCATGCTTCTCTAGCAACTGCAAACATTCAACAAGTCCAAGCCCAAGCAATACAATACAAGAACTTGTTGATAGTAACTGACTTGGTCAACATATCAGTTGCATTCTCATCAGTATGAACATTCTGCAACAGTATCTCCCCAGAAGGTTCAACAAGTCACAATATGTAATTACAACATTACCCCTGTAACATACCGCGGGGCTTTGCCCCCGCACCCCAACCCACGTAACTTTTCAATTTGGACAGATTCTTTCGCTCCGCTCCGCTTCGATCCAGCGTCTGTCCCTATATGGTATATGAGTCATACCATAACATTTTCTAACTGATTTCTCATTTGTAGCACTATCTCTTCCGCATATAATTTATTTTTCTTATATTGGGAATTGTAAGAGAATTCAAGCGTCTAGGTTTGGTCTAGGGATACTGTCGTTTTGTTTCTTCCAATTTCTTATAGAGTTAGATTGGCATCTACCACACCAATGGTGTCATATTCATTGGTCGTTGTGGTTCTAGTTAAAAGTAGGGGGGCTCCTCCAACCTGAGTTATATCTATTAAAATATGGGTTATTGGGTATGTTATTACTTACATTCGTACAGTCCACACAAGCACTACAAGGATCAACTAGTTATCCATAGGCCTTATGTTCCATTGTTAGTGATTTTGTTGTTGAATTAATGTCTAAACTATTTAACTTTCTGGATATGACAAATACTTGTAAAGTTGAGATTAATAACGCGTTCGTGTTTTGAAGATTGCTACCTTCTTTGGTTTGATTTTCTCGGAGCACAATTGAAAATTATTTGTAGTTATTTCATTAAGTAATGAATAGACCTCCTCAAATGGTTGGATGTAGGGTGCTTCCTCGGTGCCACATTTATAATTGACCTTAACAATCCCAAAAGCATGTTGTAAAAGACTTGAATGATAAACCAATCAGGTAGGGCATAGTGTGGGTGTTATGAAATATATATACCGGAGCAGTTGATGTAGTATATATATAAATCAAACAGGAGAACGATCGACGAAGCGAAAAATAGAACGAGAAAAATTACACCAGAAAAGACACACACAGATTTACGTGGTTCGACAAATTGTCTACGTCCACGGAGTTGCAGAGGATTTTACTACTTGAGGAAATTTACACTAGTCGATCACCTCGACTTACAAGAAGAATCACTCACTCTTCATTGCTCTCTCTCTTCTTCTTCTCTCTGTTCTTCTCTCTCTACACCGAGATACACCGAAGAAAACTCTACACCGAGATACACCGAAGAAGACAAACTTACAAGAGAAATAAACCCAATTTCTCTTC
The DNA here is from genome assembly GCF_001263595.1 of Phalaenopsis equestris. NCBI lineage: Eukaryota > Viridiplantae > Streptophyta > Magnoliopsida > Asparagales > Orchidaceae > Phalaenopsis > Phalaenopsis equestris. The sequence continues at coordinate 4,197,634 of NW_018164869.1, read as the reverse complement.
TGCTACAAGCCACCAAGAAGAAGCCTAAGGAGAACAATCTTCTTCCTTCTTCTTCCTTCTGCCGCAAGAAACTACCCCTCCTTGCACTTCTTCGCTTCCACTGTCCGGTGGAAACCCGAAGAACTCTTCCTCTATTCCGAGGAAACCTAAAGAAGAAAATGGTGACTTCTTATATTTTTAGGTACGAAGGAGAGCCTCTCCTTTTATCATGAAGATAAGGGAGCGAAGGGATGCTTCTCTTCGTGAAATAGAGGAGGCAGAAACGGTTTCTGGCGAAGGGATGCTTCTCTTCGCGGAATAGAGAAGGCGGGAACGATTTTTGGCGAAGGGATGGTTCTCTTCGCAAAAAAAAAAGGAGGGAGTGGTTATTTGTGAAAATGTGTGACCTTTTGCGATCAGAAGCGTCATTTCGCGAAAACAGAAGGAGATGCGGGAGCGGGAGTTTGCGGGTTGGGTGGACCGGACTCCACGCCGACGCTAACAGTGGGCACTTCATAAGTAGTTCTTTGAATTTCTCTCAAGCTTCATAACTAGTCTCCCCCTCTAATGGCGCTACACTTTCCCACGATGGCGTCTTGTCACATGCAGGGCTGCAATTATAATTCTTGGGGTGCTTCAGCTGAACGCGTTGACTTTAAAATGATTTATTTTATAAATATTAGATTTTTTAGGTGTTTGGGATGTAAATCCTTATGTTTTACGTGTTAAGTACTTAGAAACTCCTCCCTTTAAATACTTTGGATGCATGTGTAATGCTTCAGGCCATAAAAGCTATGATTTCTGGTGTAGTAATCATCTACTTGTGAAGTAGGCATATGTTCATCATCTCGAAAGCAGTCGGTTGAAGTTGATACAAGTTGAACAGGAGCTTCAACGAGCAAGGCAGCAGGTATTTAAAGTCTTAATCCTACTTTACTTTGGTTGTTATCAAAATTTACCTCTTTTTCTCTCATGTTTTGCAGGGTTTGTTCAGTGCTAGTGGTTACATGGGAAATCACGGCCTTTTAGTGGGAGTAAATGGTATATTTGCTTAAAATTTTCTTGATTTTTAACTGTCTTGATGTCAAAGTTGGCACTAAACTTTGCTGTTGTCAAGCAAATGAAAAAAAAAAAAAAACATAAGGGAAATTTACATATTCGATACATGTCACACAATTCTTATGCATTGACATATCTAACACTCAAAGTTTGATATTTTCATTTATATACCTTGGTATTAAAAACTTATAAATGAACATGTGAAATTCACTTTTAAGAAGTTAGTGATAGTGATATTTTTGATGTGATGTTGAACATTTGAGTGTTATGCATGTAAATATGAACGTTTAGGTGTTAGAAATATAATGATATAAGAATTGTGTCTTGTTTATGTAAACGCCCCTAAACATAATTTGCATCGGCAATATTTTTATTGGTTCTATCTGTCCCTTTTCTATATTTGTTATTAAGGAATGATGATACCTGCAAATATGTTCTTTCTGAATGTTTTGCGAGAAAATCTTGCATGCAAATAAAGAAATGATACTTAACCTCAATATAAAAGTAAAATATTACATTGCATGGATCTAAAAAGAAACTTACAAAATGATCCTAAATATTTATTTATTATCAAAAACAATTTAGGAGCCTTGGCCTTTGACGTGGAGTATGCTCGATGGCTCGACCAACATCAAAACCAAATAAGTGATTTGAGGTCCGCCCTAAACTCTCAAGCAGAGAACGAAGAGCTGGGACTTCTCGTTGATGGTATAATGGCGCACTACGATGTCGTCTTCAAGCTCAAAAGCATCGGTACCCGTTCCGACGTCTTCCACATGCTTTCTGGATTGTGGACGACACCTGCCGAACGATGCTTTATGTGGTTGGGCGGTTTTCGTTCTTCTGAACTTCTCAAGGTGAATATCAAATTTGCAGCACATTTTTGCACTTTGACACAGAAAGATTGTTGATAAATTTGTAAATGTTTTCAGATGCTCGTGGGTCAGCTGGAACCGTTAACGGATCAACAGCTGATAGGTATATGTAATCTGCAGCAGTCGTCGCAGCAGGCGGAGGATGCTCTTTCTCAGGGAATGGAGGCTTTACAGCAATCTCTTACTGATACTTTGTCGCCTGCTTCCTTTAGTGCTAATCCTTGTTCTGATAATGTTGCTAATTACATGAACCAAATGGCTATTGCAATGGGGAAGCTTGGCACAATTGAGAATTTCCTTCGCCAGGTTTGAAACATATATATCTAACCCCTAAACTTTACTTTTCTGACATTTATGTCACCTAAAATTTTCATGTCTCATAAAAATACTTCCATTTTAACTTTTAAAAAATGAAATGCATTTTTGTATGCATAGGTGAGGTGGTGTGAATGTAAAAGTTGAAGTTTAGTTGTTATGTAATTACATAAGATTTGATTGGGTATGCATGTAAATCTTTTCTTTTTTCTGTTAAATGTTGCAAACATTACCTCAATTTGTGTGCTTAATTATGCTTTTGTTAAGTTGTAATTTGTAATCAAATACTTCTTTTGTTTTCATTATGATATGAGTAAGTGGCCGACGATGATTCATTCCAGAATTTTACTTTGGGGCATATACACACATGCAAACCAATGCTTTATGTATTTACATCTATAACACCTAAACATTATTTTTTTACATTTATACCACCCAAATCTTTCATATCAAATAAGAAAATACCATCATTTCAGCTTTTAAAATGTTAAACGCATCTTTCAGGCATAGGCAACATCGTATTTATGTAAAAATTGATGTTTAGATATTAAGATACGTAAATACATGGGAATTAGATAATATGTAAAAAAATTGTCCTTTTATTATTTTTATTATTTCCTTGCATTTAATTTGTTTCCTCCAACTTCTGTTATTAAAGATTTGCTTTTCCTTTATCCCATCTATGAAATTTTCCATAAATTTTCATTGTTTTTTCAAACCAGGCCGATCTTCTACGACAGCAGACATTGCAGCAGATGCATCGAATACTGAATACTCGTCAGGCAGCTCGAGCTCTACTTGCCATCAGCGACTACTTCTCTCGGCTTCGAGCCTTGAGTTCGTTGTGGTTGGCTCGACCAAGAGATTAGTAGGCCATATTTATTATCCTATAATTGATGAAATGAGCAAAAATGTATATTGATGCTAATTGTAGTTGATGCAGTTGTATGTTTAATGTTGCTGGTGTTAGTGAGAGTCACTGCTGCGGCTTTAGGCTTTAATCAGGTACTGTTATGGTTAGATGAGTTGTTGATGAATCCTTTCGAGAGTTCTAGTTATTTTATGTATATTTTGATGTTGATTGGAATGGATTACATATTCATTGCTATAGTTCTTGTATTGATTGTTAGAAGTTGTGACAATCAAAATTGTAGGAAAATTATGAGATTGCTGGTTTTGCCACTTAAATGCAATAACATGTCAATCAAATGTGCATCGTATATAGATCCTTTGATGTTATTTATTCCTTTTTTTTTCTTTGCTTTTTGAGAGCTTTTGTATATTATTAAAGGAAGCAACATGTATGTAGGTGATTGAATGTTTGTTCACATAATGTAAGTCTTAACTAAAAGAAGGTTTGCACACACACCACTGAAGTTTTATGTATTTAAATATCTAACATCTAAATTTGAAATTTTACATGGCACCTTGTATGAATGAATTGGTTAAAATAGTGGTATTTTTTATGTGATATGAAAGATTTGGGCGGTATAAATGTAAAATATATCTTTATCTAAATAGGAAGGTGTTTTATTTATTTCAAAAAGTGAGGAAATGTGTATATGTTTTAGCAACTTGCATATGGTTGCACCTATGTACTTCTCTACTCTTTTCATAAAGTCAACATTTAATGTTCTTGCACATATGCTTAAGAAAATTAATTTTGTTGATATATCTAAAATGACATGTTAGAATTTGATCAAACAACAATATGGGTAGTATTCTTTGAATGAATCTATGAAAATCATGATTTTTCATTCTATATAATGTTTAATATATCTTTTGTTTGGTTGAAAGTTCATATTTAATATATGACATTATTTTAAAGATAATTTTATCTTATACGCCACATCAAGATTATATCATATGATATTAGTTTTTCAATGTTATAACTCTTAAAAATACTTTTCTTATTTCAATTTCTTTTTTTTTTCCAAATCTAATTTTCCTTTCTTCTTATGCTTTTTTACCTAATGAGATTTAGGCTATACATGTTACCCTCACAACAATATCATTGCTATATGGAAATGAGGGTAGAAAGACTTTCTCAATAGTTTCTCCTTTGAATTTTTCTCTTTGCATTTGAAATGAGTGGTCTATATAAGTAATAACATGAGATGACAGTTAAATATAAGTAATTGTCAAATGATTATAATGAAAATCATTTTGAGTGCTCCATACAATTTTGACATGTTAATCTAACATGAGTTTCCTCCAAACAATATTACTTAGAATAAGAAACCATTACTCGCCTAAAAAATAACTATTGACATAAGAAAACCTACTTTTTGATGCATTTGTATGTGTTGGGGCCCTTTAATTCTTTCATCAATTAAAGCCCTAAACATATATCTATTTCTTTGGTAGGTTTTTGTGAATGTATTATCAATGATGATTGTAAATTAAATGGTAGTAGTTTCCTCGTCTAATTAAGTAAAATATTGATTACATTAAGAAGTAACCTTGCATACTACATGAGGTGAACTCAAGCTAATACCACCTCAGTGGCTGGTCAGCTCTTCAATATTGCAAGCAATGAAACCAATGCCTTAGTTATCAGGGATTTCATGTATAGTTTGTTTTTCTTATTATGTATTAAACTCCTTATCTCCAGCTCTTAATGAAATTGTTTTACTCTTAAGGAGATTATCATCTTGACAAAAATAGTCATAAATGCTTAACCTTTTTGATAACTCTAAACTTGACCATTTCATCTTTTTCAAAATTATTTTGCTCAAATCAACTGTCAAAATCTTCATTCATAAACTTTAATGATTTTTTTGGCATCGAGAGTTTAAGAATGACATAATATATTCATTGATCATGATCATTACAAATGGGGCCCATCATCCAACATGTCGAGTGACCGATAATTGGGTACATTAATCAAGTCTAAGGGCATGATCTGTTATATTTTTATTTATGGCTCACATTTATTTTAATAACTTATGAGATTTATTTTTGATAACTTAAGTTATTAATTTTCATAACTCATAACTTATGTCATAAATTATGACAACTTATGATATTTATTTTGATAACTTAAGTTATTTATTTTCTTAACTCATAACTTATGTCATAATTTATGATAACTTATGATATTTATTTTTGCAACTCTATAACCCCTAAAATAAATAAATGTTACTAACTTATGTCATTGATTTTATTAATAAAAATCAATTAATTTATTAAATTATCATAAATCCTATTGGTTAGTAACCCCCTTGATGGATGGTGAATAAATAGAGCATGAATTTGAGAATGGGTCCTCTCTCTACCCAACACACCTCGTACATTTCTCTCCATCAGAAAGTACAGAAAGTTTTAAGGGATTAAAGAGAGAAACTCCATCTCTTCAAGATCAAATTTGTTCATCATGAATACAGGTATGCGTCGCTTTATTTTTACATATGTAAAAATCATGAATTTAAAAGATCTTGGCTATTATGTACTTTTCTTTTGTAATTTGTGTATAAAGTTGAAACATGAATTTTCTAACA
>NW_018164869.1:4159814-4186532 GCF_001263595.1 Phalaenopsis equestris | reverse complement strand
TGATACCAGAAAATCAACATTTGGCTATCTGTTCCTTTTAGTTGAAGGAGCAATCTCATGGAAAAGTGCGAAGCAGACTATCACAGCTGCTTCCACTATGGAAGCTGAATTTGTGGCTTGCTTTGAAGCTACAATTCAGGGTTTATGGCTGCGGAATTTTATTTCAGGACTTGGAATTGTCGACAGTATTGCCAAGACGATGAAAATTTATTGTGATACTCCACAACAGTCTTCTTTTCCAAAAACGACAAGTATTCCAAAGGTGCTAAACACATGGAATTAAAATATCTTGCCGTTAAGGAAGAAGTTCAGAAACATAGGGTGTCAATTGAGCATATTAGCACCAATCTCATGATTGCAGATCCTTTGACAAAAGGATTGTCACCGAAGACATTTAACGAACATGTCGTGAGAATGGGCATTACCAAAACCCTTTATTAGTTTTATGCTCTTTATATTTTGACATTTTGGGCTCAATTTTTTTTGTTTCTGATATTTATAAATCTTGTTTTTATCGTTAGTGTACACTTTATGTTGCATGATGTTTCAACAAGATTTGTCTTTTAATAGACATTATGGGACCATGATGTTAATTCTCATTATGCTAAGTATGTAATTGATATCGTGATACATGGAAGGGATTGTGTCGATAAATTGATGCACAACCGCCATGATTCATATTAATTTCATACTTATTAAATAATTTATGATTTAACCAATATAAAGAAGGATTTATCTTGTAGTATGTAATGCACTATTAAAATTAAGTGAGCCAAGTGGGAGAATGTTATATTTTTATTTATGACTCACATTTATTTTAATAACTTATGAGATTTATTTTTGATAACTTAAGTTATTAATTTTCATAACTCATAACTTATGTCATAAATTATGACAACTTATGATATTTATTTTGATAACTTAAGTTATTTATTTTCTTAACTCATAACTTATGTCATAATTTATGATAACTTATGATATTTATTTTTGTAACTCTATAACCCCTAAAATAAATAAATGTTACTAACTTATGTCATTGATTTTATTAATAAAAATCAATTAATTTATTAAATTATCATAAATCCTATTGGTTAGTAACCCCCTTGATGGATGGTGGATAAATAGAGCATGAATTTGAGAATAGGTCCTCTCTCTACCCAACACACCTCGTACATTTCTCTCCATCAGAAAGTACAGAAAGTTTTAAGGGATTAGAGAGAGAAATTCCATCTCTTCAAGATCAAATTTGTTCATCATGAATACAGGTATGCGTCGCTTTATTTTTATATAGTAAAAATCATGAATTTAAAAGATCTTGGCTATTATGTACTTTTCTTTTGTAATTTGTGTATAAAGTTGAAACATGAAATTTCTAACATGATCGTGCAATTAACTTCTTATTAAGGGAGGCAATCCATAACTAAAAAAAAAAGAGAAATGCTTAAGGTCGATCATTGATGTAATCCAACTGAAATAGAAAAATACTTGGTCAGTTCTCCTTCTATTGAACACAAGTAATAACTATAACAGACATATCTTTAATGACTTGAATATACATATCAAACACCTTTACTTTTTAGAACTCTCCAAAGAACTTCTCTTCAAAGAACCATATCATAAGTTTTTTTAAATCAATAAAAAAACATATGTAGATTATCCTATCTTTTTTTTTTTTGTACTTCTCCATGAAACATCTCAACAAATATGTAGCTTTTATAGTAGATTTGCCCGGCATAAAGCTAAACTGATATTGAGAAATCTTTATATCAAGTCTTAAACTATGTTCAATTAGTCTCTCTCAAAATTTTAATGTATGACACATCAACTTAATTCCTCTATAATTTGCACACTATAATGCACTTCACTTCGGAAACATTTTTTTAATTTTTAAAATAATATTAAAAAAATTACTAAGCCAAGAAATTCTCAAAAGTCATAAATAAATATTAGAATTGTAATTTAAAATATATGAATATAATTTGAAAAAGGGCCAAGAGAGTACATATACCTTCATTAAACATAACCTTTTTAGGTCATTCAGCTGACCGACGGAGCCCAGCGGTGTAGCGGCTAAACCCTACCCCTCCACAAAAGTGAGGTTTTGTTCATATTTTGGCTTCTAGATCTCCCAGCTGCCCGACGAACACCCCGGAGCTTTCCTTGGCTAGTAGGTTTTCGCACACGCCGCTTTGCCATGGATGTGTTTCAAAAGCTTTTAATTTTTTTTTTAATTTTTTATTGGTGAATATATGTGCTTATTTCTGTATTACCTGATGGGAAAACTCGATTTTTTATTATTTATTTTTTTTTCATTTTCTTCCTGGTAACGGATGCTTGATTGATTTTTAAAAAAAGAGCGCTTAGCTGTTGGCGGGCAATAAGAAGTTGGAGGCTTAGGGTTTAGGAAGTTTCACGAGTACATAAATATGGTCTTGAGGCACCTCTTTCATCAAGATGCTGTTTTGTTAGTTGTCTTTGATGAATCCATGACTCAAGTAAGTAAATGATGTTAATAATAACCTTTTTTTCAGACACTTTTATGTGCAGTAGAGATTTTGAGAGTTAGACTGTTTGGTCTTTTTTCTTGTTCAAATCCCTACTGGTTATCTTTTTTTTGCTTGGCCATATTGTCATTGAATCTGAAGTGAATGTGGTTATAAGAGAAGTTGAACTAGATGTCAATTAGATTCTTGAAGGATCGGAAATAGTAATCTGAATTAGGAATTATTGTTTGGAAAGGAAAAAAAAACATAAGAGTTATTTTATCCATGTTTTTTAAAGGCTTATTATTCCCCTTTTACGAGCAATTGATCAAAGGTTCACTTGATTTTATAATTTTATTTTATTATTTGATTTTATTATTTTTTTAAACTTACTGGTGAATTTTCAGTTATTTTGGTTAGATTTTTGAAACACAACAAATTCTCTAGTGAGGTCTTAATTTTAACTACACAGATGAAATTGCTACTTGGCTTAGTTGAAAAGAACAACCATCCTCATATTGGAAGGTTATTTGTTTATTATTTTAATTTGGTCTACACTTTCCAAATAAACTTGGAAAGTGGAAGGATTACTTTCCATGCTTTATTTCTTCCCAAAACACGTGGCAAATAAAAATCAACTATTGATGGAGGTCCATTTGATTTGCATCGAGTAACATGGAAAAAAATGTTTAAATCCTTGTTAGCCAAAGATGATTGGAATAATATGAAAAATATTTTTTTGTTTGGACCATGTGGTTTTTTGTTTGGACCATGTGGAATTTTTATTTGGTGCATGATATTGAAATTTAAACGTAGACGTGGTTAAAGGGAGGACTATTGCATACAATTAGTGTTGGTTTATCATCAATGCTATTTCAAATACATTAAATAGGAATTTTTAGACAACACAAAAGGAAGAAAACTATTTTCGATCGAAAAAAAAGAATCATGAGAAGGTCATAACAACCCACGGGATAAATTTCACTTTTAATTTTTGTTTTAAGAGTACAAACAACATTCTTCCACATTTGTTATTTTTATATTGTGATTCATCTTTACATTGCATTGGGTCATAGTTGTGCTGTGAAAATTTGCAATTGATGTACACCTTACTTTTATGTGCGGGGAGAGATGGAAGTTTTGTGATGTGACTTTACAAATTTGCTCAATTTGTGTAAATTTAGAGTACACTTAAAGTGATTTAAAGTTGGATTCAAAATTCCTTAACAAGTTAATTTCAAATTGTTTTTCTCCCAACCAAATACAAATTGCAAACCCTTTCATTTTTGTTAATCTACACTTCTAATACAACCTTCCAAAGGTTTGTAACAATATATTGCCCTTTATGAATCTTTTGAGCTTTCATAAAAGGTTCAATACTTCATTAATTCTTCTTAAAGTAGAGCTTGGTCACTTGCTACTGACATGGAAATTTTATACAATTCTTCTTTTTCAAGTGTATAGCAACAAGAGAATGATAAGAAGAGCAAAGACTTTCTTACATAGAGAAGATAGAGTTCCCTTCCAATAATATTTTGCTTAGATTTCTTTGGTGCTTTTGTTTTTCTGTCTTTTGCTTCAATCTATGCTTTCTATATTCACCTCAAACCCATGTAAGAAACCTTGACGCCAGATCCAAGCATAGCCCATGGATCAAATCTTATGCATTGGCTCATAACCCCATATTTAAGTTGGGTAAATCTGCAATTTTAAAACTCTTCACTAATAAATCAATTTGGTTTCACCATTGCACCAAATCCCAATAATCTCCCAAACGAAGATAACTTGCAAACTCCAAAATAAGTATCTTGAATGCATTATTTTCTGAAATTCATAAATGATGTTTTCATCATCATCGCCATTAGTCTTAATTATTTGGAATATTATGGTGAATTTGACAATCAATAAAAAATGCTAAGCTTTATCCCATATCTCTATATTCTCCATCGTTGTGAAAATTTGACTTAGAACACAAAAAAAAAGGAAAAATAAATGAAGTGTCCATCTTGAAACATTTATATTTCAACACTTACAAGGTCTTGAATTCTAATTTTGTTTTCCATAGATCCACATATTTTGTTTTGACCACTCCACTCGATTATAAACTTTATATTTTTAAAACATGTTAACTTTTACATTGGTATGTTTTTCTTACCTTTTTATCATTATTAACTAAGTCAATTTTTGACATTGATGTTCTTCTTCTTTTATGATTGTTGAATTTTCCTTAACATATTCAAAACTCATTGCCATCTTTATAAGATTGAATCCCCTCTAACTAGCACAGTGGATAACATCTTACGGCCACAATTTTCCCAGCCATGCAATCAACTATTCTTCTTAGCTAGGATTTAGGTCCACCAATACAAAATGGTTTGGGGAAAAAAATTGAATTTGATTCAACCAGATTGGGTTGCCAAATTTTGATGGTGGTGAGTGCATCTTGAAATTACCTTGTCAATTGAAAGAATCGAAATTCTATTGCCAAGGTGATTTTTATTTTTCATCAATAGCTAAATCCTTTGTGTGATATTCAAATTTCACCCATTGAATAATTTCATTTATTTTATCTTGAAAATTTTATTTCCTTCTTCGATGATTTTATTGTAACATTCAATTTTTTAACTATGTGTTTCTGATGTTCTTCAACTTTGACAATATTATCTTTCTACTCATTTTGCTGGTTAGTAGATTTTGTTGCTTTATCCTTCAAATTTGATGGTTTTGGATAAGAGTGAGCATTGTTTGGCTATAATTAAAAATAAAATATAATCAAATTATCTTGGATAATTTTTTTTGGATTTTAACTTGTCGGTTTAGATATTGGTTCAAACTATCAAATGCTTGATTTTTACTTATTGAATTGATTATTGATTCACCATTTTTTGTAAAATAAAAAATCAAATTAATGTATATGATTTTAACCAAGCTTTTGTGATAAGAAATTCTAAAGTTTAATCGCTTTTGTTTATAGGTGATTTTAAGTATACTTTTGCTTATCAATTATGCATTAAAAATTACACAAATTATTTTTTAATGCAATGAAGTTTATTTATAATCAAACTGAAACACCGAACAAATTTGTTGTTTGGTTTGGTTTGATTGTGTGTTTTATTTGGTCAATTTGATCTAATTTTTTGGACGTTCAAATCCAATTGACTCTTTAAATTTGCTGGTCAAACCATCCTAATTAACCAAATGCACCCCTCCCAGCCTTGAACAACTTTCTGGAACACTTGTCTTTCTTTTCATGTAACTCTCATTAAGCGTAAACAATCATCTTTAATGTCAAAATGTTTTCCCTAAACATCTTCCTTCTTGTTGGAGAAGTGGTGAAGAAGAAGGATTGGTGTGGCTTAGGGGGATAGTTTTTTGGAATTAGACAAAGCAGATTAATTATCATTATTTTTTAGGATTTTTTGAATCACTCATTGGAAGAAAAAAGTTTTGCACTTATCCAAGATTTCTCCAATGAAGGCTACATCTATAATTTATAATCTATTATTTAATAAATTCATATACTTCTTATGGAATGTAGGACTTAGTTCTAAAAAATCTAGATAACGGAGGTAGTTTATCGCGAAATTCATAAATGGAAATAATATAAAAATCTAAATAAACGACTTAAAATAAGTCTCAATATAATAAGATTGTTATGATTTATGAGCAATGTTTTGCTGCTTATAAACACAGATTTGCGATAGTGATATAGGAAAACTGCAAAAATCTTATTTTCTTTGCTATGTCATTTACGCTTGAGTAAGGTTCTCATTGTATTCATTTTAAACAACTTACTATTTTTTATAATTTTAGTGGGATTCATCACATATAGCATTTGATTATTATTTTTGTATTTTATGATATAATACTCCTTGTGGTGTGCCATAATAATTTCTATGGGTATCCACATGTGTATTCATGCATTGAAAATTTTGGGAGATAGATACAACACTGCTATTCCAATTTGACATATGAGGTATTCTGGGCAGGTAATTATGAGAACTAAATAGTTTAGAAGGTAGCAGATCTCCAAGAGGAAATTATAGAGATTCAAAGCTATTACGACAGTTTGTTGCAACCTTTAAGTGCTATTTCATTATAAACCCTCCTATATTGAACCTTGGGTTTCAAATGTAAGGTTAAGGTAGAAAATCTTAACACTTATATTCTCCATACACATATAATATTTTTTAGGCTTTGTTATTTTGATGTGATATGGGTAGCCCTTAACATTAATAGTTTTCTAGTGCAATAGCTGTTTCTTTTAGTTTGGCAAGGATCTTTATGCCCCAAGCCTTTTTGGTGGTTGCATAGGTCTGTGGACTTTGCTTCTCTTATTGCTTCATGTATCTTACCTTGGTCATTTTTCCTTTTTTTTCTTCAAAATCATTACGAATTTGATACGCCTTTATCACCTTTTTGGTGCCATGCTACCAACAAGGCTTGTTTCTCAGCATCAGATTCTTTTCTAGGCTGTTTTCCTTTAATTTTTGATGGAGGATGAACCGACAACGAGTATGTAATATTTCTCAGCATTCATGATTTTTAATTTTAGGTCTCTGGGAAGTTTGGTGTTTTATATTTTATCGCAAAACATATATATTTAGCCCTAGATGATGCTCTTATAAGTAACTTGCAAAAATCTTATTTTTTTTTTCATGGCTTGCAAAATCATCTCACCATCATCCATAACTTTGTAATAAGTAATTAATCAAATCTCTAAGTTCTTTCTTTCAGTAATTAATTTTTTTAAATTGTTATAGCTTGTTTAAAACAAGACCCGACATGTGGCGTGCCTAGAAAATGTTTCCATTATTTACTGCTTCGCCTTTAGATAAAGTTAACGTCAAAGAAGTAGGAAGGAAAAAGAGGGAGACCAAAGGTCACTTGGATTGAATGGTGAAAGATTTGAACATAGTATAGTTAACCTTCTTTATGTAAAATTCTTTTTCCCTTTTATTAATTGTAAGTTTTCTTGTTTAGCTTTTTCTTAAGAAAACAATTTAGCACTTTATGTAACCTTAATCATGAACTTTTTAAGAAGATGATGTTTCATATTTAATATTTAAGAAAATCATATTATTGCAAAAAATACAAATCTTAATGAACAATCACTTTTGAAGGCATGATTGTCCATTTGCTTCTACAATCTAGAGCAAATAAGTAGCAGTGAATTAACAATCATCTATTCTTTCAAGCAAAGTGCAATCTGATAAAATGAGATAAAAAATATTACTCTGATTATGAGAATGCTGCATTAGTGTATCCTTTAACTGTACCTATTTGACCTATAAATTAAGGGTTTAAATTGTTGATGAATGCCATTGGCTAATTAGGGTTTACCCTTCAGTTCTATGTTTGTGAATAATTCTAAGTTCATGTCAATTCCTTGCTTAATTTCGCTCGTTGAAGAACTAATTAAGCCAAGCATGAAAGGATTCCAGAGCTCATTTAACTTAATGGCCTGGACAGAAGACCCACCTTTATTTGTTTTTTTGCTTTCTATTTATAATGATAAATCAATTTATATGCATGAAAAAATTAAAATAAAATTTTTTATCTGGATTGATGGATTATTTAGATTAACATATTCTATGAAAATTAGCACTTGAATAATTGAGAAACAGGTTAGATTGGCTATCTTAAACCAAGATCAATTCTTTTGTTTTCGTGTTAGTTATGGAACTGTTTATAAAATCAAATAAAAAAGAGAGAGCTTCATGTTTCACTTTTTACTAGTGATATAACCCTTAGAAGTAAGACTTTTTTGAAATAAATGAAGGATTAGGAGAATGAGGATTTTACAGGATAGAGAGTTTAGTATTAATTATTTGAAACAATGTGTATGATGAACAATTTTACCGGATAAAATATAAAAAAAAACTCAAATAAAATAGGGAGTTGAGTGATCTATAGGTTTGCTAGGTTCAAACATCCTTGTTCCATTATACAAAAAAATGGGATATAAATTTGGATATAATTTCCAGAGTAATAGTTGATGGATAAAATGGAGATTGGAGACGTACTTTGGGTACTCCATCATGAGAGAATATCACATGAAATAAATTATTTAAAGCAATAATCCTAGCTGGTATGATGTGTAGGTTTAAGTGTTGACCATTAAAGAAATCAGTGGATACTAATTTATGGCCGGCGGAAATGAGAAACTGTAAAAATATCATTATTCTGGGAATCGTAGTCTGATATTGTTATAATTAGAGAGAATTTTTGGAGTTAATCTATTTGCCTAGGGTTGCAAAAGATAATAATAATAATAATAATTTTTTTGTGTTTTTGGCATTTGCATTGTTGACCAAAAGATGCACTCATAGCCTAAGCAGTTTAAACTCTCGTGAAGGGCATTTGATAAAAAGAGGTCAACAAAGGTAACTTGGATAAAATTTGCTAATCATGGATAAATTAGATTTAAGAGCACCTGTGGCACTCAACATGCATGAATGAGGAACATGAATTCAAAGGGAAAAGAAGTTTCAGGATGTCCCAACTCATTTTCTTTTAGGATTGTTTTAAACTGATGAAGCATGGCATGCCACTTGCTTGTGGAAATAAAAAAGTTCTGAACTTTTATGACATCATCACGAGTCTCTATATTTCATATAAATATCTTCACAATTTAATATTCGATATTTGAAATTATTGTAAATGCCCTATGTTGTTTAGTGTGTTAAAATCATAATATTTTGGGCAAAAAAGTCTTCAAAATTTAATATCCGACCTTCAAAATTATTATTGATGTTTTTGCTTTCCGTATAAATTATGAGATGGAGATGTAATCAAATACATGATTTGTATTTTTAAATGCCACATGTTATCATTTTAAAGCTGTTCTACAGGAAACTAGTCACAGGGCAACCTGATCCAATATTTTTCACATTAGAAAGCTGGGCTCAAATAGTTGGGTGAGGTTAATAACAACATTAATAATAATGTCGATGCCTTATGACGGCTAGAGAGGATGTTTCGGCAAATAAATTAAAATTGACCACCCAGCTGGCTTCAACCTTGTTTTTGCATCCTCACCACCATCTGTCTTTACCTTATTGGCTGTTTCCCTAACACAATCCCTATATCAATCTGGTCGTAGAACAAAGGGGAAAATAATTGAAAACACCAGTGCTTAGGAGAAGTGCCTGCAGTTTTTCTTCCATAAAACTAGGATCAATAATCTTAATAACTGGGGCCACCTTGTCCCTGAATCAACATAAAATTTGTTGTTAGTGTTGGCGATTTCCTTGATACTAGTCATTTGACTATTTTAGTTATTTGCATTATGCTGAATGCCTTTTAACCAGTTTAACCTATATATTTTGGTTGATTATTGAATATGTTATCTGAACCATGAATAAGCTTTCGTGGTTTATTTTGTGGAGAAGAACGGTTGAGATAGAGGCTTGAATCCCTCAGGTCATTTGCATATGATTATTTTTTTTCTGGAATAAGTTGGGGAAGCTATGAATTTTACTGGCCATTTACATTTATGGCTGGCAATTTTGTTCTTCATTTTAAACTCGTTAGATAATCACTTATCATACTCAAAATTGGAATCAATTTGCTTCCACTAAAGCTTGGCTCACCTAAACTTAGTTTGATTAAACTTGATTCCCTTTATACGTGTCTTCTGTTATTTTGATTAAAATTGGCTCAGAATCGATTGTTTTTGCTTCGACTCAAAATAAAATATTTTTATTTTAGTTAAAGGCTATCTTGCTCAAACTCAACTAGATGATTCATTAACTATGGTGTGGGCTGGATGAGCATCAACCTGTGATATGCTTTCAATAAATCGGACACTCCTAGGTCTTAGTAACTTCTTCCTGAAAAAGATTGCTGATGAATTGCAATTTATGTTCTAGATTTCTTAATGCAACTAGGATGATAAAAGAAATATAGATCACTAGAAGAAATAGGCTTTCTCATATCAAAGGTCATTAAATATGCATAAATTCACTATTTAAAGTGCAACCTAATATATACAGGAATTAGAACCCAGGCGAAAATGAATTAATTGATTTAATGCGAAGAAGAAATGTGAAATTTGATCCATAAAAAATCTACAAATAATTAAATTTGCATGCTTCTTTTGAAAGGTTATTTATATCAACTTTGAACTTTGATAAGCCAATAACAAAATATTTTGAAGAAATTAGATAAAGAAAAGAGATCGTCCTAAGTGAAGAAATGCATGTCTCATGTTGATACAAGAAGATACATTCACTAGAATCAGTGAGCTGTACTTGTCCTTCACTCGAATGAATCACGTATCACATGATTGAATTAGAATAAAAAAATATTAAATTAAAGATATTTGGCTGCATTCGTCGGTTCATCTATTCATAGAATTTTCATCTTTAGATTAGTAGATATGATTATTTCATATCCAAAGCTTGATTCTGTGTAAATTTTTAGAGGTATCTTTTAAAACCTGCAGGTTATAATCTCTTAAGGACCTTTAGCCAAAGCCAAAACCACCAGGAACAAAATTTACCTCTTATAAGCTCTCCCATAATACAATTATCAGACGTAAATATCTGGAAGGCCATGAAATCATTGCATCCAAAGAAACCAATTTTTTTGAATTGAAATGCACCACGACTTTATTACAAGGTATAAGTAACAAGCATCGCCAAAAATCAAAATTTTTTTGTGAATGCTCTCTTACAATTTTTGCTAAGCTTGCAAATTACGCAATGATATGAGACCAATAATAAAATATCTTGAAATTAATCTATGTCTATGGGGTACTACTAATGACTAAGAACTTATTAGTAGAAGATGAGAGGATAACAGAATAAAAAGTAGGTTAACCATAAAATTATGGTGTGCATATATGGACAAACAACATTTAATAATATTATTTCTAAGGACTTAAAATATTAGTTTTGATGAGCTAAGGACTCTTAGGCCCGACTACATGGACGAAGGTCTATATTTCAGCCTTTTTTCTTGGCATTTATTATTGAGGAATTCTTGAAGTCATTTAATATTGTCATATAGTTTTTTTTTTTTCATATGAAATTATTTCACTTAATCATGAACAAAAATAAAGGCATCTATTTAATTACTCATCACAAGAACAATATAAATAGATAATTAAAAAATATATAGATTGCTTAGTTGCTTCATTAACTATATCATATATGCTTGGTTAATCTCCTTATTCAGAAATAGATTCCATTCTTATTAGATGTTCTGCTTTTGATTTGATTATAGGGTTAATTTCGATTTCAAATTTCATATTGACGTTTGACCATGTGTAGATTTAAGTTCTTAGAGTATTGTCTAAAGTATGTGCTGAATTTGATTCAAAATCATTAGATACATATCTAGATTGTAACCTTAAATTATTTTCTACACCTAAAACACTTTTAAAAGAAGGTTGTTTAAGCATTTCTTCATTTGTTCAACTTCAACCATACTTGAATCTTACATAACAAGCCTATTTTTCATAGGCTTTACTCTTTATTAGATGTTATTCAGTTTTTCGCGTGAATTGATAGTCGCACAAGCGAATGCTCTAACTTGCCTTAATGCCCAATATTTAGGTAGCCTCCGATAGTATTTTTGGTGAAATATAGCTCAGCTCATTCCAAAATCTTATCCTTGACCTCTAATGAATCAATTAGCGATGAGATTTCAAAACAACGATGTTTGGGTACAAGACATAAATCTTTGCATAATGTTAAAGAATGCTAGAATTTTATTTTTATAACTCTAACATTGATCATGCAATTCATCTCGATATTCACCAAATGAAATGTATTTCTTCTTAACCTTCTATGTTATGTTTAGCTTGCTTATCATAAAGATTGTACTATATTTCTCTCCATGCTTAGATATGGCAGGGAGGAACCGTTTTCCTCGTCACCAGGATCCACGAGGCTTTTATGACGGCCTCCAACACCCAACAAGGCGACATGCTCCTGTTCCTCTCCACCCCATCGAGGAAGAGATCGCTATACGCCGTGATGAGATCCGTCGGCTTCGTGCTGATAACCATTTACTCGTCGAAGAAAATGTTGCATTTAGGAGGGAAATAACTGCCGCGAAAGAGGAACTCCATGTACTTGGTGAGTTGATACCCAAGATTCGTTCTGATAAAGAGGCTCAGACCCGGGAACTGATCGAAAAAGGCATGAAGCTCGAGAAAGAGCTCCTAGGCTTCGAGCCTCTCAGGGCCGAGTTTTTACAGTTAAAATCTGAAGCTCAGAAGCTCGATAATCTGCGGAAAGAGCTCTCCAGTGATGTGCAGAACATGTCAAAGGAGCTCAAACACATTCAGGCTGAGAACCAGCAGACACCTTCACTCAGATTGGAGATCGAAGGCCTGCACCAGGAGCTGGCCAGAGCCAGAACGGCTTACGAGTATGAGAAGAAAGCAAACACCGACCAGTTGGAGCAGAGGCAAGTGCTGGATAAGAACCTGGCTTCGATGGCCCGAGAAGTCGAGAAGCTGAGGGCGGAGCGCTTGGGTGTGGAGAGCAGAGCGAGGGGATCTGGTACCAGTCTTCTTTGATATCTCATTCTACTGATTTGTGTAAATTTGTAAATTCTCTCATTGTTGAATATTTCTCTGGCAGGTCCTACTGGAGCTTATGGAGGTGAGAAGGGAGTCTATGATTCTGGTTCTTGGTTGCACTACGATCATCGCGGCTTTCCTCGCCATTGATTGATTGTTCTCCGATCCAGTTAGTATTTTTCTGAACTTTTCAAATCATGGTTAATTGGAAATTATGTGAAACTTGATAGTTTTCGTTGGAGTTTAGCAATGTGAGCTTATGAACATGATGAGATTTTTTGATCTGGTTTGAATGTTTTTTTCTACCTGTTGTGCTGAACTTGCTCAAGATGGTGAGCTCTCATTGTCTTTGACTTTAACCGGGTTTGATATGCAATATTTTAGTCAACTTTAATTTTACCGTATATATCATTTTATCGTTTCATGAGAATATGTAATTCACTTTAAAAAATAAAAATTTTGGTATTTTTGATGCGGTATGGAAGACTGGGTGGCATAAATGTAAAAAAAAAGAGAAAAGTTTAGGTGTTTGATGTATAAATACCTTGGAATTGAGTGGCATGCATGTAAATGCCCCTTTTTATTATTAATTTGCCGATATGAAATTGTTTGTGCAATTTAAGGCTGGCTTGGTGGAACAAATTTAAATTAGCAGTCTTTTAAGACTGCAATAGAATCAAGCTCACCAAAATAGTGTAAAAGTAAACCAATAATCAGACGCAGTTTTTTATGTATTTATTTATTTTTTTTAACATAATTTCTGTAAAATAAATTATTTTATTACTCATTTTTTGTAAGGAGAAATTGAAAGAGAATTTTCGGGCATGCAAATATATTTATTTATATATAAAAAATTGATTTATATCACCTTCAGTCTTTGTTTATATTAATACTATTAATTATTTTATAATTTTATTTTAGAAAATGAAATTAATTATACTCAACAATCCTACTGAAAAAATGCATCTTAAATCATTATTTATATGCTCAATAAAATTTTTATCAGAAAATTCTATCATCAAATGGACGTTTATTTATTAGATTTTATGCACATTCATGAAGTGTTTGTGGGTATGGACCCATGGATGTGGCATTCAATTCCATGGCATTAAATTAAATTCATCTTCTAATTGTTATTGCTCGGCCATCTTAATTTGATTGTCATCATACTTGGCTAATTTCTCAGCTTATTTTTCAATAATTTCTACTAGTAATAAGACAAAACCAGTGTTCCAATCCTTTTAATCTCATTTTGTTTAATTGAACAGGAAGTGTACATTAATATAAATTTCCTTATATAGCGAGATATTTCAATTGAATTAAACCCCGAGAATGTTCTTTTCGAGTTTCTCACGTAAAAACCTCGGTGTATTTTATAAATTTGTTTTATGAATGTTGAATCTTTATAAAAGGCTAAAACTTTAATCTCTCTCTGTTATCATGAATGTTATAACACCCGATAATTAGTTGTGCCTTTTATGACAAATATGTCTAATATTTAATAAACACTTCCTTCAATAACTAATAACCAGTTTCTTAATTAAGAATAACACACCCCTTGTAATTTTGGTGGCCTGATTAACATATTGATTCCTACCTCATGATATCATAAGAGATTGTGCATCAGAAATACATCAGCACTAATCTCGAGGAGATTCAACAAATTAAAATACGAATCGAAGTCTGACAACCAGACCTCGCTGAATCAGAAATACATATTGAATCGAAGACTATTAGAAGTCGACCTACAATCCCAACTTAGAACAGTCGGACAACCAGACCTCGCCGAATCAAAGTCTGCTGCTCTTCTTCGACTGAGTAGTAGGGTAGTCGAGCCATAAACTTGTAATTGTAAAATACCTAAAATATCCTATATTATTCTTCAACATGACATTCTAACAAGGTCCAAGGTGCTTGCTACCGGTCCTTATAATGTGAATCTTTATGCATATTAAATAGGCTTTTGTTGTGCTTCTCTGCCAGATTTTCCCTGAAATTTTTATCATGCCTTTTCTTTAAATTTACATCGACAAAAAACTTATCAATTTAATTTTATGTATATTTTTTTGTTCATGTATTTATGTGAATATAATGTTTATATCTCTAGTTTCTTTTTATGAATTAAGCATGGATAAAAAAGTATTGAAGACATTCCTCAATATGTGTAGGGATCTTATAAAATTTCATATAGTTTTTCTCAATAAATTCGTTTCTTGAATATTCTCGAACTGGTTAAAATGAGTTTTTTTGTCTGACATGCTTGGTATCATCAGCAAGAAGACTTGTATAGTTGTATGGTTTGTGATGTGGGACAAAGATATAATTGACCTCAGATTTTTGGTCTATTTTAGCTTTTTGATCAAAGCATGACCCTACTGACTCATAAACAATGAATATATTTTGATCCATCTTATGTTATTCATTACTTATTCACTCGATAACCTGAGTTCATCACAAAAAAAAGTCAAATATTTCTTTTACTCAACATATGTTATAAGTTATAATATGGCTCAATAACTTTCACCCATGCATTAGGGGTCGAATTAAACCCCCTAGGACTAATTGTGCATTGATTTATGAACGATAATCAACAAATATTGCTTGCATAAGGGATAAATGTCTATTTATGTTTAGACAATCAATTCCCTTGCAATGAGGGATGTCAAATAAGTTGTTTTATCGTAAACAGTTAGCATACGATTCTTCAAGTAAATTGTAATTGATTCATTTGTTAAATAAGTGAGCCGAACACGAATAATTATTGTGTTTGGTTTATAAATGAGCTGAACATAAACAAACATTTGTTTAAGTATATATGAATTGAATTAATTAAATAATTAAATAAATACTATTTATTATAACCATTTTATATTGATTTTTTTATGATTCATTTAAAAAAAAAATATTGAAATATGGTCTCTATTACAAACGTAGCCTTTTTGTTCAATTGTTTATTCACATCACAGAGTCAAAGCAAATCATAATTAATGACACCCCTAATCCACCTTCTTATGCTAAGAATACCATGCAAATTTACCCATTACCTTAAAGTCCTAAAAAAGCTGATCCCATTAAATATCAAAGCTCTATAGCCTCCTTCTGCTAAAATTACCCAAAAAGGTTGCATAATTTCATCAGCACAGAAAAAGTTGTTGGAGAACATATAGATATTGGGTATGAATCATCCATAGCAGCTCTGAGTTTTCTCAACACTATCCATCTAACCAGACATTCAACTCATGCAGCATGAAATTGTCTCAAGTGCACCATCGAACTAATACATATATTGCTATACGAAAGTTCTCTTCTTGCAAAAGCCAGAAGAAATACCATTCTAATCATTATTACATATATAACCCGCTTAATCAACATCAAATAAGGATGTGCTACATTATTCAGAATTAAATGAAACTGGCTACATTTGCAGAATTAGATAAGCTCTTCAATTGGAAATCATGCTTACATCTCTAATTTAGTGCTGGGGAATTCATCACTGTCGCTGCAGCTCTTGGTTTGGTTCACATACCATGAACCACATCTGTTGCTCGAGATCGACGCATCAGGGGACGAGCATTTGCTCGATGGAGGAGCGCTCTCGAGCACAACGGAGCTATTTGGGCTCTTTTTCTCGCATGAGTAAGGTATCGTGTTGCTTATTCTGTAAGATGAAAAATATGGAGATTGTCATTTAAAATACACATATTCAAGTAAGATTTTTCATTTAAAACTTATTTTCATAGAATGATTGGATGATCTGAAACATGATTTTACAAAATAGGGTTCAACAACAATAGAGATGAAGATACCATGATTACAGTTCAATATCATTAGTAGAAAGAGGGCATTTACATACATACCACCCAATTCTTGTGCATTCACATATCTAACGCCTAAATTTTGCTTTTTAACATTTAAATCACCCAAAATTTTCATATCACTCCCAAAATACCATCATTTTAACCTTTTTAAAGTGAAATGCTCCTTCTCATGCATATAGATACGGCAGTCTGAATGTAAAAATTGAAGTTTCAGTGTTTGATAAGTAAATACATAGAAGTTGAGCAGTATGCATGTAAATCTTCCAGCTAAAAAATAGTTTCATACTAGCTCAGATACTAATTTTCATAAAATTATCAAAAAGTGCTATTTAGAATCAAACTCCTCTCTGTTTCTTAACAAAATCAACATTTGTAAAATTCAAGAACATCTTTTCCATCAACTAAGAAATTTACATAAGAATCCACCATGCTAAACAACAGAGCAGTGTTGATTCACACAAAATATATACCTCTCCCTCCTTTTCTCTAAAAATCGAGCCAGAGAAGCCTTTCGAGCCTGCGGTACAGCTGCATAGACGAATCAATCATAAGTGTTCAAACAATATATGGAAAGAAAATATATCCTGCTAAAAACATGCAAAACAAGTTTCGGTGACAGGATGAATTATAAACCTCTTGGCATTATAGTGGCAGAGGCAGGGACTCCCACCATACAAGCATTAGTAGCCTTCACGTGCTCGCTCTTCATTTCCGTCTTATCGTCGGCGGCGTTTATAGCATTTTTACACTCTTTACTTGCCATAAGCATGATTGTTTGAGCCTAATGAGCAAACACAGTTTAAGCTTTTGGTATGAAATCATAGAATTCAAGTTATAACAATCACAATTTAGTCTAAGAGAAATTAATACCATATGGGATGGAACATCATCATACACATTCACCGATCCGGCGTAGAATATAGTGAGCGGGGCCGTTTTCATATGAAGCTTGGACACATTCCTGAAGAAAAAAAATGTGAATTCATTTCATGAAAGTCAAAAACAAGAGATTCTTTAAAAACATAATGCAAATATACTACCTTGGTGTGAAGGAACCACCTCCATTAGTTACTATAGAGGGATTGGTTGCCATTATTGATCCTAAAGGTTGTTGCTTTACTTCTGTGGCTGTGAGATTTGAAGAACTATGAGACTTCATGAAAGGAGTGGTCATGGCAATGGTGATGGGAGAGGGAGAATGAGACATTGCTGTAAAACTAGCATTGTTGTAGCGTTGAGTAGAAGCATGGTGGGTGTCTGCAGCTTCATTTTGGGAAGAAGGGATGGAGAATTGTTGGAGTCCATGGATTTCCATGCCAATTAATTTCTAAAATTGGTCAAAAAAGATGAAAAAAATACCAGCTTCAGAGCTTAAAATCTGAATTACAAACACTTTTCAGACTTGCAATGAATCAAAGAATCATGGCAGCCAAACCTCAGAAGCTTTTACAGCAGAAGTTGCAGCATTACCAGCCTCAAAAGCATCGATTGAAGTAGCAGGCTGTAATCCAGTTGAGGATGGAGGTTCAAAAACTAGTTTTTTGAGCCTGTCTTCTTCTCCTAAAGCCTCAAATGACTTAAATTTTTGCATTGCAG
This sequence comes from Phalaenopsis equestris, assembly GCF_001263595.1. Taxonomy (NCBI): domain Eukaryota; kingdom Viridiplantae; phylum Streptophyta; class Magnoliopsida; order Asparagales; family Orchidaceae; genus Phalaenopsis; species Phalaenopsis equestris. Next base: position 4,168,098 of record NW_018164869.1, on the reverse strand, counting down.
AAGCCTTATTCATAAAGGGCCAGTGAACAGCCATATTAACTGAAAAGGCTGAAATCCAAAAAAAAAAAAAAAAAAGCTGAGTAAGATGAATGATCCCGCTCATATATAAATTACTGGCAGAACATCCTAAAAACAGTAGAAACATTAGGAAGATAATCATCTAAAGCTGCAACAAAGTTATAAATCTACAATTTATACAGAAAAGGGGAGATACATTAATTCTATACAAACCGAAGAACGAAAACAGGAAATGAAGAGATTAAAAAAAAACCAACTTTATTAAACAAAATTCGATTTTTAGCTCAAAATAAGTGAGAAGAAGAGTTTTTTATTTCATTTTCAAAAAAAAAAAAAAAAAAAACTACACCTGAATCCAAGCGGCCGCCATAGGTCTCCTCCATCGCTAAAGCCCTGTAATTTCGCCCAACTACTCCAAGAAAATCCCTCTCCATTTTTTATTGGATCGATTCTTCCTGGAATGTCCCTGCTTTCCCAAAGAGCATTCCCAAACTATTCTCTCTCTATCTCTAAAAAGAGCACGAGCTACGAGCTGATGAGTTTGCTTCCTTCACCGTTGATATCGTCATATTTATACTGAAAGTCACAATTAAAACAAAAAGTTCTAAAATTTTATCGTGAATTTCGATATTTAGGTAAGAATAAAAAAATTGGTAGAAGACATTAATTTTAGAACTAATAAAATTTCGTGTATTATGAATATAATTATCTTACATTTTTTTTTTGTTCATTTATATATGTACCACACAGTAGCTATGTGTTAATATATAGGGGTCTTCAAGCGAGCCCAGAGGCTCGTTTATATTTCGAGTTCAAAAAGCATGTTTGTGTTTGACTCATTTGCTTAGCGAGCCGAACACGAGCCGTTCATGAACATAAAATCATTTTGACAACCCTAATCATGTAGCCATCAGAATGTTAACAATTGAGACAAGATTTAAAACATCATTTGAATCTAATTTAATAGTTTTAAATCTATTTCCTTCATTAATAATTTTAATTGATTATGAATCTTTGTAGTTTTATAGTCAAATAAATTTTAAAAAAAGATTACTCATCAAAGATATATATCTATAATTGATTAGTAGTATTTCAAGCCAAAAAGAGCGAAACACGAAGAGTACAAACATTCGTTAACTCAGTGAAAGAGCCGAACACGAGCTGTTCGCGAACAACAAGCCATTTTGACAGCCCTATTTATATATTAGCTTCTTAAATTTTAATTTTTCTTAGATTTACAACACCCTTATTTTTAATATTAAATAAAAAAAATATCGTTATTACTAATTTTTTAAAGGTGAGATTTTTTTTTTTTTAAATATGATAACTGCAAATAAAAAAAAGATATCACACATATCATGAAAATAAAATTGTGTGACATTTTTATAATTTTTTTAATCACTTAAGATTTTATTTTTGCTTAAAAAAGAAAAAAAAAATCCATTTGGGCTGCCGTGGGCCAGCAGGCACATGGGCGGGGCTAGGAGGGCATGTTGGGTGGGGCCCTTCTTCTTCCATGCATGCCTAAATTCTCTAGTGGGGTCCAATTCTCCCAGCTGTACTTGCCGCCATGCAAATTACAATCCCTGAAACGAGTCCGCTGATTTCCCACGATTCCTCACCTCCATATATCACAAGTTATCTTAATTAATCGGACATTAGAATATATATGCCTTTGGAAGGAAAAATTATTGCGTGTGGTCGCGGGGAAGAGAAAAATCTCAGACGATCAGTATATCGCATCCGTTGTCAGGACGTAGCAGTCGTCTGAACTCCAGACGCAATACTTTATCCTACAAAAACTGATACAAACAATGCGGATGCTAACGTACTCATCTATGATATGAGCTTAGGGATGTATAACAAATAATGAGTGCTAATGTGTGGATGCATAGATGAACTTGTGTTGGTGAGTAGCCATGTGCTTGTGTGCATGCAATTATTGAGAGTCTACTATTTCTAGTGTAATATCAATTTTAAAGAAAATGACACTAGAATTTCTTAGAGCTAATCTCAATAAAATTTAGAAATATTTTATATAAAAACATACATTTTATTGTATTTTTATGTATTATAAAATATACTCTTACTAGTGTGAGCAAAGACATATAATTTGATTTTGTGTTCTATACTCTTGTCATTTTAAGAACACGATTAGTTCTGATTTTAAATTTACTATCCTCGAGGCTTTAATAGCAATCTAATATATTGAAAATAAAAAAAAGAATCATTAACTATCCTATACTATTAGAATTCTTCTGAACTTGATGACACATCTACTTGAGTCTTCCTGCAATGATCACCTTAATCTTCATCTTCCAAGTGGCAAGTGCTCAAACTTGCTTAACAAAACATCGATATCAAGAGACCTAGAGTTGTTGTTTTGGTGGATGACTTGGACTATTTCGACCATTGACACATTGAGGGGTGTCAAACCTTGTATTTATCTGTAAACATGCGATCGCTCATAATATTGAACTGACAATTGATCAGGGTGTTGCTTTCGGTCTGATGATCCCGAGACCTAGAATTGTTGTTCTGGCGACCAGCGAAGGTCTAATTGTCATTTGCCTTTCGCGCTTTACCTCGTTCTTTCTGCTTCTTTGACAAATGGTTGGGCAAACCCTGCTTACCTTTCAGAAAGCCTTGAAAGTCTTCTTTGGCAAGTATGTGCTCGTTTTCTATCTCCAATACTTCTACAAAAGTAGTAGGTTTAAACAGATTTAGGTCATACATGAATTGCTTTCTTAAGACCCTTCACATCAAAGCTGTTCCGACTATTTTTGGCTTTAGATTTCTAACTTCCAACATCTCGGGCATGTTCACGCTCACCACATCACCTTTTAGGATGATGAATTTTAAATTATCTTTTTGTGAAAATGCCTCAAGAGTTAGAATAGAGCAAATGAGAGAAAAGAAAGTAGAATTGTCAAAACTTTACAGTTGAGGGAACTAGGGGAGAGTTCAAATGACTTCCCTCCCCTTTCGTCGTTCTTTTATCTCTTTTTTTATATGAACATATTTTGTATAGTTGCAGAAAGGAGTGAATAGTTATGGCTCTTAATGTGTATTATAATTTGAATTCTAACATGACGGTAATCGACCAACTGACTTGCTTCACTTTGATAGGTTGAGATGATCATCAGAGTGACGACCTTGACTTCTGTTGGTCGGCCGATTAGTCATGGTCGAGGACTCTCTCTTATTCTCTGGTGGGTCGGTCAGTTGGCGGGTTGATTTATTTCATCGTGTGAGTCGTGACTGGTTTGTCATTTAGCTCAAGTCTTACATGACCTGCATCTTTGTCTGTCCGGTCGGTGCGTCGCCTCGACCGAATATTTTCTTTTGCAAGGTCTTGGGCAGATCTTGTCACTACTTATGTGGGATATCCGACGAGACTCACTGCCAAAATGATTTGCGCTTCACTCTTAGCGGTTCTCGTCGTCATTGAGCGGGAAAACATCTCTAGAGATCTGACCTATTCCGAGTTTAGAGACACAGCTTCTCATGCTTGGCGTTGAATTACCGATCAATCACTTACCTTTGAGCGAAGCTTTCTACCCACGGTCGTCCGTTTTATTTGAGATTCGTGCCGACAGTTCTAATGTATACAAATACAAAACTCTAAAAAAAAAAAAAACTCATTAATTACAGATCAAAATAAGCCACCGGCGACATTCTCACAACAAAGACATGATTTTTGTTTAATGTTAATCTGTACTCTATCCATTGCATAAATTAAAGCATCTAAATCAGAAGGATTAAGATGGCTTGGCTCAATTAATATAGTCCTAATTAAGGTGATAATGATCATTTTGTCAAACGTGTTAGTATGTTTCCTGAGTTGTAATTAAGACACTAATTAAAGTAAAACCCTAACCTCTTGGATCTAAGTTAGGTGCTAATTTCGATACACAAAGTTGACCTAATGCTATTATTATTGTTTTTTAAAGTGCCCTAGACGGAAGCATGCAAATGGATGATGTTGGATGAAAAACATAGCATTATTAGCACTTAATTAATAAATTTCTTAATGTTTGATGCAGATTTTTAGTCATATGCACGTGGCATAAAACGTTTGAATATCCTAAATTTATATATGATTCCTTTGTTCATATTCCAATTTTTCTTTTTTGGAATATTTACATACATACCACTTAATTCCAATATATTTACCTTTTTAACATCTAACCTCCTATTTTTAAATACATACCATCATAAACTATGCATGATAGGTGTATTGCACTTTTTGAAAGTTAAAATTATCAAATTGTTGATGTGATAAGAAAGATTTGGGCGGTATAAATGTAAAATGAGAAGCATTGTGGTTAAATATGTAAATAGATAGGAATTGGATGGTATGTGTGTAAATGACCCTCTTTTTTCAAGTAAAACAATTAGTGACCCATTGATTACAAAAAAAAAATATTACATCAGGTCTCTGCACGTAGAGCTACGTGTGGAGTCTAATGAAATTACGCCGTGGAGGTGATCGGCCATGTAACACAAGAGAATATTCCTCTCGTGTTATTCAAGTGTTATTGTGTTTTGTTCAAATATTATTAATGTGTTATTGTGTTATTATAACATCGGTAATATTTCCAGAATACAATAATACCTGAATAACACGAGGGAAATATTCCCTAACACGAGGGAAATATTCCCTATCCCTAGTGTTACCGGGCCGATCACCTCCACGACGTAATTTCATTGGACTCCGCACATAACTCTACGTGTGGAGTCCTGATGTAATATTTTTTCCAGTGATTAAAGGAGATGAGACCACATGCAAGAATAATATATTTTTTAAATTTAGGACTCATGATTAAGAAATAAATCTTTATTTTTTAGAAATAAAAGATGTCGTAAATGAAATTTAAACTCCGGATATTCTAATTATTCTATAAAAGGTTAAATGAGGTACTTAAGTGGCATTAACCTTTGGAACGCATGCAAAACGTATATGCTCTAGTGCTTTAGTAAGACCTGGTCCGTGCTTTTATTTATTATAATGTATTTTTAAGTTTGAAAAGAACTTAATTGCATAGCTTTCAAGATATACTAAAACCTATAAAACTCGTGGTGACTATATATAAACATCGACTCTCGATTTTTGCCTGTAAATTGCACCTAAAGAATAGAACATAAGACAGTAGAGAGAATGATGGTGGAGACAAAGTGAAATGCATAATAAGGAACAATAGTTTTAAAAGAGTCGTGTAAACCTTTATTTATAGAATGATCTTCAATTTATAGAGAAAGAAGATTCAGTGTGTGAATTTACACATGTCTCCTTGTTTTAGTGGGATTGTATAGGCTATTACATGTATTTTACATATATGAGGCCCAGAGAGTGATAGTTATAGGGCTCGACTGGATGGACTGACAAGACTTGTGAAAGCGTTGCTGGTTGGCCGGTCTTAATAGTTTTTGCCAATCAACTAGGTTTGTGGGGCTTGGGTAAGTGCTTAGGTGGGTAGATGAGTCGTTTGACTTTGTTGGTCGGTTAGACTCGTAGACGCTGCCGATCAACTATTCTTCTGCTGGTCAAGAGTTGACAACACCGATTTGATCGGTTGAGTTTTACTGATCGGTTTTCATGGCCTGGACTTCGACCCTTTACCCTTGATAGAGAACTCATGTCGGTAGAACGAAACTAGTCCATCGGACAGAGGGCGAATCATCGCAATCCTATAGGTAGTTTGCTCTTTAGACGAAGAGACCATAAGAGATTGCTAAGACCGTGTTATCAGCTCATGATGGTATTCAGGGAGATCGTTTGGAGGTCTTCGATAGTACTACAGGATACGAGGGACTAGCTAGCTTCTTCCTTGCATTAGCTTTATAGATTATCCTTGCTTGTTGTCTGAATGAGCAGCTCGGGCTCAAGCCATTCGGTCGTTTTCATTATTGGTTGGCTTTGAACTTGTCTAGTTTGGTGGAGCAATTAGACCTCTGGTTCTTCTACAGGATATGAGGGACAACTTAACAAATGTGGATCACATAAAACAAAAGACATATTTGAACTTAATGAAGCCTTATTTGAATTCATTCATCCCATTATTATTATTATGGCACAAGAGATGGAATATAAATAAAATTTCTTACAAAAACCACTTTACCTTATTTCACTGTTTAATTATTTCTCCTACCAATAAAAAAATATATTTTCTGCCAATATAATGAAAATAACTTTACATCATGATGATTGATGAATAGATGAAAAAGAAAGAATAGATAGGCTATCTTGTGGACAACAGAGGAAGTGGATGTGGAACAGCAATGACAAGTACTTCCCTTATGGAATCTCTCTATAGAAAATGATGGAGGATTTGCCATAAATTTTTCCTAGAAAAAGAAAGGGTATTTAGGTACATACTACACATTTTTTTTTAAATTGAATGTCTAAATTTTGATATTTACTTGTATAATATCAAAATTAATAACATAAACATATAAAATTCTACTAAATTTAATTTGTTAAAGTAAAGTACACCATTTCATTATGTTGAAGTGATTGAGACACTAAAAGGCTATATGGGTAAATATCATACTTTAGGAGTTAGTTATGTAAATGCATAAGAATTGCATATTATGTGATATGTTGATAATTTTATATTTGTTGATGTATGTATTTTTGTATTTTATATGATCATACTGTACTTTGAGGAAAATGTTATGTTGTTTTTGTAGGTCGTAGCAGGAAAGGGAAAAAAAATGGAAATCAAAATGGATCGAATTAGTGAATGAAACCAAGTTTGGCCACTGGGCGCCAGATTCCTCTCAAATGGAGCAAAATCCCAAGAAGACAAAAAGATGGCCTCGCCCCTTGGGCGCCTAAGTGCTACCACCAGTGCCTAGGCGCCGCGATCGCGGCGCCATGGCGCCAATCCCTTATGAAAAACTTTTTAAGTGAGCAGCGCCTAGGCATTCAGACCCGAACTTCACGGTTTTTAGTGGTTTTGAATTTGATGTTTAGGGGAGGAATATAGAAGGTTAGAAGAAGAACTTATTGGGGCTTTTTTCCTTATTATATTTCTGCCAAAGATTTCTTGAGGTAGAAATCAAATAAAAAAGGGTGAAGTCAAGAGAAGATTAATCAAGTAGAGATAAGAGAAGATTGAGGGACTTCCTGAGATTGTGTGCTTATATCTTCAGCCTTTTAGGTGTGAAGAAAAGGAGAGAAGTTATGAAATTCTTTCTTTTGCGCTTTTCACTTATTTTTGTAAGACTTATGTACTTTGATTCTTATTTCAATCAAATGTTGTGTGTTAAAGCATGTTTTGTGAGTAATTGTCTTTTTTTTCTTCGGATGAGGATATATGATAGATGTATGTGAAAGTTTCTTTATACGACTGTTATGGATGATGATTTAACTTTTTGTGCGTAATTTATATTTCATTTTTGGCCAAGTGTGATGTAAAAATTTTTCATGAGTTATGAATCTCAGAAGAGATAGTAATGGAAATGACTAAGTTAATCACATTAACTTAATCAAATAGAAATATATTTACTAAATTAATGCAATTTTAAGGGAAAAAGTATGACTTGGGATAAAGAATGGGATTAGGGAGCTAATACATTTTTTACTCAAAGTCATGAATCTTACATATACTTTCCTGTTGAACTTTTCAAGGGAGAATCTTCTTTCAAACTCGAGTAAATTTTCAATTTGATTGCTGATAATTTAGGATTGACTTTAATTAAACCAAAATTTCAGGCTTAAGTTGAAAATAGTAGAGTAAACCTTTTCATTCATTCAGTTTCCATCGTTTCCTGTGGGATCGTCAACCGGACTCAAACCCAATACAATTGATACACCACATATATTTGCGTGAGCAGCCCATTCTTCTTCACAGTACTTGTTGCATGTCAGTCTGCATGCAAATCTTCAAAAAATTCAATGATTTTGAGAATCTTCAAAATTCTTTTATGCGAAGATTAAACCACATTTTAAAATGAAAATTTTGCTTAAGTAGGTGCGAGACATGCAAACACGTAAGAATTGTATGCAGCATATATAAATTTCCCCCATTAAATCTTCAACAATCATAATTTAAATATTTTTTGTGTTAATAAATACTCTATACATAGCTTTCTTCTATTTATATGGACAAAATTTCTTAGAAGAAATATTTTAGGATATTTTAATTTAAAATGAATTAAAAAGAATTTAAAATAATTTATTTTAAGATTTTCAAGGTCATAATTTTCTCAATATTTATATTAAAATAGTGTAATATATATCTATATATATATATATAAC
>NW_018164869.1:4075810-4159804 GCF_001263595.1 Phalaenopsis equestris | reverse complement strand
TATATATATATATATAACCACTCAAAATTCTATATTTCACTCATCACAAAACTGACCTAATAATTGAAAGTCATTTTAACAAAAAAAAAAATTGATTGGATATTTTTGCAAATTTTTTTTTCTGTTTGGACGGTGGAATTAATTATGTCGGCTAAAAAAGAATGTTTTGATTTGATGGACGGTCAGAATCGAATCACGTGTGATAAAATCGCAAATAATTTTTTTTCTTAAATTAGGTATTTGAAAAGCTGGATTGGCTAGATCCCTTCCCACGTGCCAATAGAGCCAAATTTATACATTTCATTTTAGCAGTCGAACATTCATGTGGTCAGATGCAACTATGCTGTCATGTGATCATATATCTATCTAATTTGTAATTATTTGGCTAAGGTTAAAATAATATATTGTATTTAAAACATTATGAATAATTTAGTTTAATATAAAATGAATGTTGAGCTTCACATGTTTTGTTTTGATTTAGAGAAAAATAAAATTAATATAAAATATGTGGCCCAGATATGATGACGAATGATGGCAGGAGTAGGCCAACGACGAGCAGTGAGCCCAAAGGAGAGAATGGTTGATAGCAGCTGAACGACTGTTGGATGACTAAGGACACTGGTGGCGGGCAAGCGTAGTATTTAGAGTTCGCACAAATCTAATGAATTTCAAATAAATTTAAAGTGAACTAAATAAATGAGCATAGATGAGCCATATCCAAAATGAATATCAAGCCATTATAGCTCTTCAATATCTTGATCAAGAAGTCTTCCATCACACATTAATGTCCTAGGCCCCCTATATTCATAAAAAACATCATGCTTTTGAAATGGAAGTGTTGAAGGGGCAAAAATGTAAATAACATACTTAAAAAGGCAATTTAAAGAAAGGGAAGGAATGGAGTGTAAAAAATAGCAAAAGTGAGAAAGAGGAATCATCTATTACCTTGTGGCTTTCTCCCTTTCTACTTTTGGGGGAATCTTCTTTATTGCAAGTGGGCACATATCATTAATTTCTCAAGGTATGTGGACAAGTGAAAAGGAAAGTGTTCATTTGCTTATAAGGGTTATAACAAGATGCAAATTCTATAGTTGGATTGCAAACAATTGAGATGAAAAAAGTTTCAATGGATTGGTCAGTTTTAATTGAGATCTATGCGTGAAGAAAGTTATTGAAAGGTCATTCACCTATTGAAAGCTATTGCTTGAATGCATGGTCTTAGAAAAAAGCAAATTAATTCTTTTTCTTGTTGCTAGTTAGGAAAAAGAGGAGGCCGGGGATTTTTGATATGATCTCGTTTCTTGGATCTCGATAAACGTTGGGTTGATGAAGTTGATAACTCTGGAAGTTGGTGGGGGAGAATCGAATAAGAGTTATATAAATAGATATCAGTTCGAGGATGGCAATGACTCGAAGAATTAGAATGAGAAAGATGAGGAGAAAACACTAAATTGGAAAGTATCGTACTTTTTTGCCCATTTCTTAATATACCTAAATGGAACAAGAATCTATTTATAGAAGTGCAAGGGTTTCATTAATATTAATTTTTAAAATAACTTCTCTTATTAACATTGTTGTATGACGAATAATTCGCCGCAAAAAAAAACTAATAATTTAACGTATTAGCATTGTATAAAGATCCAAAATATATTCACATAGAAAAATAAAAGAGAAATAGAATGCAAATATAACACGATATTTTTTATGAAAAATCTTAAGAAGGTAAAAAACCACGGGGCATATCCCAGTCAAAATAATCTATTATAAGTTTGTGAATACAAATATGAATTCTCTTATACCACAATCGGGAAAGGGTTACAATATTTCTTCAAATAGTTGGGAGCAGTTGCTACTAGAAGTTATCGGTGGAGATGCGAGGTATGTTGTTGGAGGGTATTCAGGACACCACATTACGATGTAGGGTGTTTTGTTATTCCTCAATGCACATCATTACTTCTAATTGTGCTTTATTACTCCGTAATGTACTTCATTATTCTGCAAAATGCTTTGTTACTCTGCAACATATGTCGCTACTCCACACAATACTTCGTTATTCCGCAATGTACGTTGTTAATCTGCATAGTGCTTCACTACAACGTACCCCGTTGTTAATCTGCATAGCGCTTCACTACAACATACCCCGTTACTCCATAAGGGCCACCAAATGTGAAAAACAGGGGTGCTCGATAGTGCTCAACGGAGGCTGGCGGGCGTTGGTTGATGGTGGTCTGCAATTAGAGCTGCTAACGATCCGATCTTGAGCCGATCCGTACTTGAGCCGAGCCGAGTTCGGCTCAAAATCGGCTCGAAAAAAATTTGATCCAAAATTTTATCTCATAACTCAGCTCATTTACTTCGATTCGAGCCAAAATTCAATTCAATTTTCAAGTGATTAACAAGTTTCAAGCTAAATTCAGAGCCCTACTTGCAGTTTTGTTGGGTCTTTGGTCCAGATCAACTTTGGAAATTGGCTCAATCTCCTTTTCCTCCAAGTCCAGGTCCAGGTTTAGCCCCCCTTTTGATAAAGGGAGTGGGTCAGTATTTATTGATTTTGGGAGTGACATTGTCCATAATACTGCATGAATTCATATCATTTCATCAGACATCTCAGAGTAATTCCTTCGATCAAATGATATTTTTTGAACATGTAAGTGCTTAATGACATTAGAATTAAGTGATTTTAGATTCGTTGAATTCGTCTCATCAAGACGCTCGACTAACTATAAGCTTGTCAAATTGAGTTTCTATTTGACCTTTTAATTAACCACCAAAAGATTGCAAAAAAAATGTTTAATGATTTGAATTGGGCTTGATTAGACTTGGATTAGATCAATTTTGATATTATTAGGTTCGCTCGTCTAGCTGGTCAGTTTGACTATAAGCTTGTTGAAATTTGAGTTTAGAATGATATTTAACTTTAATCAAGACATCTGTAATCACAATAATGCCTCGAGATTCATGCTGAAAGTTAAATTTGTTGATATCACATCAAACCTAATGCAAGAACTAATCAGATGATAATATTATATAACATTTACTTACAATAATTCTTATATATCTATAACATTTAATTTTTTGATATTTCTAATGATACATCTCACAGATCAACAAATTTTGTGGGCTTTGGAGGCCTATATTGGAAGATCAAAATATTTTAAAATTGAGCCCCACTTGCCGAATTGGTTGTGCTAAGCCCACCCACTGAGCTAATGGTCGAGCTAACTCGGGACTAACTGTTGGGGAAGATCATCGTTACACACAAAGCCACTTGTCAATCCGCATTTATGATGCCGCCTAATAGCCACATCACAATCTTTTCATCAAGATAGCGCGGACATGCAGACGCAACAATGCATGAAATATAGTTTATATTTTCTTCTCTCATGCATACAAGTAGGCCAGAGAGGCTCTCGAAAGATCCGCACTTCATGACCTCAAAAAATAGAAATGACTAAACGCACTATAAATCAATATTTAGAAAAAAAAATAGAAAAATAAAGTAAAAGTAGTATTGATGCTTATCAGCCAACAATGTGTTGAGTGCAAGATTCCATAATTTGAATTTAAACCAACCGGGCCTCTGAAGAAGAATATTGAAGATGGAAGAAAGAGCAATTTTAAATTATCAATCTACCGTTGAAGGTTATAATTGTAAATTCTTGAAAGACGTGGTGACATAAACATTATTGAACTTATTATGAGATTATATTAGAATACAAAATTTCCTAAAACATAGATGCAAGCTGATGGATCATGTACAGAACTTAATTAGTTATTTACCTGTATACCAATTATATCCTTACAAATATTAATATAACACTTGAAAATTTTAATTCACACTACAAATCTATAACAATTTTTGGCAGGATATGATTTAGGGTCTATTTGGGACAGTTTTTTACCTACTTTGCTTTTCAGACAGTCACAACAACTTTATTTGGGGAATTATTTTCTTACTGGTTTTTAGAAATTTTTGTGGTAGAAATCTGCATTTTTTAATCTGAGTTGTTAAAGTATAGTGGCTATCAAAAAACTACAATTTGGTTTTTTTAAAATAAAATAAAATTTTAATAGACACCGCAACTTTTTGGAAAGTGATTTATTCTGGAGCTGTTTCACAGCTATTTCCATAAATAATTGCAGTTGTCTCAAATATACCATTAGATGTGGATTGTGGTGTCAAAATTTTTATAGGGGACTGATTGGATATTTTTAAAAATAAATGTATTTTGAAATTGATGATAAATTATAATGTATGTATTTTGATATTGTTGAAAATGTTTGTTTGTGATGCGTGTCGGAATGTCCTCAATGGTAGAGTGATAAATTATCGTCTTAGCATTGCACGAGACTCCAACACACACTCAGATAATTAAAGAGAATTAATTAGAACTAGACATCTCAATTTTATATGAAAATTTCTAAAAAGGATAAAAAATCACGGGGCATTGCTGAGTTGAAATGTTTCACTATGAGTTGTTGATTACAGACAAAACTCCTTATCCCACAGGCGGGAAAGGGTTACACTATTTCTTAGGTTACAACATCGATTCTCAAAAGAACTCGTTGTCTCGGGGAAAGGGAGCGATCTCAGCGGGGATTGACTGTCGAAGCTTTGGTGCACCGTTATTGGGGGGTGGGGGTCTGTACGATATTCGGGATGATGTGTCGCTTTGTAGGTTGCTTTATAATTTCACAATGTCAATAGCGGCTTCTCACGGTGCTTCGTTGCAAGCAAAAGGAGGTAGTCTATAATGGTTAGTGGTGGTTGTCGAGTGGTGGTCGATACTAATCAACAACTGCAGGAGCGGGAGGCGTTTGTCTTATCGTCTGTTCAGGATGCCAAACTTCAACTCCCTATTCTTTAGCCTCTGGTCCCCCTCTTGCTCAAGGCTTAATCCCCTCCTTATGAATGTGGTCTGACTCTATTTATAGAGACCGTGTTGCAAATAAAGTTTAGTCCATTCCTCAAGAGCAGGTTGGTACGAAGCTCGAGATGATGCGTCGCTTTGTAGGTTGCTTTATGATTTCACAATGTCTGTTGCGGCTTCTCACGGTGCTTCCTTGCAAGCAAAAGGAGGCAGTTGATGATGGTTAGTGGTGGCAATCGAGTGGTGGTCGACATTGATCAATAGCTACAAGAGTGTGAGGCGTTTGTCGAATCGTCAGCTCAGGATGTCAGACTTCAACTCCCTATTCTTTAGCCTCTGGTCTCCCTCTTGCTCAAAGCTTAGTCCCATCCTCGAGAGTGGGGTCAGACTCTATAGAGAACATGCTGCAAATAAGAAAGAAATTTGAACCACTCTGATTAAACGACTTGAGGAGATTCCCTTGATTGGATGACGTTCTATAGACATTTAAATGCCTTAATGATGTAAGAATTTAGTAATCTTGGGCTAGTTGGATTCTTCTTGTTGAGACCTGGATGACTTCTAATCAAAATTTAAATATTTTTTGCTTAAAAAGATATCTTGAGATTCATGTCATGTCTTAAGATTCGTGTGAGATGATGAAAATTTGTTGATCGCGTATCAGTTTAGGTTGTAATTAATGAATTGAATATTTATTTGCAATTGTTACAATAGTTTCAAGTATTTTAAAATATGGATGAGGGTAATTGCAAGTAGGCGAGAGTGGGTGACTAGTGATAATGACAGTCGGAGATGATAACAAAATGATAAGTGACACTTAACTTATTATTATGCTTCTCTTTGAAAGCCCAACATTCAACGCCATAGAGCATTGCAGGTCGCTATACAGCGCGTCGCTTCCAGGGGACGCCCTAGCACATACACAATGATCAAATAAAGCTCAAACACATCAATAATGAAAATTAAGATACTGTCACAAATTGACCTATATAAGAATAATAAAATTAGCCAAAAGTTCTACAGTAAACATTCAAATTAATGCAGGCATATAAAAGAAAACATGAAACAAAACTACTCATCATCTCGCTCGTCGTCGTTGTCGTCCTCCTCCTCTATGGCTATCACCAACCACTTGGTCCGACAATCTGCTAAAGCCTTCGCCATGCACACTATAGAGTCCTTAACCCGATGTTGAACTTCTATAATCTTTTCACGCAACTGACCGAGCTCTTTGTTCATTGCAACAATTTGCCCAACACTCCTAATATGGCTGTGAGGAGCTCGAGGAACTCAATAATGGGCCACAGGGATTATGCCCTTCGCATCAAGGCTATAAATCCTCCCATTCTTCTTCCCCTTCACCAGAGTTCTAAGCTCGTGCTCAGATTGTACAGTAGTAGATTGACTACCAGTGCTGCTAGCGAAATTCTGGGTCTGAGTGGCCAAGTGTCTCTCCCAGAGCTGCTCAAAGTCCTCCTACCAAATTACAACTATTGCTTATTTTACACTTCTAATAGTAAGAGTCAAAATAAAGTTAATTTTTTTTTTATACTTACAACAACCTGCCGGGAATGCTGTGAGACCCACTGGTGCGTCCCCGGGCGCCGATGAGTTTGAACGTGTAACTCCACAACAAAGGGCTCATGACTAAACTCCTTTGCCTGTGAAACATATAAAATTGATCAATGCTACAAAATTTCTTCAAAGATTGAATTTTTAAATATTTAAAAGAATCTTAATACCTCCTATAGTGCTCTGTAAGGGGAGATGATCCGCCAATATGGAGCACAACACGCCTGGCCCTCTCAGTCGACCGATTCACTCGATTCGTCTTCCTCTTCCTCTCATAAGCAGGAGAGCCTAGGCTACAACCAACTGACCCAAGATCTCCTCACCGATCCAGGTAGGCTGCTTGAGGACGTGTCTCTAAGGCGATGACTGCCCCAAATCTTGAAGATTCAACAGATATGATAATGGTGCTTTGGGAGTCAGGTGAAGAACCTATGTAGCATAAAAAATAATCCATGTGTTAGCATGTAAAAAAATACAAATTTGATTCATATTACATGATCGTACCATGAACTCCCTGAACCACAAGTCCTGGGTGGTTGTAGGGATCTGCTTTCATAAGAAAAAGGGCTGATCATAGCTACTCATGATAATCTCTGTGATGTAGGTGACGAGCATCTTGTGAGAATTGAATCTGATTAAGAAAAATACAAATAAAAAAATATAAAATAAAGAATAAACATAAAATAATATTAAAAATAACTTATGAGTCCTCCTATGACACTGAATATAATCTCAGGAGGGGAAGGGAACAGGAGTCGAGGGGCTAGGCTTAAGTGGCGTCGAAGTAGGTGGGGCAGTAGATGTGCCAATAGTAGAAGCGGGCGCAACAGGTGGGAGAGTAGGCGTGGAAACAATAGGCAAGGAAGAAGTTGGCCAGGGAGCAGGCGTCACAAGAGGCAGGGCAGTAATGGGTACGGGAGCAGGTGTTAAAGGAGGGTGACAACAGCGAGTGCGGGAGAAGGTGTCACGAAAGGGGTGGCAATAGCAGGTGTGGGAGCAGTTGTCATAAGAGGTGTGGCAGCAGAGGGTGAGGGAGCGGTAACAGAAGTATTAACATGACATTAATACAAAGGAATGTCATTCCTTTGTTTGCAGATGACCACAAGTGTTGCAGGTGTCATGGGGCCTCTGGGTGGTCGATCACCTGCAACACTTGTGGCCATATACAAACAAAGGAATGACATTAATAAGATTAGTATTAGCATGGAAAATAATCATAAACCGAATGAAATAGTGCAATAAATGTAAGACACAAGTAGCAGTTATGTCTAAAAGCAGGAAAAGCAAGAGTAAACAACTATGCCTCAATACATCAAAAGTAAAAGGAAAAAGTAGCAATAGTAACCACTAATCTAAAATTACATACCTTTGTAATTAAGTATCATAAAAAAAATTCATAGTCGAAGATGAACCTAAAATTTCTTCTTCACTCTTAATATCGTCCTCATCCATACCATGTGGAACCTTTTTAAGAATCTCCGTGGTATCCTCTAGCTAAAACATTTTATCTTTTGTGCCACCTTGAATACGAAATCCGCCGCACCTTCCTCTTGGTGAATTGGTTCTATACTACTATACAACTCAATAATTTTTCATGGTTTATTCTTCATAATCACATCCCAATCAGCGTTATCTCTTAATTTACCAGGATATCGAATGTAATAAGCCTGTATTGTTTGGAGTGCCAGAACAAATGGATTAAACTTCGTATATCGTCTATTTATTTTGACTTCACTGATATCATAAGACGTAAGTGTTGTGGTTTCTCGATTTGTAATAAGATGAAACTGCTGACAGTTGAATAAGTTTATAATGTAGCTAGCATTTTTTTTATATTGAAAGTGAATTACTTCATCAAGTACGCCGTAAAAGCTATTCTTGCAAACGGTGCGTGTGTTTCATTTGATAGTGACACCACAATTATGTATTATTCCCTTCACACTAAGAGCTCGTATGAAATCTATAACCATTTACATCCATCTGTACCGCACTAGCTCGGCAAGTTTAGCCTTGTAACATAGATGTATATGCAGATACTATATAAGGTCAAAAAAACCAAGAAGAAATATCCGCTCAAGCTTACATAATTGCATCAAGATGTCTCAACAAGTCAAAATTTAGTGTCCATACACAAAACACTCCAAGGAATATACTGACTTCGATCGAGGGATCAAGCACCCGTTTCGGCAGCGCATGAAATGTAATAGGTAATAAACAATGCAGAAATATATGACAGTCGTGACTCTTCGTGCTAAATCCTTCTCCATTCTCATGTCAAAACATTGACTCAAATTTGAAATATAGCCACTAGAAAAATTCAAAGAATTTACCCACTCTTCGTTGATCTTGTGTAAAATAGTATGCAGCTTTAAGCTTTATTAATTTGCTCCATTTGTCTCCAGAAGCTCTAAGGTTCTCCTTTTGCAAACGTCTTTTAGGTCCATTTTACCATCGATATCCATCAAAGTATTAAAGATGTTATCAATTTTTTTTTTAATATGTATAACATCGAGATTATGTCTAATCAGATTAGTCTTTCAATATAGAAGATCCCAGAATATGCTCCACTTAATCTAATTGTGCGTGACGCTGAAATCAGGAAGATGAGTTGAAATTAACTCCAGTCTCTTGGTGATCTTCGATACTTCACTGATCATCTGTAATATTTTGACTCCAATAATCCTTGGGGGTGGACTTGATAACTCTGTATATGTAGTGCAATCATCTCATAAAGGCTGTTTAGCAGTGTTCAGTAAGTCATAGAACTGTTGCAATTAATTATTTGATGTTTTAGGTTTGTGTTGAACGCTCTCAATAAATTGAGCTTTTTGAGCATCTAAACTATTTCAACATATGTGAAGGAGGGACATAACTTGTTGAGGCACCTCCTTGATTGAACTGAACTTCTGGTCCTTGCTCGCCATGTGCAGTCCGATACTAATAATTAGGCTTGAATTCCTTGTGGTAAAGATACAACTTAACTTCTTTAGGTCACAATCACATCTGAATTTTGTGCTTCGCACAAAGACACCAAAACTTACCCTTTAAACGATAGATGGGCAGCTGTGATGTCACCTGCACGAATTCTTCAATATCATTTAAGAACTCATCAGTGAATCCTTTTTGTCATGGATAAAATCTTTCATACATTCAAGCTATCAAATTATGAATATCCATCTGCATCATATATACAACTTTACAGATTAGTACAAATAGATATCACACATAAATAATTTAATAATAAACATCCACTCTCTTATACATTGTATCTTCTTCACAGTTTCACACACACACATTACAAACAACCAACCTACAAACTGGTAAGAGAGTAACTAACACCCAATAAATATTTTGGTGAATTTGAAATTAATTGATCGTGGACTTGTTGGATTCATCTCTTTAAGACACTTCTTTTAACCATACAACAACACAACAATGTATCAATGGATATAAACTCCATAGTCATGCCATGTTCTGTAGCACATTTATACAATGGTAACCCAGATAACAAGAAAATGTGGTATTATAATATCTATACAACAACAACAACAAGCCTTTATCCCAATAAGTGGGATCAACTACATAATCTCTTTTCTCTATTGACTCATTTTGAGTGTCATATTTTTATTTTCATTTAATTCTTATATAATAAGAACATTTTCTTATACAACATGTCCAAGTCCTTTTAAATCTATCTCTACCTTTCTTTAAGAAAGTCAAATTTATTACATCTACTCTTTTAACTGGATCATCAAATGGTCGATGTTTACTGTGATCAAACATCTAAGATGACTCTCTTCAATTTTGTCTGCCACTGGAGCTATACTAAAATTTTCATGGATTCATATTCATTTCGCATTTTGTCTCTAAGTTTCAAGCCACTCATCCAACTAAGCATTTTTATCTCCGCAACACTTAAATTAGTTTTATGCTTCTCTTTTATAGGCCAACATTCAACGTCATAAAACCTTGCTTGCAGGTTTCACCACCATCTAATAATATTTTCTTTTAAATCTAAGCGGTTCTTTTCTATCACACAATAGGCTCGATGCTTGCTTCAACTTTAGCCATTCAACTTGCATTCTACCAATAATATACCCATCTATATCACCATCACTTTGAACAATAGACTCAAGAAATTTAAAACGTTCACTCATTCTAATGATTTAATAACCTACAACACTGCCATTAGATCTACTACAACTAAAATTTTAATCAATGCCTTCAAATTTTGATCTACTCAAACGAAAGCCTTTAGTCGATAATGTAGACCATCTATAAACATTGTAAGAGAGAAAAAGAAAACCTCAAATCCCATAACAAAGCCAAGGATGAACACAAGAATAGGCGAATATCACGAATTCATCCGCCAAATGATCAAGAAATCCATCCATAACTCACACAATAAAACAAATAAGAAAACTTTGCCATTAGATTAAAAGAGAGGAAAAAGATCATGCTTACAGCTTGAATGGTTGAGGGAGAAAGGGAGATGTGTTTGGCTATCAAGAGAGGGAGCAAGAGCGAGCTGCGGGGGCGTGAGGGCCATCAACAACGGTAAGGGGGGCGAAGACGGCGAGATGCCAGCAACCGACAACCAGTGACGGTGAAGTAATGGGAAGAATGTTTGGCTGACGTGAGAGGGAGCGGGAGCGAGAGCTGTGTGCGAAGAAAAGAATGAATCATAAGGGCGCGAGATGACAATTTTAGGTCTTGTGCGTCGACTTTTCTATCTCCTCTGCATTGAATTTTTTCAAACGAGATGACAATTTTAGGTCTTGTGCGTCAACTTTTCTGTCACCTTTGCATTGGATTTTTTCGACGCTTTTAAATGATTATTTTGTGTCAATTTTTTTGACACAAATCAATTTTAAAAACTGGTGCAACATAACACTAAATTTCACTGCCTCTGAGTGCTCATTTGTATTGAATTATTAGAGGCAAATCCGATGTAAATTTCACCGCAAATAACACCAAATATTTTCCACCAAAAAATGATCGGGGCTCTGGAGCAAATAGCCATGTCAAACTAATTATTACTTTTCCTATAGTTATAGGAAGTATCCATGCATTTCAATGTTAATTCACAATTTAATGAAAATTATTTGTTAACTTGATATCAATCAATCATCAAACGTGAAACATTTAAATAATAGATTGAATCATATTTATTTTAGGGTATTTGTTTCACACTACTTTTTATTTGTTGTAAATTAAAATTTCTATAGAATATAATAATCTCACCATGCCTGCAAATTTTTCTATTTTCCATATATATTATCCCACTAAAATAAAACTAGTATATATATAAATATATATAAAGGTGACAGATGAAGTATATTAATTCAATATATATATATATAAAGGCTTATCACGAAAAAATATTACATCAGGACTCCGCATGTAGGGTTACATGCGGAGTCTAATGAAATTACGTCATGCAGAAAAAAAAAATCTGCCCTATATCACAAGAGAATATTCCTCTCGTGTTATTGATGTGTTATTGTGTATTATTCTGTATTATTCAGGTGTTATTGTATCAGGTGTTATTGTATATTATTCAAGTATTATTGATGTGTTATTGTGTTATTATAACAACGGAAATATTCCCATAACACAATAACATCTGAATAACATACAATAACATCTGAACAACACGGAATAACACGAGGGAAATATTTCTTGTGTTACCCGGCCGATCACCTTGACGGCGTAATTTTGTTGGACTCCGCACGTAACTCTATGTGCGGAGTCCTGATGTAATATTTTTTCGCCTATCACAACTCTCAATTCAATACGAACAACTTCAAAAGCATCACTTCCTAATCCTTTTATCTTCTTTTCTTAACTGCAAGAGAGAAATATTACATAAAAATGTAATAATACAAAATATATTAGAACTACAAAAACAATAAAATATTTAATACTACTGACCTTTAAATTAATTATGTATCAGGGCGATATAGACTGATCTGTAATAGAACGAGCTCTTCCTTGGCATCTCATGCACCTCTTTTTCGTTGACCTTTCGACCTTGAAGCACACCCAATTACTCACACAAAAAGTCAACCAAAAGTTCTTCTTGCAGATTTGAATTTCATATTTATAGAATAAAGCGATTTCTGTAATAGTAATGTTGTTCCTTATTATACTTTATTTATTTATTTATTATAAATAATTATTTTTTATAAGATGAAACATGTAATGCTGAGAATGCTTGGGTGGATGAGCGACTTGACACTTACACACAAAATGCTAAATGAGTATATTCGTGATAGGGTTGGTGCAACTACAATGACGAATAAGATTAGAGTTTTAAATTGTTTGGTCACATTAAGCATCAACCATCTGATGATTCAGTTAAGAGAGCAGATGTTTTAGATTCAACATATGTTAAGAAAGACAGAGGTATACCTAAAAGACTTGGAAAGTGAGATTTATAGACATTATTGTCGAATAGTTAAGATTATTAGTTAAATCCATGATTTAAAAAACTGGCTTCTTCCAGGTCGAACGGACAACGAAGAACAGGCTGATGAGCTTTGAGGAATACTCCTGAGAAAAAGGCAAGGCTAAAAAATTAATTAGCAGAATGAAAGGGCATATATATAAAATATAAAACATTAATGGAGTATATATGTACCTTTAAACATTCCATGGCCATAGCCGCAAGCAGTGCAAATGCGTTGCATGGGAAGAAGCTGTACTTCATATATAAGCTTGAGCCACTCCAACTACCAGCACTCAAGATTTTGACTTGCAGTTGAGTTTTCTCGCGCTTTCCTAACGAACTACCTAGCTGGTCCAGAACGAATAGAAAAAAAACATAATAAGTGATATAAAAAATTGTTTATTAAAAAGAAAAAAAAAAGATGACCTAAATTCATTATTAGGTGTAGGGTGTGTGTACGACTGGTTGTACTTTTTCGTGGAGCTGGTTGTATTGTGGTGTTATTTTATCACACCATCAGTCCATTACTACAATACCACCGCCGATACCATCAAAAATATAATAATCCGCATCTATCTCATTTAGACGTAATAATTTTTCGTATTTGGGGGGCAACGGTAGTGCGCTGTAACTTTTGGTGTTTGGTAAAATTGAATTTTGTCTGTTTTTTTTTTTTGCGAAAAAGTAGCAATGAGAAGTTCTGTTTTGCATCATTATCTCGCTATGTTTCGTGGCTGCATGAAAGCTACAATCTGACTTCTATGAAAAAAAAAAAAAAAGTAATAACCACCTGACTTTGTTAAATAGCAATTTCTTCTGCAGCAGCTTCAAAATTTAAATGAGAATAATTTCCGAAAATTTTTACAAGTATTGGTCAGGTATAATAAATGGCCCTTTCAAATGACTAGAGGAAAAAAAGCTAAAAACAATATTATATATATGATTTATGAGAGGAGATATCTTAACTTTTATATTTCTGAATGGCCATTGAGCAATAAGTGCAGGATACTATTTAATGCTGGATGTTCAAAGTTGGGCATTAGGAGGCAAGCAATATAAGGTTTGGTCAAATGCTAGACTTCAGTAAGATATATGTTACCATTATAATGTGATCATTTTGAATAAAAAAAAATATAAATAATGCATTATAATATCATTTTAGCATAGAAAACGAATTATCATATATTTATTTTATAATATGAAAGTATTCGATTTGATTCATTTTAATTAGGGGATTTTATTTACATAGCCCACGGTTCTTATGTATTTACATATATATATAATACTTATACTTTCACATTTACAACATAAGTCTCAAATCTTTAATATCACGTAAAAAATAATAATATTATTATTTTTTAAAAAGTGAAATACATATTTTCATGCATATGTTAAAACGGCAAAGTAATATATACGTAAATATGAAAGTTTCGATGCGAGATATATACATGCAAAAGCATCGCGTGCTTCCTATATAAATATTGCCTCTAGTTTTTCTATACTCTTTTATTTTTCACTATATTTCTTTATTTTTTTTTAAATAATTAATGACACCGAATTACGGCTTAAATAATTTATAGTATTTTAATAAATTAAATTAGTTAATGATGACATTTTAGAAAAATTACCCATATGACAATTACTTTATGTTTTATGAAAAAAACATGAAAAACGTTTAATGTATTTTTTCACACATGGCTAAATGACTACTATTAGGGTTGTCAGTTTGGCTCGTTGTTCGTGAACAGCTCGTGTTCGGCTCGTTAAGCAGCACATGTTCGACTCGTTCGTTAAGCCTAACGAGCCGAACACGAACAAACTTTTAAGCTCGAAGAAAAAAAAATTATATAACTTTTTATATAACAATATATTACATATATTATTTATATAATATTATATTATATATATTTATGTCTAAGTTTAAATCATAACACATCATGTGACAATGTGGTTAGTGTCTTCTTTTGTATAGATTTGATCCAGGTTTGAATCTCACACTTTACATCTTATTTTCTCAATCTTAGTTTAATGAGCCAATTTCGAGCCGAACACAAGCCAAACACGAACACGAATATAAAAATTGAGCCGAACACGAACACACTGTTCACGAGCCGATTTCGAACATGAGCCGATTTCGAACACGAGCTATTTCGAACGAGCCAAACACGAGCCAAGCCTGAGCTCGCACAAGCTCGGCTCGTTTACATCCCTAATTACTATACTCTAGACCATTCCACGTTTTTCAGCATGCATGATTTGCATGAATATAATTTGAGGGCTATTAACCAATATAAAAATCGGCCATGATAGAGATTTTTAGTAGATATTAAATGATATTTTTGTTAATATTTTAATTGTTAAATGGGTCTCAGATGTAATAAAGCATTTTCATAAGAGCTTTGAGAAATTGGTGCAAGGTAAGAAGGAGGAGAAGGGAACAAAGACAATGATGGGTGAGTTCTTGAATTAATGACCAATGTTTAGGAGGATTTTCTTTTTCCCATGAAAAGTTTTTATGATTGGTTTTATGATTCATGAGATGGTCATGATGAATAAGGTATTTCTTAATCTTAATCTTTTATTTAAGTGAAGTAACATGCTGTTTATTTAAAGATGTGTAGAGCACAAACTAAATATTAATTTATATAGATGTTTTGATATGATAATGCAAGACTTTTTGGCATTCTTTATCATCTATATTTTAATTTTTTGTATATTTAAATGCGTAAGAATGGAAAGCTATGGGCATATCCATAAATAGTATGGTATGATTTATATAAATAATAAATTAATGAGCATGTGATAGAACATGTATGCAACTTACTTTTGAAATAGGGTTTGGTAATGAAATAGGGACCTCATAATATGATTCTTTCGATGGAAAATATCAAAAAAACACAATGTTGGCACTTTTAATTCAACCTTTATGAGTATAACATAAGGAAAAAAAAAAAAAAAGAAAGAATTGACATTGGAGGAAAAATTAGCTAAAAATGACGGCTTTTACACGCCAAAAAAAGTATTCTAATTGCCGACAGCTTTGCAGTTGTTTCTTACTTTAGTTATTTGTGATAACATAGCTATAACATATACTGTCTCTTATCAATAGTATATTTTTTCTAACGATACTTAGTTATAACTGACAGAATAATTGGTTGATTATAAGCAAATATTGACTGATTGCTATAGTTTGTCGCTTATCTTAGAACCCACTATCTAGCGGGATTATAACATATGCATTTTATTATTAAGCGACGAGAACAACCGTCGGCAATATTTTAAATAACTGATGCAATAAAAGTTGTTGATAAGCCATCAAAACTAATCCTATATCCCGTCTGAAATCACCTCTCTCCCGGTCTTGCTCTAATCTCACCTCCCGACCCTCATCCTTTCTACCCGAAGCCTTCGCCTCTCCCCAAAACTCTCGCTTGTCCCATTCTATTTCATCAAAAACCATCGTTTTCGTCCCCCAAACCCTTGTGATACAATCAGAAAAGGAACTAGCTGGCAATGCAGCAGCGAGATCACGACTTATAGTGACAGGAAACTCCCATTTTTCCCCTCCTTCCGCTCCTCCGCTACTCGAAACGGCCAAGGAAGGCAACTTGTTATCTTCATTTTTTGTTTTTATTTTCGTTTGCGTTGAAAAATTTGTTTAGGTTTTAGGGTTTAACAACTATGAGGTTTATCAAATATTTTACTTTTTCAGTTGGATTACAGTTCTGTTTGGCGCAGCTGCAGCTTTCCAGCTTTTCAGCTTCAACTGCGCTGCCCCAGGAAGCTGCTGCGGGAAAGCTGACTGGTTGTTTGTTGCAGAGCTATGGGGTAGCTGTTTCTGGAAAAATGACAATTTTTTTTCCTTTTTAGTTAAACGGTTTGGAACAGAGCAATGACAATCTTATATATGATACAACAGAAACAAAAATTATAACAAATTTTAACACTACAGCATGCCAAATGACTATACGAACTGTCTCATTTGTTAGTTACCAAATTCTAATGATGGAATGTTGTTTTAAGTTCTATTTCTTTTTGGTTTTCCACTCGATATTGTGCTAATATCTACTCTTCTAGATAGTATTGTTTGAATGTCTCTATTAACATGATATTTATGATATATTTCTTGATCTTTGCCTAGGTTTATAAATCTATGCTATTCACATCTATTTATTCTCTACCATACCAAGAAAATGCGTGTGGCCGGATCACTTCAATATTCATGTGGAGTCAAGGAAATTTTTTTATTCGAATCAATTCAACAGCTATTTTGCAAACAACCTTCAATGAACTCAACTTGCTAAAAACTGGAGTCAAGGAAATCCTTTTAATCGAAGAATCTGCATCTGATTTCCCAATGAATTACTATAACTAGAGTTCAAATGAGTTTCTTCTCAAGATCAAAACTCAGAAAGTAAACCTTTATGATTCTTTCGGCAGGAGATCCAGGCAAAAATGGCAAATAGAGCTATTGCAATATCAGCAAGCGCGGACAAGATGATGATAATGATCAGCTCCTTGTCCATATGGTTTTGTTAAGAGTTCATAACTGTCTGCCTTAGAACAAACTCGAGTGAAAATACAATAGAATTTATTATAAATGACATGAATGAATCAAAGATCGAGTGAAAATAACAGCTCAGAAATTACAAAATCTTTTTTTTTTTCAAAACAAAATCCCTAATTTAGCAAAAACTGAGAACATTTATAAATGGGAAGAAGAAAAAGAGAACGACGACTTTTGTGGGTCTTAACTCTCTCTTGTCTGCTCCCTTGCCACCGTGAGCCACCCAACCCTCTCCGACGAGATCCGACATGAGGCCCAGTCCAAGCCGCTAGCTTTCGACGACTGCCGCGATGCATCCGCGATGCATACTGCCCCATCTCATCGGTGAAGATCAGAGAGCAGAAGGATCCGAAAACCGATCATCTCCGCCGAGCTGTTAATCCTTGCTTCTCTTCTAGAGGGTACGCGTGTTGAAATATAAACTTGTTTTAGTTGTTTAAATAAAGCTTAATTTCTATAAGCTTATTCTAGAATATGTGGTAGGTATGAAATTATTGTGTAGTAGGTGTGGTAGGTGTGGTAGGTGTTGAATTATTGTGTGGTAGGTGTGGAATTATTTGTAACCATTGGATTGTAATTGTGGTGGCACAATCCTAGCCATTAATTTAGGAGGTGCCACTAGTATAAATAGGGGTGGAGTATCAAGCTTTGTATCAAGCCAAGTAAAGGTGATAAATAAGAGTGAAACTTCTTCCATAAGTTGTGTTTTTAGCCTTTGTCATTTCCTAAAAGCTTTTCCATTCCAACAAAGGGTAATACTTACGCGAACGAACGATGGCCACGGAGTCGATCCCGAGGTCTGCTTTTTCATTAAAATGTCGCGATGTGTTGTGGCCGCTGCCTCAAACACGCAAAAATGTGTCCGCGTGTCGCGCCGCGCCTCCGCAGCTCCCCCAAATGAGCTCTGCATCTTGGGTTGTGAATTGAGCTCGAATATCGTTAATCGCTCGAAGGTTGATCCCCAACCATAACGGGCACTCACGTGTCCGACGTATATTGCCAAACTGGCGGCATAGACGATCGCTCGCCTTGTGCGCAAAGCTTTTGCGGATGTGTGCCTTCTCCTCAAGGGGATCGGGACCATTCTTTCTGTAAATTGGATTAGAAGTTTTTAGATTCATAAAAACAAATACACCATTGTAATCACTGTGTTCAGGGTTAACATAAACTCCCAAAACCATATATCCCGAATTATATAATGTCAAAAGATTTAAAAGAAAGTTGAGGTATTAAGTATATAAATATGTAAGAATTATGTGGTATGACAGTAGATGCCCCATAAACAAAACTCTTCAGATATGCTACTCAATTCTCTTTATCACAATAAATCTTCAAGCCTTTAAATTTCTTAAAAATGTGCTTACTTTGTTTTTCTAGTTATTTCTATTACATTAATTTCAAAATAAATTCAACAATTAATTAAAGGTCAAGCTTAGCCAATATTGATAAAATAGGTCTTAAATATTTGGGTTAAAGAAATTTTTGGATGATAATTTTAGGAGGTAACCTATATTGCACATTTCTACTATTTGATCAAGAAAGAACATAAAATGTACATCAAATTACACAAGTCAATCAAAAAGATAAGTTTGCAAATTTATAATTGGAAATTTGAGTTTTAGTCATATTTTTTAAAGTATATATATTAAAATACAATTTTTTTTTTTTTCGTGAAAACATTCAATTCATCCCTTTTCCAAAAAAAAAAAAAAAAACTAATAAATAGATAAATCATATCAAGAAGGAGGGAAAATATTGGGTGGTGATAATTGCACGAGTGCCGACAGTGGCTCGTATGTGGCAATGTCGTTGTGGATTGCATAGCAGCCCGTTTGGGACGTTGTCCAGATGTGTGGTCTCCACACCTAATATTTTCTCCAGAATAGGAGTTTGGAACATGCATGATCTTATTTATGAACTTATGATAATGCTTAAGCATATCGAGACAAATAATTGACACGTTCAAAGTAATAGCTTATTATGATATAATATTGAATCAGAAGTTAATATTTTTTCAAGAACTAATGGTGTTTAATTACTTAATTACTTGATTACTTCTTCAATTCTCCCAATACCGAATGATATATTAAAGCCGTGTATTGGACTTGAACATCATTAATCACAGGAAAATTGGTTCGGCTTTTTGTTTAGATCAAAGTAAACGAGCTGAGCTATGAACCAAAATTTTTTGATAAAATTCTTTTCAAGTTGATTTCGTGTCATACACAGATCGACACAAATTGGCTCGAGATATGCTCGGGATTATTTTAATTTATAAAAAATTATATATAATATTAAATATAATCAAATATAATGAGCTATGAGCCGATTTTGAGACGAAATAGATTTAAATAACTCAAATTGAGTTCGATCCGGATCGAGCTGATTCCAACCTGGAACAGATTAAAAAAGCTCAAATTTGAGCCAACTCGTTTCAATTTCGAGCTGGATCAAGCTTAATTCAATTTTAAGCTTACCTAGATCGAAATCAAACATAACAAGCCTCGAGCCAATTTTGATCCGAACTGAATGCATTCAAGCCATTTTAATGTTGGCTCCAGCTCAAAATTGGCTAGTTAACAGCTCTCCAGGCTATACATTATCTTTTAAATTTGTTTATTTACCATTTCTGACCGCCAATCTCATCCGACTTTAAGAAAACCATTAGTCTTAATATAGCTTTTAAACATGTTTTTATAAAAGCAAATGCATACTCACAGAGAGAGAGTGAGAGGAGAATATCAAAGTTCTTGATGCTGTGTCTTGGAGTTATCTATACAAGAGTCCTTTATAAACCATATTTAGGCCTGCATTTCAATGGTTTTCATCTTAAATGAGGCTTCTGGCTAGTTTGGCTGACTCCTCTTTAACTTTTCCTTAGAAAAATTGTATATTTACACTATCAACATAAGCAAAATTTTGTCTCATATGATTAGAGCTTCTCAGATTTTATTTTCAACAATCACTTCAGTCTTTTGGTCTCGTATTTACAACTTGTCACTATGGATTCTACAATTTTAAACTATAAACATGTTATAGTGGGAAGATCAGTGGCTGATAAAAAATCAAAACGGGATTAGCAAAGTTCTTATAAATATACTTAGAGCTTATATGTCAAAGCGGGTACTTCGTCCAGCCCACGTCCATCTTTGTTTGATTTATTTAAAATTGATCCATTATAAATTTTAATTAACTCATAAATTGTATCTATTATAAAATAAGTTCAGCAAACTTAACATGTACTCTGGTACTCTGCATGCAGCTCTCACTGTTTTCAGCACCGCATAATTTCTCCATGTGAAGCCCTCTTCTTCTTCAGCAAATTCCATGCTTTCACCGCCCCAGCGCACAGTTCTAAACAGTAATAATTTAATCCTCACTCTTCTTCACAAATACTAAACAAATCAACAATGCCATCAATATCTGCTCCTCTCAATGTATCCATTCAGCATTCCACTCTGCTCACTATTTGCTCTCATCCAACAGAAGAAGAGATAAAAAGGTTCTGATCAACACAGCTAATCTTTTCTGTCTCCCTCTCTTTATGCAATTCAATCATTGCCACCTTTGACCTTTTGTTTTCTCTTACCAAAGATCTTTGCTTTGTTAGGTTAATTGAGAGCTGGTTGGCTAGCTCTATGCCATGACCTAAGAAATTTAAAAAGATATATTGTGATAAAAAAGAAAAAAAAAATAATATGCATGTTTCTCACTTCATGATCATATATATAATGTTGTGAAATTTAGGGCGAAGAAAAACACAGAATCGACACAAAATCAGAGAAGAACACAAAGATTTAATGAGGTTCGACAAGATGCATACATCATCAGGAGCAAGCTGCGAACTCCCCCTCAAAATTTCACAACATATAATGATGCTTGTGAATGTGCATATGAATCAAAGTAATAATAATAATAATAGCACGATGAGCTTATAAAAATTTATATGCATACAACATAATATTTTGTATTTATGCAATTAATATCTAATGTCATATTTACATGCATAATACTCGCAACTAATATTACATCAAAGATGGCACTATTATTAACTTTTTTTCAGATATAGATGTAATTATCAAACTAATATGAGATTTAAGAAAACGTAAGAAATTTTTTATTTGCATTGCGTGTAAATTACATTACTTAACTACAATGATAAAGAAGAGTGATTTACATGTGTTAAAAATGTTGGTGATATAAAATAGTCATGAAATTTTTGTTATATTTATGACTTTTATTTAGTGAGTATAGTATAATTAATTTGTTTCTTTTTTGGGGCTTTCACATAATTCTCCTTTATATAAAGGATATAAGGACCGCGTGAGAGTTATATGGTGAAAAGTCTTGTGTTATAATCTCAAGCCGTCTTTTGTTTCTCCCATCCGGTGCCAGTAAAATCTTTATTTAGGTCAATCAATTTAACGTCGAATCATGTAAATCTTTTGCGTTTGATTGTTGTATGAAATTCCATACTTCCGCATTGTTTTTACATAACAGTTGGTATCCGAGCATGTAATTTAGGTTTGGGAATTGAAGATAAAAGATAGGATAGTGTGTCTCTGGCATCAAAGACAAAAAAACTGTGTTGACGGTGTTTTTTGCAGCATGTGGTCGACATGCTTTATCGACAAATTTTGAGATTTGGCGGCTGTTTCGGTGGCTTGGGCGAGAAAATCAGCGAGTCCGAGGAGGGATCGCTGCAGCAGGGAGGCTTCAGTCGGTCCGGCGGTGCCTGACGGCAGTTCAGGCCAGGTCCAGCGATGGTTGCGGAGGAACCGCAGAAGGGAAGCTTGGCAAAACTGGAAAGCATCAGTTGGAGATTTCAAGGGGATGCATTAAACAGAAAACAGGAAGGAATGTTCCCTTATTTCTTTACAATTGCTTAAGCATTTTGGAAAGTTTATTGGAAAGACTTTTACAAAAAAAAATTGAAGGAAATTTCTTTTAAAGAATGTTTCTTTTTTCTGAAAAAAGAAAAGAAAAAAAAGGAAGTTTCAGAATTTTTTTTTAGATATTTAACTTTTTCAGGTAATTTTTTTAATTTGTTTTTTTAATGATTTTTTGCCAGGGGGATTTTCTTTTTGAGAAATGAAATTCTAACAGTTGCAGAAATAGATGATAATAAGATGTCATATTCTTTAACATCCGTTATAGCGGTGGAAATGTCGATTTATTAGGTGGTTACGCATCCCGACAAAATTGATATGATGAAATTTGATGTCAAAGAGAATTTTGGCATGTGGCGATGCGGGTGATGAACACACTGTGTTATCTGAATTTGAAGAAAATCCTAGATAATGAGGAATGTTCTGAAGAGATGTCAGAGAGAGATTTGTTGAAGATGAATCAAAGTACTTGTGGCTTGATCCGAAATTGCTTGACCTAAGAAATCAAATATGAGGTGAAAATGGAAAATTCTGTAGAAAATTTGTAGATGATGCTAGAGAACAAATATCTCATGAAGAGCGTGGAGAACCGTTTCCATATGAAGCGTCTACTCTGCAGATTTCAAATAAGACTGAGGGTTCTATTAATGAGCATTTGAATGATTTTACAAAACTGTTGATAGATTTTTAAATTTTGGATGAGAAAGTTAGAAATGAAGATAAGACGCTTCTTTTATTGAATTCACTTACTAATGATTACGAAAACTTCACTATGATCTTTCATGGGAAAGAAGCCTTGAATTATGGCAAAGTGACCACAACATTGTTGAATCATGTGTTTCGTTAAGGGGACAAGAAGTAAAAAAAAAACGGAATCAGTTGAGGCACTTACACTCCAACGTGAGTGGTATGAGAAGAAGAAGAATTGGTTAAAGAAAGGTGGCATCGGCGACAAAAGGCGTGCAAATCTCGATGGCGCAGTCTTGTGAAAACTCAATGTGCTTACTGTTTAGAGAGTGGTCATTGGAAGAAAGAATGTCCAATTAAGCTGAAGGAGAAGGAAAATGAAGTGATATTTGAGGCGAAGGCCAAAGTTTTTGTAGAAGATAAGAATAGACGGATTGAGATGTATCATCATCTGCAGTTTCTCACAGTTCGTTTACAAATGATTCTTGCTGGATTCTGGATATAGGTGTTATCTATCATGTTTGTCCCCTCGAAGGTGGTTCTGTACCTACAAGGAGCTGGACAGAGGTAGACTGAATATGGACAACAATTAAGCTTGTTGTACTATTGGTGTAGGGAGAATCTTTATCAGGATGCATGATGGTATTGTGCAAGCGTTGACTGATGTTAAATATAATTCAAATATCATTTCAGATTTTTTGGTCTGTCGGAGTTTTAGAGTCAAAGGGCTACAAGGTAGTTATTGAGACATGAGTTCTGAGGATATATCACGGAGCGCTGGTTTTTATGAAGGGAGTTCGTCATCACAACCTTTTTTATCTTCAAGGTAGTACAGTGACTGGACAGTTGCTGTTGCTGATAATTCTCCTGAAACCATTATGCTGTGGCATAAGCTACTAGTTCATGTTGGAGAGGCTTCACTTCAGGCTTTGGTGAAGAAATGATTAATAAAAGGAGTGAGCACCTGCAAATTTGATTTATGTGAGCGTTATGTGTTTGACAAGAAGACACAAGTATTATTTGGGACTGTTATCCATAATACAAAAAATATTTTAGAGTTTGTTCACACAGATGTTTGAGACCCAATGAAGACAACATCATTCAGCGGGTGGAGATACATTATCTCATTTATTGATGATTACTGCCAATATGTTTGGGTGTATGCCATGAAGCACAAAAGCGAAGTGCTTAAGATTTCATAACTTGAGAGAAATGGATTGAGACTCAGACAGGTAAAAATATATGGTGTATTAGATTAGACAATGGTTGCAAATACACTTTGGATGCGTTTTTGCAAGAATGTCAGAGAGTTGAGATACAATATCAATTCACTGTTCGAGAGACACCACAACAGAATGGGGTGGTAGAGATGATGAATCAAACTTTTGTAAGGAAAGTTTTGTGCATGTTATCCAATGTTGGGTTGTATAGAATATATTGGGTCGAGGCCATAGAATATTCTTATCACTTGATGTACCATCAGCCTTCTGCAGCTAGTAGGAAGAAGTCCCCAAAGAAGATATGGTGTCCTGCTAGAGATTATGAGCACGTGAGAGTATTTGTGTATCTAGCTTACTACCATGCACATAATGATGAACTGGAACCACAACCAAAGAAGGCTATGTTAATTGGCTTCAGGCGTGAATTCAAGGGTTTCAAGTTGTATGATCCGTTAAAAAGAAAGATTGTCATTAACAAAGACGTTACATTCGACGATGCAAGCTTGAAGAAAAATCAGAACTCAAAGCAAGTGGAGAGTTCTATTGGGACCATAGATATGCCTCATAAATTAGAGTTTGATGCAACTCCATTTTTCCACAAAGTTCATCCATTCCGACTCAGATAACCGATTCAGTTGCCGCTCGAGAGGTATCAATGGATAGTTTTTAGGAGGTGGAAGAAGACGTTGAAGTTGAGATTTCTGCTCATGAATCTATTGACAGGAGCACGACCATGCGCCAGAATGTCTCAAAACTAGCTTGGTTGAGGGATCACATTGCATTTACATTTTCAGTCACAGAGGCAGAAATTTCTTGCCACCACAAAGAGGCAGTGGAAAGCCCAAATTGTGATCATTAGAGAACGACAATGAATGAAGAGATTGAGTCTGTTCAAAAGAATGGTACCTGGAGGTTATTGAAGCTTCCTCCAGGAAGGAAAGCCAACAAGTCCAAATTGGTGTATGCAAAGAAGGAATGATCTCATGAAGCTGATATGCGGTAGAAGACAAGATTAGTTGCAAAAGACTTTGCACAATAAAAAGAGATTGAATATGACGAAGTGTTCTCCTCGGTTATCAAGCATCCCTCAACTTGTGTAACATTTATTCTAACTTTCTAAATAATAGTTCTTAGTTCTAACCACACACTTTATTATTTCTCTTATCATTCTAACAATAACAAAAAAAAATTATCTAAATTTAAAGATTAAAAAATATTTTAAAACATATATAACAATAATAGAACAAAACGATCAAAATTATATCATATATAAACCTATATGATTTTGCTCAAAATTTAAAATGATTAGAGTCATCATTTGCTCCTTCATAATTACTCTGCGGCATTCAGATCATTGTCCGGACATGCATAGACGGCAAACATAAAAATTTTCTCTATGTTAACATATAGACGGGTCCGCAAAGAAAATAAGTTCACACCTTAAATATGGTAGAAATGTATAACGTGTTATAGTCCCGCATGAATTTGAATATTGAGAACAGCTAGTTAGCTAGCTCAAAACTCTGTCCACATTTGACAGAATTGAACCATTTAAAGCGCAAAAATTCTCCCAATGAAAACAACAATCACTAAAACTTATCTATTATGCGCATACTATGCACCCTCATTTTTCTAAAATAGAAAACACATGGCGACAAATGTTTTCCACATTCAATATTATAGGAAATTAGATAGAAAATGACAGCATCATCTGTCAAAGTTGCTAACACCCATTATAGGTTTAGAACTTCAAGCGCATGTCACTCCAACGTCTAGATGTAGCGCCCAGCGTCGAGACCAGCAGCTTTGGAACACCGATCCAAATTTCAGAACCTGAGAGCTTGAGTGAGATTACAACACTCAGAAGTCTTAGCTCGCTGAAGTTTTAGAGCACCATATTACGACACCTCGGCGCCAATAACCAAATTCTAACAGTTCTCCACTTAACGGCTCAGCATCACCAATTGAAATGTTTGCAATTTTGACTTTTCTCTTATGCTCGTTGTTCGTGAACGGATCGTGTTTGGCTCGTTGAGTAGCTCGTGTTTGATTCGTTTGCTAAACAAACGAGCCAAACAAGAACAAATTTTTTTGCGCTCGATATATGAATGAGCCGAACATGAACAAAATTTTATTCGTTCGTGATTAGCTACTTAACAAAACTTATAATCAATATTATTTTTAATTAATCTAATTGACTACAAGGCTACAAAGATTTATAATCAGTTAAGATTACTACTTAAAAAATAAACATAAATTAAATTCTATTCAAATGAATATTTTAATAAAGACATAATTTTAACATTATTCTTAACATTCTATTGCTGCATGACTCGAGTTGTCAAAATAACCCACTGTTCATGAATAGCTTATGTACAACTCTATAAGTAAACGAGCAAAATACGAACAAATTTTTTGAGCTTGATATATAAATAAACTAAAAACAAACAATGATATTTTTTAACAAGATGGGCTTGCACCAATTCGGCTCATTTACACTCCAAACGACTACATGCTGACTATAATTGTCAAAACGGCTCCTTGTTCGCGAACAACACGGACAATTTTTTTTGGTGTTCAAAATATAAACGAGCCAAGCACGAACAGTGACATTTTTTAACGAGCCAAACACGAGCTGAGTCTAAGATCACTTAATGTTCGGCTAGTATACAGATCTAGTGCTAGATAAATAAATTCATACATACATACCTGTATATACATACATACATATTTATACATACATATATATACATATATATACATATATATATACATATATATACATATATATATATATATACATATATATAAAAGTGAAATATATATATATATATATTCTGTGAGAGTTTTATTTTATTAACTAAGAAAAATATATCATATTATCCGTTTATTGAAATATAGCACATTGACCCTAACTTTGACTATTATAACGCGGAAACATCGCTATCTATAATCCCTCTTGCTGTTCTTTAATCTTGCTTTTTATTGTTTTGGCTCTTGCATAAGACTTATAATCATGTATTTTATGACGACAATCAGCCCTATAATTGGGAAAAAAAAATTGCATACGTAAGACGTACGCAGTGCTGCGTAAATAATGAATGTTATATTCGCGTTATGTCGGTATTATATTTGTGTTATATCTC
This sequence comes from Phalaenopsis equestris, assembly GCF_001263595.1. Classification (NCBI taxonomy): domain Eukaryota; kingdom Viridiplantae; phylum Streptophyta; class Magnoliopsida; order Asparagales; family Orchidaceae; genus Phalaenopsis; species Phalaenopsis equestris. The sequence continues at coordinate 4,132,401 of NW_018164869.1, read as the reverse complement.
ATGTAATCTCCATATAACAAACATGTAACTTATAAATATATTAAAACAGAAACGCAGAACTTATTTGTAAGTTCAGATATAATACAGGTAGGTTATACGGAGGTTACATCGAAGTTAAACATGATGTAATGCAAATATAATACGGATATAATATAAATATAACCTCCATTATGTACGCAACGTTGCGTACGTCTCACGTATGCAAATTTTTCTCCCATAATTGAAGGCTTTAGCAATCACTTAAATTCTTCACGTTTTTATATATATATATTTGTCGTGATGCTCAAATAATGTTGATTAAGTTTAGTAAAAAATTAATATTATTGACTAACATTGTAGCAAAATAAATAAAACTAATATGATAAAAAAAAATTTCATTAATTTATTTTGCCATATTCCATATAAGTTAACATTATGAAATAACACTTTAGTAAATAATATCGAATAAGTAAAAAATGATTGATGAATTTTCTTAACATCTTTCATATATGTTAATAATATCAAAAAAAATGATAGATAAGTGAACAAATTTTATATAAATTTGTAGATTTCCTAAATCATATTTTACTTGATTTTCTGGAAGTATAATAAAAATAATAAATTGTTAAGAAAAATAATAATCATTTTGATATTTTAAAATCATTTTTTATTACAATCTTCGCAGTCCCATGAAAGCTTCAAAATGAATCAAAATCAAACACTTAAAGTATGATTGAAAACTTCAAAATAATAATTAGATGACCGAATGGTACCCACATCTTATATGCTTATTGTTAAATTAAGTGTCTTGACGAGATAAATTCAATGTGGCCAATATTACTTAATTTAAATTGATTTAAGACAATCAAATAATAAAAAAAAAGTATTATACTATCAAGAAGATTATTTTTCAGACCATTTGAAGTGATCCAATCCAAAAAAAAAAAAATAAATAGACTCCTATTTTCTATAAGAATGAGGTTTGGAGCTTAGGATTTAAGGGGGATTTAGAGTTTCACTTATCCATCATCATCATTCAAGTATCCTAATAAAACCGTTGTCGTCAAATTGATGCCACCAAAACATTGTTATTTGATCATCACAACCTGATCATTATTGTTAGATCACCATTTTTTAAACAAGACAATCACTTGATTATCATTATTAGACCTTTATCGTCATCTGATCGTTGTCTCGTAAATATGTCATCAGATTAATGTTGCTTGATTGGTGTTATGACATCATCGTTGTCGGTCCGCCATCACTAGTTTAACACTGTCAAACAATCATAGTAAGATTGGCATCATTAGACAGCCATTGCTAGACCACCCCCATCACATTGCCATCATTGTTGGATTGCCATAATTAGATTTCCTCATTTGATTTAACGCAACAATTTAGTTTAATTTTCCCAATTATGATTAAATTTCAACAAAATGGAATTATAAAATATTAAAAAAAAAGATTCAGTTAAAAAAATAAAATATTAAAATTCGAACTTCTTATGCTGAATAAATAAAGAGATTGATCGTTGTCTCATAAATATCGCTTATTATTAAAAGTAATATTATAACATTCATATTTTATGCCCTGGCAGTGCGAGCAGAGCGGAAGATTCTGTCCAAATCAAGAGAGTTTTCTTATGTGGGTTTAGGGTGTGGTACATGGGTAGTTTGGTAATTACATATTGTACCTAATGTTTCTTTTTTATGTTTTTTTCTAGGGTTATAAATTAGGCTTGTATGTAACTCTATTGATTATCTCTGAATCCTTGTATTATGTAACCTCTTTTCTGAATAGTGAAAGAAACTCGCCGCTCTGCTCTGCTCCCGAGGACGCGAGGACGTAAGCATCTTTGTCGAACCTCATTAAATCTCTGTGTTCTTCTGGATTTGTGTGGTTCTTATTTTTCTTCATCCTAATTTCTCAACAACGTGCATACCCCTGATTCTTATATATGTACATACCTAACACATAAACTTTATTTTTTACATTTATACGCCACAATCATTCATATCACATAAGAAAAGCTCGCGATTCTAACTTTTAAAAAGTGAAATATTTCTTTTCATGCATAATTAAAGGGCGATATATGTAAAAATTAAAATTTAAGAATTGATATGTGAATACGTAGAAATTAAGTGGCATATATTTAAATCTTTCTTAATGAGTGTTTTATCAAGTTAATCATAATTATACAAACTTGCATATGACTGCTTTGTAATTAAATAAAAAAATTAATTATATATGAAAATTTAATTAAATTTATAAAAAAATAAACTTATTATTAATCAGCCTATAATTAAATTGTTAATTAACGAATAAAACTATTGCTCAATAAAAAAATTAATTTAATAAATTATTATGAATAATATTAGCTTAAAACTTTACGATAATATGATTTATACAACATTTATGCTAAAATAATTTCTTAGACATATGAGGATATCAGCAAACATTAATGGCGATATAATATATTTATAATTATTCTATTTGTATTACTCTGCTAATTAATTAATTGCAGAAGATCGACCGGAATGGACATACATTTGATTATGAAAACCTCATTAAATTAATGTTTACTGTAAAATTATGTTTTGTTATTTTTAACTAGCTGCTAATGCCGGTCTCAAATCTTATGATTAATCTTATTTTTGTATTGGCATCTATGTTGAAACATTTCAGACAATAGCCTAGAAGAGGCAAGCCAATTGATCTTACCATAGGCCATTTAATTCTAGGATGACACAACTGACCTTAAGTCAATTACATTCATGAATGGCCTAGGTCAACTTTGCCTTTAACCCTAATCAACCCATTGCTTGGAGTCAACAGTCTTTAAATTTAGGTTATTTAGTTTGGTCAAGTTGAATAGAGTTGATCTCATTAATGCAATGTAAATGTAATATGCAAAATATTTAACTTTCCACTATAATAAAACCTATAATTTTCATGGGGAAAAAAAATTAATCGTTTCTTTAGAAGCCTTATAATACATATTTGCTTATAACTTATTGGTAGCATAAATAATCGGTTACATGATAATTGTTTGTCACATTTTAACACATTATAGGGTTTGTTTGAGAATACTGTGAACATTCTTTGCATTGTAGTGTACGTCAATGCCTAGAGAAATTTTTTGGTGAAAGAGTATTCCCGTATTTCTTCTGAAGTTGTCTCGTAGATGATCTTCTTCATTACGCCAACATGACCTTTAAAGAAACTTTATTAAACGATGAAGCTCCTTCAATAAGAAGCCATATTATAACATACGAGTTTCACAAAACATGAACCAAAATATGTTATGAATTTTTACGAAGATAGAAACTTTCCTTGAATATTGGATCGATATTAACATGTCTATATTATGACATTAAGAGGTTGTTTGATTTGTTTAAAAGGAATATATTGTAAAAGCAATGCAGTGTATATGGAATAATTTAAGGTTATTTGGTTTAGTATAAATTAAATTTAGGATTTCACATTTCCTATTTGAATTGAAATAAAACAAAATTAATGTAAAATAAATGACCAAGAGCAGTGTCTGATAGTGGCGAGTGCGATAGAAGGCGTCAACCAGGTTGTGGTTGATTAAGCGGCAGGCTCATGGCATTGACGCCGGAGGACATCGACGACATGCAATACCTTAGAAAAGTAGTGCATTTGAATTTCACCCAAAACCACGAATTCCAAATACATTGAAAATTTGCTAGAGAATGAATTTCAAGTATGTTGTAGTTTTATGCTCATTTTGCAGTAAACCAAATAACCTCTAAAATTTGTTCCTATGTCGATAAAATAAAAATTCAGGTTTTAATTTCTTAATCTAAGTAGACAAGTAAAAAAATATTTTTTATTAGTTAAGAAGGCCTTAAAGTCATATAGAATAGTTTTTACTTCTCATAATAGAAGTAATAAAATATTTTAGACTTTGAGTGTAATATATTACCATAATATATTTATAACATGATGTGCCAAAAAGATGCTCAGGGTGTGCTTAATAGATATTAATGTTTGTAAGGAATAACTAAAAAAGACATGCTAAATGATAATATCTGATAAATTTTCTAGATTAATTAATATATTAAATGATAGATCAAGATATTATGTATTATGTTTTAAGTTATCTAATTATTCAAGGGTCCACATGCTCTAAAATGTAACTTTTTATATCCTAAAGATGAATATATATTTATGGACAAACAAGATCTATTACATAAATCATCTTTTTAGATTGTTCATGAGAGAGATTGTAGTTTACATTTTAAGCATATCTTGTATTTAATTTTAGTTATTTGTTCTTTCAAGTCAGCATGAGAAGTTTGCAAAATTATTATGAATATAAAAATAACATTATAAATTGCATGATTTGGTGTGTGTGTGTGTGTGTGTGTGTGTGGTGGGGAGATAATGATATGGGGGGCCATTTTAGGGTGTTGGAACACTTTTATTTGAGGTGGTGGTTGAAAAAAAAGTGTTGGCTAAGAAGATAAGGCATGACTAACCCTAGAGCTTCTGAAAATTTTGGATCAAGGATTTATTATAGTCGATAATCGAAAGTTTAAGTAAATTTTGAATGTTATAATAACACACTTAGATTTAATTTAAATATTTTGATGAAATTATAGATGGTTTATAGGTTGAATGATGGAAAAAAAAAGAGTAAGATTAGGCCAAGGTGACCAAATCAGGACTTATTTGACTAGTCATAAAATTTTGATTTAGCAAAGTGGCTTTAAATTTTAGAGGTTTTTACCTACATTACACACAATTCTCATGTATTTATATATCTCCACTAAACTTTCATATTTGCACACATAGCAATGAATTATGTGATGACATATAAAACATAGCACTATTATTTAAAATATCAAAAAGTTATGTATGTAAATATGAAAATTTAGTTGGGAGATATGTAAATACATAAGAGTTGTGTGATGTCTATGTAAATTTCCCTAATTTTTATTATGAGGATGAAAAATGCCAAGTACTCATTGGAGAATGTGTTGAGATCATATGTGGAACACATTGTTGAGCTTCAAAATATTTTAATGATGATAAAAGCACACCAAGCTTTAAGATAGATGATAGTTGTAGGTTGCAGAGAAATACTATTTAGGCTGTTGCTAAGAGGATGAGAAAATACGTAATGAAGTTTTTGGATTGAGATCAACAAGTATAAAAAAGATGCTTAGGTCATTCACCAAAAAATTATGGCAGGAGGTGGGTGGGTCACCAAGCTTCTATCCTCAAAGATTTCTCTCGGCATCCTTTTGGTAACAACAAAAAAACATCAATCATTTAACCGCTGACTTACTTTGATAATCTTTTTTTAGATGTTCTATAAGTGATCAAGTTTCTTATATGGTCTGAAGGGAGTGCCCTTTGTAAAGCAAACTTTAAGTTTATGCTCACTTTGACTTCCATTAATCATCACCAAGCATATAGTGCGCTTTTAATGTCAAAAAACTTCTTATTGTAACACTTTATAGCTTCTTTAGTTTTTTTAATCACATTATTCATTGTGGAATAATCTTTCACATATATTGTGACTTTAATTTGCTTAGATATAAAACTGTGGTTAAACGACAAAATAAAAATGCTATTTTCTTGTCTCCCTTATTGATGTATTAACAACTTCATTGAGTCTGCTAAACTTTTTTCTTACTAATTCATGGCAAACGAAGGTTCATATTTTTATTTTATTCTGTGTATAACCAGAGAAAATAATTCAAAGATGCATATAACAGATTTCCAATTACCTTATAGGTTATACTTTGTAAGTTATATTTAAATGTATGTTGATTTATTCCTCTATCATTTGATTATTTGGGAATGCTACCCACATTCTTAGTAATGATATGTGGAGAACATCATAAACTTCTCCCATGTGTTATGGTAATCTCAATCTATAAGAACTTTAATGTTATAACACAATTAATAATAACAAAATAATAATATATATTAGACTAAGTTTAATTTTATGCCAAATCTTCTCAATTCCTTTATTTAAATGGCTTTCATAATATGAAGTTTCCTACTTTAAGATTAAGGGTCTGTTTGGGGCAGTTGTAGCTTATTGAATAATAATCTGCTATGCTAATAAGCTGATTAAAAATAATATGTCGATAAGCTAGGTGCGGTAGCTACTACAAATTTTTATTTTTTTTGAAAAAGTCAGACCGCAACTAGAAAGTTGCCACCGCATCTAGACAGGTGCAGTGTGAAAACGTTATTTTTAGCGATTTGAAAACACACAAGCTGCCAAAATGCGGTTTAACCAAACAGACCAGATGTGTTTTCAAAACGCCACCGCATTAAATAAGCTGCCCCAAACAGACCTTCATCAATATTGAGTTGCTTTCAATCTTTTGTATTGATTAATATTAATTTTTTGTGCAAATCTTAATTGCTTTCTATCATCATCAATTTAGGTCTTAATTTCCCTATTAGGTTGTAAGCATTTGTAGTGGCAAAGTGGGACCTTGCACTTTAATGTTTCGTGAAGATCTTATAAACATAGATAGAAAAAAGATTGCAGTTGACACTTGATATTTTATATGAAAACTCAAAAGAAAATCATAGGATAAGTCAGGCTAACTACTTTCACTATTGTTGGCACATGCATACGTTTAATTATGCTGCTATATCTTTTTTTCTTCAATGAAAACATATATTTGAAATTAATAAATATTGATATTTGATGCCTAAAAGTGTCAAAGGAAAAAAGGTGAAGCTTTTTAGAAAATTTATAATCTTTTATGGCTCTTCATTTTCATTTTTGTCAAGTAAAAGGGCTCCCATACGCGACACAGACGAGGCTCCGCTCCCATACGCGACGGATCTCACCATCCCTTGTGAAAACCTCGCCGGATCCCTCTCCCTCGTCGTCGAGCTCACCGCCGAAACTCCCTCTGTCGCCGGCGCCGTTCGCTGCCGGTTCTGCTCCGCCAGCCGCGCCTCCATTCTCTCCCTCTCTCGTTTTCGTGAGCCTGCAACCCGAGTTCGCCGGAGTCTCCTTCTCACCAGTGAAGCTGGAGCACCCCTCCAGTCTCCGAGTTTCGTCTCGCCGATCTCGCCGCTGCCTTCCTCGCCGCTTTCTTCTTTTTCTCAGCCAACCTCGCTGAATTTTCTTCATTCTTCCATATTTTGCCTCGCCGGCGTTGTTTTTTCGCTGGAGTAAACCATTGAGGAGAAACTTCAATTTTTTTTGGACTTTCCCTTCAATTTTTCTTGGCTTTCGGCGCTCGCCACCGACAAGCTAACATCAGCCACCTCACCGCCTCGCTTTTTCAGCGACCATACAACTCACCGGACCACCACGACGTTGCTGGACAGCAAGCATCGACATCATTCAGGAGGATAAAAGGGATTTCTACCTCACGTGCAAGCTCCTGCCGGACTTCTTTAGGCTTCGTGCAAACCACGCGACGGTATAATCTTTCTTCCCTTTCGAATTTTCTTTCATAGCCAACCTTAGGTTGTAGGATTGACAGGCGTGCGGGTTTGATCGTCCACAAGAGGTGCGTGTGCCGGCGCAGCGGCGCACCTATGTATGGATCAATTGTTTTACTAGAGGTGACTTATAGGATTGGATCACCCTTACGCAACTGATTGTCCTACGATAGCTAAGTGAATTATATTTGACTGTTAGCCCTAGCACAAAAATCCTAAATGGTGGAGCTCTCTTCGATTCTCTTTGCTTTGGTTGTCCCAATCTTTTAGGAAGATCGAAAAATAGGTCTTTGCAAAATAAAAAAATGTAAGTCATTAACTTATTTTGCAAAACTCGGAGGCGTCGTGAAATTGGGAAGAACGTTGTCGCTAGTCCGTTTCATGACGAGGAAGAGAACTTCCCCCTTGGAGATCCAGGGAGAAGTTCCCTACTTGCCTCGCCAAAGCAAAAGCGACAATCGTCATCTTTCTATTTCTTGACCCTAGGCTCCTCGGTGAGGTCATTAGCACGGTAATTGCTCCCTTTTACATGTGTATGTTTGCATGTTACATTTTGCACATCACTTCGTTACGACCGGCCGCCCCGACACGGCGAGCATTTCACTTCTCTTCTTCCGGCTGCCCCGGCCCGACGAGCACTTCACTTCACTTCGTTCGACCGCCCCGACCAAGCGAGTACTTCACTTCGCTCTGTCTAGCTGCCCCGGCTCGGCGAGCACTTCACTTCACTTCGAGCTCCGACCGACCGCCCCGGCCCAATGAGCACTTCACTTCGCTCCGTCTGGCTGCCCTGGCTTGGCGAGAACTTCACTTCGCTCCAACCGGTCGCCCAGGCTGCTCCATTCGGTCGCCCCGGCCCAGCGAGCATTTCACTTCGCTCTGTCTGGCCGCCCCAACCCTACAGACATCCCACTTCATTTCAATCGGCTTCACTGAGCTGATTGGCATGATACTTTGGCTCGATCGGATTCCTCGACCCAGTAGACCAACTACTTGCACCACCATATTGTCTTGCATGTGTGTTTCCATTTTTGCATATTACAGCGCATATGTATGAATACATTATTGTTTCATGTCTTACATATGTATGTCTGCATGATTATGATCATATGTTTGAGTTGCACATTCCCTGGGGTCGCTGCCATCACAGCATGTCCATCTTTTTTGGGTCCCTGCCGCAATGGCATGCACATTCCGTCAGGTCACTGCCCTATAGGCATACCTCTTGGGGTCGTTGTCTTCACGACATGTCCATCTTCCTGCGGCCGCTGCCATCACGACATGTACATCTTCTTCGGGCCCCTGCCGCCATGACATGCCCATTCCGTCATGTCACTGCCCTATCGGCATACCTCCTGGGGCCGCTGCCAACACGACATGCCCATCTTCCTGAGGCCCCTGCTGTCACGGCATGCCTACCCTTTATTGGTTATTGCCTTATCGGCGTACCTCCTGAGGCCACTTTCACTATAGCATGCCCATCTTTTTTGGGCCAGTGCCACTCCGGTATGCTCATCTTCATTTGAGTCTCTGCCTCATGACACACTCATCACTTGTGTGTTTTGATTAATGATTTGTATTTGCATGTTCGCATGGATAGTGAGCCAGACCCGTTAGGAGAGTGACTCTCGTGTTGTTCGTGATGTTTTAACGAGCATTGTTTGCCAGGTTAATCCCGATGAGCAACGCGAGTTAAGTCATCGGGGCTGACATGAGTATGATTGTGCTAAGAATCCAATGGATCTAACTAGTGTCATTCCCTTTCGTGACACCCTTTAGATTCCTTTGGTCCTTAGGTTGGGGCCAATAAATCGATCCCGTCAAAGTCATACCATACCCAGACTTACCCCACACTTAGATATTAAGTTGATGCACTTATTGTTAGATGGTGTTCTATGCTAGGGTTTAGGATGCTATGTAGTATTTTTTTTGACACCTCTGGCTATTGTTGTGTGTTGTGTTGCCTTGCTCTAGTCATGTGTTACTTTCTCGCCTTTTTCGATGTATTTGCATGTTTCTTGTGCGTGATAGTATATTAGAGCGATCTTCTGCAGGTGTCGTGCCTATTTATACACACTCTATTTATACACACTCACACATCTATTTATACACACTCACACATGTGTTATTAGGGGGGAGCATGTAATGATTTCTAATCATTTGCTTGCAAGTTCTCTTTAGCTCCCCCAATTATAAGACACGGCTTGTTATTTTTGTGATGCATGACGCGCCCGCTAACACTTGTTTTGTGCAGGTCGAGTCTTTATTTTCTATTTCAAATGTATTTGATAGAGTCCAAGGAGAGTCTATATTGGAAATAAGGTACGGACACGGGTTTCAAGGCGGATGACGCATCGAACCATGTGACGAGGACCAGGAGCAGCAGCTTGTGTCCCGTACCTTAAGTCTGAATTTTATATTTTTCTATAGACTTAGGACTGGGCATGTATATGCGGAGTCCCGCCGATTTTATTGTCTTTACTGGATTATGTTGCCGGTCTAACATCATTTGGCCTGTTTACATATTCTTTTGAGGTGTTTTTTTTCTCTTTTCTAGTGGGCCTTTGCATGTTGGAGCGTTTTAGATTGTTTTTTTTTAGTATTTAGACCTCATGAAAATGCAACCTAGGCTCACTAAGGACCTTAAAATTTTAATTCTTTTTATCTAAAAAAATTCTAATAATAAAAGATTGAGATAATCAAAATTTTAAAATTAAAAGATTCAAGATTTTTCAAAATCAGTCTTTATTATTTACTTTTTCTGCATGGCCTTCGGGTCGGTTTTAAAATGGTTCGCATGCAGGTGCATGCATGACCATAACCCAGTCATATTTAATAGGGCCTCCACGCTTAGGAATGTGGTAGATAACTGCATCATCATACTTGCATGTTCCGTAGAGTAGCCCCCGTGCTTCTCCAATCCGACTGACTCAACATAAATTTGCCTGGGTGATTGTCTAGCAAGTGTAGGGTGTTAGGAGGCTCCCCGATCCATACGGGGTATAAGTCCTCTTGTTGGAGTGTTTACAGTTTTGCAGTTGAACCTCCGCTTTCTTTTCTTTCCTGAGGCATCCTTGCCACTTTGGCAGGTATAAGTCCCACCTCTTAAAGCTCCAACTTTTAATTGTATGATAGAGTTTCGTTTCTTTGACCTTAAGGCTATCGAGATTCCTGTGGATGACGCAATTCACGGATTGCTGACGAGGAATCTCAGGTTGTGTTTGATCGACTATCTTCACGACTAGGTAGACTTAGGGTCCTAGTGGCTTGGGATGACGGGTCCGTGGTACCCCGACCCGGCTAGCTCTACCTCTTATGACTACTCTTCCCTACCTTTTTGACTACCTCTGTTGAGTCATTTCTGTTTTTTTGACTTCATTGATATCACTTTGACGACCCGTGATGATAAGTTGTCGCCCGTTCGGGATATGACAATTTGTCCTCTGCCCTTACGGCCGGGATGTGTTATGGCGTATTGGGATACCCCCGTTGAAGTGATTTATGGTTATTTCGCAGGTTTCGTGAGCCAAAAAGCCGCTACCCATTTGGACGTGGGAGATTCACTCTCCGCCTGATGACACAGCGTGAGCTTCAAAGCATTGAGACGGTTCCATGCGAAATAATCACCTTTTGATAACATATACCCTAGGTTCATGATGATAAAGCGAAACTCCTTCCATCGAGAGCCTTCTTGGGTATCCCCCGAGATGTAATTAACCAGTAGAATTTGGGTATCCCCCGAGATGTAATTAACCAGTAGGAATACGTTCCTCTGGGAGACTTTTGACCCCATAAGAAAAAATATTTTTTTTAGTTCTCTGGTTACGGGTGGCTTATATAGAGATTCTGCTCGTGGATGTTGTTTTTTTGAGGTACTTCGATTCGATTATGTTCGAATGTATACTCTCAACCCATCACACGAGGATTACTTCTACATAAGCCTTCCGTCTCTTTTTCTTTCTTTGATTTTTTTGCCTATTTGTTGTCATACTTCAGTTCACTGTTCGATTCCTCTCCTCTTCGAGTCATTCATTTGTTTCGGGATAGAGACTTAGTTCAATAGGGAAATTATACGATGACATATAAATAGACAAACTGGCGACTCCGGGATCTAAAAAGAATTGAGAAAAACATAGTAATATCAATATAGAAACTTCCTTTATAAAAATTAATAAATTTTTTTTTCACTCCATTCTCTCTAATTTTTATATTTTCTTTATTTTTTCCATATGAATTCTCAAAGTTTAGGTTCATTTTTATGTTCTATTATCTTGTCTGTTTTCAAATTTCTCTCAAAATATTCAATTGTGAAATTCTTTCATTTTATTTTTCTAGGAGAGTCTTAATTTTAAAATACCCTTATGTTAAATTTGTGACCATTATGATTGTAATGATTCTCTTTGTTCAAAATAATTATAAAAACATTTAAAATTTTGTATGAATACATATAATTTTTTTTAATTTTTTTTTCATACATTTCTTATGTAAAAAGGTTGGCATTTGATAGGGAATAAATATTTTCTTATGGTTTTATTTTATTTTTTTTATGGTTGACTTCATGAATTAATTAAAGCATATATCTCTGAAAAAAAAATACTTAAATAGCTACTATTTAATGGTTCTTGTACCACTTCATTATCAAAGTAATGGAGCCTCAAATGAATGACTTTTTCTTGCATATTTGATATTGTTAGGAAGAGAATTTTGTAATCTACTTCTTTTCATTGATTTTATAAGCTTAAAACCTTTTTTTCTCTTTCAATATATATCTAGTTTAAAATGATTTTGTATATTTTTTTCAGGCATTGTCAAGATGAAGGTTGAATTTGAGCTTGATGTTGATGTCTAATGTTAATAAACTAAATGCTTATGATTGTACATTTGCATTTGTTTAATGAATTAATGATAGTTTATTTACTTAAAATGTCAATAAAAAGATGATTTTAAATACATAACATCAAATTCTTATGTGTTTATGCATGTAATATATGAAATTAATATATAATATTATAATATGTTAATAGTAAGATGTCAAACTCTCTTTTAACATCATTAATTAAATGGATTATTAATATGTTAATAACCCTTATTAATAAAATGTTAAATTTCCAACTAATCAAAACATACATAAGAATTGGGTGGTATGGGTAAAGGAAGAGGCATTCTGACTGTATTCCTCTTCCTCTTATTTTCTTCTGTGAATTTCTCCCCTTAAAACAAGTAAATGAGCAAGCAGAAAGTTCTCTCGTTTATCACTTGCATATCTATGAGGAGATGGAGGGAATAAATATTTAATTAAATTTAATTCCTTTTTTTAAATCTTCTAGATTCTTATTTTATATTAGGAAATAATCATATATAAATGAAATCAATTTACTATCAACCCAAACTCATGAATTTCAATCCAGCAGAAATTTAATCTGACACAATATAACTAAAATGACAAATTAAGAAAAAAAGATATCATGAGTGGCCTCAATTTAGGATAATCTTGCGTTTTTCTAACTCATAACCAAATAATTAAGAAATTTCAATAAAAATAGGTATCTATATAAATATTTCTTTGAAATTGAAAATCAAACAGACACGAAGTGAATTATGCTGGCATCAATTTGAGGCAGCGGTTTAGACGTACGACGAAATTGTATTTTAATAATCTTTTGAACAATGATATCTTTCATAGTTGTTTCTCCAAACAATTGCAATTGCAATTGCAATCCTAAATCCCATCAACTATTTCAACTAATTGACCAACCTCAAGTCTTTATGGAAACCCCCCAAATCTTTTGAAAATTGGCATTCATTCTCATCCCTGCAATTTAAAACTATTACATCAATAGACTTTTGCTATAGAATTAATATACTTCTCTATACATTTCCACGGTGTAGTAGATGAAATTACATCCATAATTCAAAGAAACTTCATAAAGAAAGCTTATGACTTATTTCTTACTCCTAGCCTCACTTGCCACAGTGTTGCACAAACCAGCCAAGGAGGAAAAAAAGGAGTCTGAAATCAGAAAAGCTCTAGGTTGAAAACATCAGTATAGCTCAGCTTCCCTTCTCCTTCATGAGTAATGAAGTCCCATTCCATAAGATCATCCAATCCCCAGAAATATATTGATTCTGGCAACTCCATGGATGGGATTTGTATCTCATCAGCTTTTACTGAACAATTTGATGATGATGATGTTGTTGATGATGACGACCATTCTATTCTTTTTGTTGTTGTTGTTGAGGATGAGGATAGTGATGTTGATGAGCATGGGGTGGTGGACAATGATCTCATGAGGCTCCATGAGAGGAACTTCATCTGTGCAGAAAGCCTCGGAAACATCAGGCGGGCAAGGAAGAGGGGTGGAGGTCAGCAAGTCGGAGGAGGCAGAGGGGGCTTCGTGGTGTTGAGATTGATGAGATAATTGATCTGCAGGGGGAAGCGGCTTGTGTGTGAGTGGATCAATTCCCATTTTTCTTAGCTTCTTTTTGATGTGTGTGTTCCAGTGATTTTTTATCTCATTATCTGTTCTTCCGGGGAGGTTTGCTGCAATTTTTGACCACCTGAAAGAGATGATGAAAAAGGTTTCAGCTTGATTTGAGGAGAAACATGCCGGTAGCTGGAAGAGAGATTGAAGGGGAAAGGGACCTGTTTCCGAGTTGAGAATGGAGATCGATGACCAGCTTCTCCTCGGATTCAGAGAGCAATCCTCTCTTCAAATCTGGACGGAGATAGTTAGTCCATCTCAGTCTGCAACTTTTTCCGCATCTTAGCAAACCTGTAGTTTGTTCAGAAAGATGAGAATACATTCTACAAGTCTAAAAATTCTTATCATGCAGCCGTGTGTTTGTTTTCTTCGGCCAAATAATGTTAAAATTTTGAGTATACTGTAATGAGTAAAAAGTAATTATTATCCGCTTATCATATTGAGCTGTTCAATCATAGGTAAATTAAGTCTTAAAGAGGTCCCCAAAAAAAACCTTTTTTTCTGAAAATTTGAAAAGATAATACATATTTTACATGGTTTTAGGCATAATATTAGCAGGTGGAAGGGGGCAGGAAGAAGAAGCCACATCTCAAGATAGTTTTAATCTTAATAAACCATAAAAACATGAAACAAAAAAGATTCATTTCGCCACTTCCCCTTCTCCACACAACTTCAGGTAAAAAAGAGATCTTTGCCTCTTAACTCTTTCCAAAATCAGCAAAAATACAAACTTTACCACCCCAGGGGGAAAAACTTTACTTTTGGAATCCAATATTCCTAAGAGAAAACCATAGTTGTCTAAAAATCAAAAAAAAAAAAAAAGAAAAGAGGAAGAAGAGTGAGTTGCGGCATGGAGGACCTGCAAGCTTTGGCACAGCTCTCCAGCAACATTGGCCATTGTTGAGTATAAAGTTGACGAGCTTCTTGTCTTCCTCTGTCGTCCATGGCCCCTTCTTCAGCCCAACTTTATCACAACAAGGCTGCCTTCCCATTCTCCCTCTACTTCTCCAAGAGACGAATTGGAAGAGAGCAGGATAATGGAAAAGGGAGCACCACCTTCCTTTATAAACAGGGGAAACAGGGGGATCGAGTTGAAGAGGAAAGAGGCACACGCGTCAGGGGGGTCCGCACGTGGGAAGTGGGAGGGAAGAAAGCGCCACCTCATCCGCTGCTCGTTTCCTTTGCTTGCTTCGTAAGGGCAGACGCGTCCAAGTCTTCCCTCCCTCTTTTCCTTCAATTCTTGTATTGTAAATTAAACCATCAAAAGAATGCTTTCTCTTACTCTATTTTCTCCTTTGTTCTGTTCTTAAAGTATAGGGCGAAATTTCTCAAGGGAATGTGTCCTTAGGAGACTAAAAAATATTTTCATTTTTTTACCCTTTTCTTTTAACTATTTCTTTCTGTACTTTTTTATTTTCCCGTGTCATACGGTTCACACTTGAAGCATGGCCAAGTGTGAAAAACTGAAAATTACAAGGGAAAAAAAAGAAGAGGATTTTACATATATCCCTCTCAATTCCTATGTATTTACATATTGATACACCACCAACAAAATTTCTTCATCCAACACGAATCTCGAGGCATAACATGAATTTCGAGATGATGTTTTAAGCAAAAAACATTCAAATATTAATAAAAAGTTTATCCAGAGCTCCGATTTCAGCAACTTATAGTCAAACTGACCGGTTCGATGAGTCGGACCTAACGATATGAAAACTAGCCCAATCAAAGTCACATCAAACCCAGATCAAGTCATTAAACCATAATTAGAAGATTTATGAATATATTTGGAAAGTCAAACGACTGTCAAATATGCCAAGTTTATACTCAAATCAAGCGGTTTGACAAGACGAAACCAACGAGCCCAAGATCACTCAATTCTGACGTCATTAAGGCACTCAAATGTCCATTAAACGTCCTATGATCGAGAGAAGCTTTCCAAATCGTCCGATCAAAATAGTTCATATTCCTGCATTAACTGCACCCAGAGTACTATAAATAAAGCCACATCCCTCTCATGAAGAGGAGGAAGCCTAGAGAGAGCCTGAGATCTTGAGGAGAAGCTGCAACTCAGCACTACCGACGACCGTCGTCGACCGCAGCCGACCTCCGTCGTCGATCGCCGACGATCACCGCCGACCTCAGACGGCCACCGCCTACCGTCGTTGACCACCACTGAATGTCGTCAACCTCCAGTTACCGTCATCAATCACAACCAACCAGACGACGTCAGTCGACATTATAATCTGAGAAATATAGTTACCATTTCCCGTCTGTGGGACAAGGGATTTCTATAATCATCAATTAATAGTGGATTTCCGCAACTGAACCAGACCCCGTGGTTCTTCCCTAACGGATTTTCCACGTAAAAACTTCTGGAGTCTTCACCGTTTTTTTCATTTCATCTGTGTGTGCTGGACTTTCGTACAATGCTAAGATGATAATTTGTTAATCTACCGCCGCAAATTTTCTAGCACGCATCACATAGATAACACGTACACTTTGAATTTTTTTTGTATTTATATTGTACATGAAAAATATGTCAGCGTGAATCTCGAAGCAATTCGAGAGCCTAAGAAAATGTAACGTGATAAAGCTGGACCCACCGGAAAAAGATCTGGCGGGCCAAAAGACTATTCGACTTACGCTAGCCAAAGATCATTAGAATTGATCAAATGATACATGTCTAAACGACTCATCCTGATGACAGAGACCAGCGAGGGTTTCCTATGAGCAATCAAGGAGTCACGAGCCTCAACCTCATTTAGCGGGATCTCTTCACCCAATGGCTAAACTATCCATCGAGTTGCGATAACTCACCCTCTGCTTGATAACATAGTCTTACTCCGTCGGCAAGGATTCCCTCCGACGTGAATTGAGAGTTATTGGTTAATTTCAAGCGACTGAATCAGTCCCCCTAGCTAACTTCAGAAATTTAGTTGATCGTCCCTACCTGAAAGATCAAACCGGTCGATGCTCCCTATCCATCCGACTGACCGTATCGCCTCACCTCACCAACCCATATGACCGAGCCGAAGAACAGCAAAGCTCTGTGCCCATAAGGGTATAATCCTAAGAATAATTTATACATACCTTATTTAAATAGGGGCATAAAAATAACTTTATTTCTTGTACCCTTTGTTTATAAATAGATGATCATTTCATGAATAAAGAATTACTCAATTCTCTAATTTAACCGTTTATCACAGCACTCCTCTTTATCTCTTTCTCTCTCTTATTGCCCTACATTATATTTCTTGGACATGATTCACAGGACAAACTTGAATTCAATATATACTATCCAAATCATTCATATCACATCAAAGTATCATTATTTTAACTTTTATTTTTAAATTTTATGTTATAATTAAAGAAAAAATTACATTTATAGCCCGTAATTCTTATATATTTACATATCTTAAATCTAAACATTCATATTTACACATATAACGCTTTGCTATTTAATTGAGAAAACTCTAATTAGATCAACTAATATTATGTAATTAGTGCACTAATATTATAGTGGGTAAACCCCTAACTATTTTCTCTTCATGCCAACCATATTTTACCTCAGCTTAATGTCACCTAGTATTGGTTGAGATTTGAGCTTAATGTCACGGACAAAAAGTCTCACATCGGTTACGTGTAGGGCCGAAAAGCAATATTTTTGTCATGAGCTGTCCGCCACTCCGAAGAGTTCTTTTGAGAGGTGACAAGTGGTATTAGAGCAGATTACTGTCTGTCAGATGTGTGGACTCTCCATGGTCCAGTGGGACCCTCGATGGAGCCGATCCGTGACGAGGGCGTTACGTGATTGGGTGGAGGAGAATGTCATGGACAAATAGTCCCACATCGGCTAGGTGTAGGGCCGAAAAGCAGTATTTAAGTTCTGGGCTGCCCACCATCCACAAGGGCACTTTTGGGAGGTGATATTAAGTTGTTCGTTGTCTACGCGTTCTTCAAGGACGCAGTAAAAAAAATGTTTTTGCAAAATAAATTGATATTTCTGCAAAAGAGGTGAAAATTAAATAAACAATTACAATTATTTTTTGATGTTAGATGCAAATAATTGTTGAGCTAATTTTAATGAAGAAATTGAAGCAAAATAAGTATAGAAAATTAAGCAGCATTTATTTTACAGATATAAAATTATATTCAATCTATATTAATAATCTGAATCAAGCTGACCTTTTAGAGCAGCATACGGTACAAAATAAATGCATTTGATTTAAAGTGAACGGAATGTAGTTAAAATGTAACTATTTTGTAATTTGATTATGTCAAATCGTACCCATGATAGCTTCATAAAACATAATTAATTGTGTTAGCATATTCATCAAGAGGATGTGAAATTTACATAAATCCCACGCAATTCTTATATATTTACATATCAAACATCAATGCTTTCAGTTTTTATATTTACAACACTTTAATGTCATAAACCTACGAGCATTATGTTATGTATGTAATATGACAATTCAGGTATTAGATATATAAATATATAAGAGTTTAATAATTAGAAGAAAATCAACATAATGGAATTGAAGGATAATTTATGTTCTTAAAGGGAAATGTACATATATACCACACAGTTTTTATGTATTTACACGTACCACCAAAATTTTATATCTACACTTATAATATCTCGGTGCCATAAACTTATGCATGAATGTATATATTTCAATATTCCCTTCTTTCTCAATTAATGGTCAACTCAATCTAACTCATTACCCCAAGCGGACTAGTTTATATATATATATATATATATTACAGTAAAAATTAATAATAAAAAATGTATATTATAAAAAGCTGTATGTTTCGATGTTAAATAAACCGAAAATATATTTCCTATGCATAATTAAATAAATAAATAAATAATCAGATACCCCAAAACCAACCCAACATGCACTTTAAATCTCTCAAAAGATAATATATATGATTGAATCAGCATCTAAAAACTAACTAAAATTGCTTTGTAGCGCATGCATGTTTGCATTACAGAAGATAATGTATTATACATAAGACTGATTATTCTCTGTTATCATGATTCCATATGCACTTAAGATAGCTAGACATGCCACCATCCTTAATAAATTCTAGATGCTTCTATCCATAAGCATGAGATCTGTTGAAAACATGTACAACATCGGCTTTTATTAATTATCATCTCATTTTTTTATTAAATAAAGATTAAATTCCTTAATCATCATCTGCAAGTTAGTATGAAAGTTATTGAAGGAATGAAAAGAGAGTGATGAATAATTAAATGATCATAAAGTTGTCATTATGGAATACTTAAATGGTATGGAAGGTCTGCACTCTTTGCACTTTCAGTATTTCGTCGCCTTCGGTTTAGGGCTGTATTTATAAACTAATTACAATGATTAATGTTATTAATTGGAATTGTAATAAAAGGCTAGTCTAAGCCATTATATATATGTGTGTGTGTGTTGAGAAATTAGGGCGAAGAAAGACAGGAATCGACACAAATCCAGAAGAACACAAAGAGATTTAACGAGGTTCGGCAAAGATGTCTACGTTCTCGGGAGTAGAATGGCGGTTTTTCCTTCAATTCCAGAAAAAACGTACAGAATTCTCTCTAAGTTTACAAACACGACAAATATATATAATCCTAGAGTACAATGTGTAATTATAAAATTACCCATGTACCGTACTGCGGGGGAAACACCCCCGTACTCCCAACCCACATAACGAAACTCCCTCTGATTGGACAGATTCTTCTGCTCCGCTCTGCTGCTCGCTCTGTTTCGCTCCAGCATCTGTACCTAACAATATGATGAATCATGGTGGCTCTATTTCTATATATATTTGTGGGATCTTGATTTAGACTTTTTTTGTTAAGAAAAAAATTTATATCCAAAGCAAGGTTACATCATTACACAATGCAAATTTGGCAAGTTGCGCGAGTACTTTACAGTAAAAATGAATTAGTTGCCTCTTTTTTTTTTCTTTTAATGAGTTTGAATAAACTTTTCAGGCAACCTTCATATATGTATATAACTATAATCCAAGATCATGAAGTCAATGAAATGAATTGCCTAACTAATTTGTACCGTTCTCCATGCCATTTTTTTTCTGAACCTGATTTCAGTGGGGTGTGAGATACCAGTCAAACTAGAGAGAGAGAGAGAGAAGGTGTCAGTATAATGCATCTTCAACATAGAGTTACATAACCAAAGTGATATTTTAGTGGCAACCTAAAGTTGAAATTTTCTTCTGCTTGATTGTGGATGATTTGCAAGACTAATTAGAATTTGATGGTGAAAATTAGTTGAGCCATGAATTGAGGAAAATTTGGAGTTTAAAAAGCTGAGATTGACATGAGAATTGTAAGGGGATTTTGTTGATTTTAAAAGTTATAAGACCCCTGGGATTCTCTGCTGCTTCAATGTTTATCATGTGAAATTAAATTGAAACATGATATATTCATGAATTATGGAGAGTATTATAGCACTTTAAACAAAATTATTGTTGAGGAATTAAGGTCAAGAAAGCGCAAGAATCATAGAAATCAAGAAGAAAACACAGAGATTTAACGAGGTTCGGCAATTTGTCTACATCTTCGAGAGCAGAGCGGCGACTTCTTAGATTTCACGAAAAAAAGTACAAAATATCCCATTTAAGGTTACAATACAACATATTTATATAACCCTGACATGTAATATGTAATTACAAAATTACCTTTGTATCGTATCACGAGTGTGCTGCCCCCGCGCTCACAAACCACATAACAAAACTCCATCACATGAGTCATACCTAACAATTATTTAGAAATATTCTTCATTCTTATTAAGCATGGGAGCACTACACCTCATCGTCACATAATTGAAAAGTGACAGGAAGATCCTAACTCTGGGTTGGCCTAATCAATCCTTGATCTATAATTTAGTAAAATAGCCAACTACTATCCTTTATTAGATGTGATATGATGTTTGCTGCTAGTGATGAAATTTGCAATAATCCTAACAAAGTTAATATATCGAAAACCTGATGGCAACATTATTCTAATGTTTATGGATACCTTTATAGATTTAAATTACTACCTTCAAAAGGTAAGGCTAGGGTGAGCCAAAGAGGAATATGTTAAGATTTATGTGCTTAATTTCTCTCACAAAATTTTACAATTTCATAGCTTTGTGAAAGTTATGTTCTCAACATGATCTAAGTCTAGTCTAAGATCAACAAAAAATCATTTGATTGATTTTTAATTTAATTTAATTTTTTTTAATTTATCATCGTAAATATTTATTCATGATTTCAACCCAAAACAAGTTCATAAGAAGAAAATATCTTAATGCAGTTTTAATCATGTTTGGATCCTAATTCTCAAACAAGATGTATGTATATATATTATAGAAGATATAAAGTTATTTTAAAAGTATGGCACAATATCAATACTAAATTGTGGTGTTCGGTCGTATGGTGATCTTGCTCGGTGTCTTTTCGCAATGTCGAACAGGGTGGTCGGTTGTGAGGTGGTCCTTCGGTCCGGACACAGGGTTGGTCGGTCTAATGTGATCGACCGGTTTTTGTAGTAATGAACCTTGGCTCATTTTTTGTTTGACTCGAGTCTTGCAGAGCTCATGTCTCTTCTGTCTGGTAGGTTCGTCGCTTCGGCCGGATCTCTCAATCTTGTAAGGTCTTAAGCGGATTTTGTCTCAGCCTACGCAGGGTATCCGATATGACTCACTATTATGATGATTCACACCTAACCTTGTGGGTTTTACCGCTACCGAGTGGGGAACCATCTTCAAATCTTGAACCTATCCAGGGTTTGGATACGCAGCTTCATGATTGGTCTTAGATCGTCAGTTGATTGCATACCTCGAAAGGAGGCTCTTTCCTATTGGTCATTCGTTCTCTGAGATTTGTGCTGGTATTTTTGGTGTGTGTGTGTGTGTGTGTGTGTGTGTGTGTGTAAAGATTAGCAGAAAACCAACTTTATGTAGTTAAGAATTTCATTCAGCACATAGGCGAGATCAAACCCGTGATCCTAAGGGTCTTGCTATAGAGGACACTGATGTGTGATATATATTGGTTCAGCCTAAGCTAATTTTAATTAAAAAAAGGTCAAATTTTAAAGAATATCTTAAATATTTTAGCCATATTCCCATCCCTAGCCAACGTCACGCATCTATCACCAAAGGCATGTAAGCAAAAAGCATGCACTGCAATATTTCCAGACGCGGTTTTGCCTTTGAATTTTTGAATATTCTTCCACTTGTTGATCTCAGCAAAAGTCTCCTAATAATGGGAAATAGCTGTTCTCATCTATCTCTTCTTTCAAGACCATTCAATTTAATGCTTAGTTTCTTCTGAATTTTTCCCCCTCATATATCAAAATATCCAACCACTCTTGCATGGTACCGCTATTCACTCTTCAACTTGTAATATTAACTTATTTAAAAAAATTAAAAAAAAAAATTGGTCAGATTACTTCCAATTTAATTTAGTTGTATTTGACTCAAACTATTAGCAAGTTGCATTTTTATTATATTTATATATTATATATATATATATATATATATATATATTATGAATGCATGGCGAAATAGTGAAAATATGGACAATTGTGTGTGCTTAATAGAGCAAATATTGTAAGAAAATTGATATGTGTCGATTTTTAAGGTTATTTTTATAAAAATAAACTTAAATTTCTTTAGCTAATGTGATTTAGTTTAAGAATATCACTTGAAATACTAGGGTTGAAAAATTTTAATTTTTAATGTAATTATTATTTTCTTACAAATATAGAAGTTATTCGTATTACTAAAACCTTAATAAAAAGTTTTATATATCAATGGATAACTAGTCTTAATACGAAGATTTACATACATCCCACTCAATTTCAATGTATTTACTTATCTGACCTAAAAACTTCAATTTTTACATACATGCCAACTTACATATAGATGACAAGATGCATTCTATTTTTTAGAAGTTAAAAGTGGTGGCATTTTTAATGTCATATGAAATTCCAGGGTGGCATAAATGTAAGAAAAAAAAAAGGATTTTAGATATGTAAATACATAGGAATTGAGATATTATTTAATAATAATATCTTCCAAGTAAATGACTCAATCATAACCGCTCCAAAACACCATTATGAACGATTGAAAATGAACCACCCATGCAGATTGGTTGTGGCATTGATATTCTTTCAAATATGAGGTGCATGCACGAGCCTTGATCTCCATGCATGAACGTACCTCTAATTGTCTCAACTTGGATGCATGGGAGTTTGAATGGCGTACAATTCGAGTACATCAAGTTGGCTCATTGGAGATAACATTACCTGTGGTGTCCGGGGAAGTGGCTAATACGAGAAAATATTATGTGTGGAGTTTGCACATCCAGACATCCAAATAAGAAATCATGTTTCCCATATGATTTCTGATCGGAAGTTATTGAACATATTTGCTTTCTTTTCATCTATGTATGGTTGAACTTGTGAAAATGAGGGCTATTATTTGCAGATTATGATTATGACTTTTATTTTATTAATGGATGGGATGCTCTCTTATCTCCAATTAATACATGTAGGCCTGTTTAATAATATAAATATTGGAGTTTTAGTGCTTGTGTGTCATGCTTATTTCAAGCAGACATGCTACTCACAGTCCAGGTGATGCTTCTACATACATGACTTTCAGCACCATGGTTGCGACAAATTGATATTAATGTATTGCTTAAAATTGGTAGCTATGAAGTTTGAGATCTAAAATTGTTTGAGCGGGCCAAGAGAATCTTGGAAATTGGGATATACTTAGATGCATGCATGAAATTTTTATCTAATGGAGCCTGATAAATACAAAATAGGGCATTCAATGATGCATGCCGCGTTGAGTGGAGGAGGCAATTAGGTCGAAGATTGAGGATAAAACTAAACAATGATTTGATTAAGTGGCATGATCTTAATTATGTTAGATCAAATATTCATGGAATATATATATAGCATCACGTACTCGGATTAGTTGGTCGGGCATCTACTTGTCAGTTGTAAGTCACCTCTGGTCTGAGGTTCGATTCCCCCCGAGTATAAGGTGTGGTACTCGAATCATTAGGCGCATGAGAGATGGTTGGGGCTCGTATAATAGCCTGCGGTCATTCATCACAAACACACATACACACACACACACACACAAACACAATCAAGCATGAATCTCAATACATTTTAAGTAATAGATATTCCGAATTTATATTTATGACTGTCTAATATCATATATTAATAGATTTATAATCAAACCGAGCCTCTTGACAATATAAGCCTAATTAATGACACTAAAAGTGATCCAATCCAAGTCCAGTAAAGAAGAATAATCTAAGGCTTTGGTGAATTAATGAAAAAACCAAAAAAACCTAAATTTGGTGTGCTTATATTCAAATGGAGCGGCTCAATACTAGGAATCCAACATGAACAAAAAAAAATAATTATGAGGCCAATAAAGCACTTTAATATTAAAAAAATTGATATTTTATCAAAAATTTCTACACAAACAGTCTGTTTGAATGTATTGGTAGGTTGGACAAATTTATCAAAATATAAATTTCAAAAACTTTAAATAGCCCCCCATTTAATATGAAAGGGAGAGAAGAAGAGAAGAAAGAGCTGACAAATAAAATATAACTCGTGAAGAAAAGTCTAAGCAAATAAGCACCAGCTATTATCAATTACCACAAAAGATTACTGCAACTCAGTGCAAATTGTTGTAGCCACCTACAAATAATGTTTTTATAGCCATACTACAGCTCTTGCAACCATCAACTACATTTGTTGTGGCCAAACTATTAATATATAGTTATAATTGACAACTTGTGTAATCTCGTTTTCCACAATTCATTAGAAAAGTAGATATTGTACTTTCAATTTCTGAGTGGATTAATTGACTGGCTATACACTGTAGTTTTTTTCGGGGTTTTTCCACTAAAAAAAAATGAAATGTCTATTGCATTTCTATATATGTGTGGGCTAGAAAATTATATTGAGATAAGGCTTAACATATTTCTATCACTGAGAAATTCCTAATACCCAACAAAAGGAAATCACTTTTATTAATGATTATATTTTTAAGCTTGAAGGTATTAGGAAATAAAGCTGGCCTGATGCGAGATTCTTTGTGATGACAAATAAAGAAAGAGTTTATCATAAGAGAAAAGTATTTTGGTGGGGTTAATTAAGATTCATTAGCATTATAGAAAAACAAACACCTTTAAACTAAGAATTTATGATTTTACAGATGATAGGTCTTGAATTGCAAATATGGCTAAAATAGCTTATGACAATGCTCTTTCCATAAATACAGACCTTAGTAAAGTGATTCATGGGTATTTGACACAATAATTCTTGTAATGGGTCATATAAAACTCTTAACTTCTAATTTTAAGCACTAAAATAAAAATATGATCACGAAAAATAATAGTTATATAAGACTCTTATATTTTTTGGATGCTCTTTTTTTGGGGATGTAGTGATCTTCAAGGCTTATATGTGGCTTTATATTTGCTATTGAGAATATGATAGATAAAGGTTTTTTATGTGTTGTAGGGCGCAATATCCAAAGTTGCTTCAATTATCTTGTTACTTATATTGAGGCATCATGCCTTAGGAAAATAAGTGATCCAAAGTTTTAAGTCTAATAAAAAATTTTCATGCAAACTAAAGTATATATATTATTCCTAAATGTCTTTATGAATACTAACAATATTGATATTCAAAAGAGAAGTAGGGAAGGGACAGAATTATTTTATGGGTTGGGCAAAATCACAAAATATATAATTTATTTTAAGTATTAGACAAAAAATGACTGTTTATTACATATAGATAACAATAATGTATGTGTAGATTTGATGTATTTAGACTGTTCTCAGGTGGTAAGTACATCCTAAATACATCTTAAAGATAATCCGTATGTAATAATTTTTCCCATACAGGAGGCATGTAGCATATAGGGAAAAACATCCTGACGAACTCTGAGCTGAATTCTCTCAATCAATCTCTACTCTGAATGCTCCTCATTTTGACATAGAAGTCTATACTATGATTAGGGGCTCCCCTCCTCTCTTCCTTTCTGATCTCACTAATTTCATATCTATAATAACTTGATTAATAACTAAAAACCAATCTTTCTTCTTCCTCCGCTTGTTCTTTGGAGTAAAAATTTCATTTTTAGTAGTAATTGGGTGGTCGATCACTGTTAACGGTAATATTTTTTGAACTTATTTCATTAAACTTATGAAAGCTAATGGAATGTTGACTTAGATGAATGGGAAACTATAAAGATTATTAAATATCATATTTATTCATATGATTTACTCCCTTACAAATTCCTAGAAATGAGATACTCTTTTGATCATTCAAAAATGTGTCCTTTGCATATCAATCATTAAAAACTTCAAATATAAAGTCTCGGTCATCTAAACTTAAAATTAACATTTCAACCACCAAAAATTTAAATTATTTTTAAAACAATACATCACATCAACTATCCCTAAGCAATTGTTGTAACATCAAATCAATAAAAAAAAATGTGCCAATACATCAATTATTAAGAAATTGTGTTTAATGAAATTTAATGCAATATGAAATGTGTTTTCCTTAAGAAGAAGCAAGTTACTAAAAGAAGAACGATAGCAAACCCATCGTCCCTGTCAATCATAAACCATTAAGCAGTTGTGAATCCAAAGGATAGAGATGGTGAAGGAAACGGCCAAGCGTTGGGTTTGAGCGGCGCTTTCGTCTCCCCCACCATTACTAATCAAGCAACAATGGAGTTTTGAGTGTGAAGGAGCAACAATGGCGTTTTCTCAACAATATCTAACATGTATATTGTAATTTTTACATACAAAACATCTTACCTATGGATTAAAAGATGCATTTTGTTTTTTAAAAATTTAAAGAGTGATATTTTTTGATGTGATATGAACGATTTAGATGGTATAATTGTAAAAATTGAAGTTCAAGTGTTGATATGTAAATACATAAGCATTGAAAACGAATTTTAGCAAATGACCTCAAGCACTAGCTCAGTTCATTTGCATTAATATGTTTAAAATAAGCTAGCTCGAGCTCAAACATTTCATCTCATGAGCGATATTTCTATGAAGTTTGGTTCAAGCCTTTGTAAAAGTCAAGGTTTAAGCAACTTATGCTGGAGAAATATTAAATCTCTTTAGTGACGACAATTGAGATCTCAATTGACATGATGTTAGAGATACTAATTATGTCATGGAATGTTATATATGATACATATGTTATGACATATGTTTATGAAAAAAACGGTTAGCTACAATGACTCTGGTGGATAAAAAAATGTTATATACAGAAGCATAGCACTACTCAGCATTTACACTTCCATAATGAATTGACAACACCTCAAGTATATTAATTTCTACTCCAATTTAGTACATGAGGGGGAGAGAGAGAGAGAGAGAGAGAGCAAAATGTGCAATCTTCTTCCTTTGCACTTCAATGAAGTTGCAAGCTCAACGGCCATGGAGGAGCTTATTTAATTTGATCGCCATCAAGTAACTCTTTGGAGCCCAATGGGGAAAGCTTCGGATTGGAACGATTGTTAAATGTTGGGGAAGTTTGGAGTGACATCTCACTAAGAAGCCTTTAACGTGGATATAAAATGATTTGTTTTGTTAATTTTAATATATATATAATTAATGGTTTTGTCACCTTCATTTGTATAAATTTGTTTCGATGTATAATTTGTATAGTAAATTCGTGGAGTATAAATATAGCTCATGTTTTTAAATTTTGTCCAAAGTTATATGTACAAATATGAGTATACATATTTTTTTCACTTGCTAAATCGAGCACGTTTGCCGAAGTGGTTGGATCGATCCTACCTGTCGATCTGATTGTACTCCTCATCTTCAAAGAGACCGTCTAGCCTTTTGTGGGAGGGCAGCTATGGAAAAAGGTCATCATGACTAATAAGAACATATTTCAATCTTTTTTTTTTTTAAACATAAATCGGCTCTCATTTTATTAACAAAAAAAAAAATAATAATAAAATCGGAAAATATGTCATAACTCACACACCCTACAAAACGCCAATAAAAAATTAAAAAAAAGTCCTCTTTCCAAAAAAAAAAGAAAAATAAAACAAAAAAGAAAAATAAAACACACCCACCAACTAAAAATACAAAACACCAAAGAAAAGACAAAAGAAAAGAAAAAACCAAAAAACAATTACGAAACATCCAAAAAAACAAACTGATCCAAAACAACAGAAATAGTTTTGGAAATCATAGCATAATTCAAATTAGATCCAATTTTAGTTGCCCAATTAGCCACCAAGTTCCCTTCTCTCTTAGTATGATTCCATATGATATGTAAGTTCTTGGACAAATCCTTAATTCTTTTCATCTGCAGATTAACACTCCAATGATGCTCATCCTGAAATATGCAATGCTTCCATAAAATTAAAGAATCAGTTTCAAAAACAATAAATTTTCATCCAATTTTCTTAGCCACCTGAAGACCAAAAACCTTCGCATCTGCCTCTACAACCAGAGGAGTTACAGAAACAGCCTTAGCCGCAAACCCCTTAGCCGCAAACCAATAGAGAATAGAACTCATAGAGTCACGACAAACACCCTCCCACACTAGCACTATTAGCCTTCCAGCAACCATCAATATTAATTTTAATATAAGGTGCACAAGGTCTACACCAATGCACCAAAGCAATATTCTTATTAGAGGAGCAAACAGGAATAAACAAATTATGTCAATTCCTTATTAAAGACGTCGTCCAGCACTTGGGACTCAATCTTTTCACCCAAAAACGAGAAACGGGCATCGTATCGACAACACCAAGCATCCGCATCGCGTCCTTTTCATCATAACACTATAGAAAAACATCACCCAATACAATATGTACTATGTCAATTATTTTATAACTTTTTTCCCCTTATGTATAAAATGTGAGTGAAAAGAAAGAAGGGGACTTCAAGAGGGCTCTCTATCTCTGGCCCTCTCTTCTTATCTCTCCTTTTGAAATTTTTAACTCAAGAAACCTTCAATGATTCAAATTTCTCTATCTCACCATGGATAACAATTTTAAACATTTCCTAAGGTTTCATCTCAAGACTATCATCCGTGTCTCTATTTACATATCTAACATCTAAATTTGGATATTTTCTTTTATAGCCCTCAAATCTTTATATCACATCAAAAAATATCACTAACAATAATCATTTTAAAATGAAATACATCTTTTTCATGCAAATGTTTTGATGTGACGAAAATTCTAAAAATGATAGAAACATAAATGCATAAGAATTTTGGGGTATGCATGTAAATTCACCTTATGTCAATTTATGTAATTAGGCCTTTTCAATTTAGTCTATGTATGCTAAAAAGGAGGGCTCATTATTTACTTATTTATTTAGGGTACATTGCAAGGTTGTCATCGTGATGATTGAAAGTCACATTTAACTCCTCAAGTGACATTTTTATTTTTATTTTTTCCCACTATTAATTAATTTATTCAACTTTACTTCGTCGATGGGAAGTTTGACTCAAGTCAATTTATTTTTTTTAATTGGAAGATTTACATACATACCACTCAATTCTTATGTATTTACATATCTAATACCTAAACTTCAATACTTACATGCATACCACTCTCTTGTATTATAATAACCCAAACTAAACCTTATCATTTAACACTAATCCGAGTTTTATATATATATATATATATATTCCTAAATTATTGTGAAATATAATGAAACCATATATTTCATCCTCAAAGGGATTGATCTGGCAGTTTCAACAAAACATTTTCATTTGAAAATATTGAGGAATGACATGACTAAGTCTATGCATTTAAGGTTCAACTTTGATGTATGGGGGCTTTAAATTATACATCACTATATGTTATTACAATGCATTCTTCATCACAATTTCAACCAACTAAGATGAGTAGTATTATTTTTTCCTTTAAAATGGAGGTCAAGAATTTAAATCTTAAGGGAAAAAAAATTCATGCAAACATATATGTATCAATATTTTAATATATAGACTATATGACATAAATGTATAAATACGTCATATAATATTTGGTCAGATAATTGCTAGAGTGTGTTAGATTAAGTCATTTGAGAAATAACATAATTACCATATAAATGACTCCCATGATTACAATACACTATCATATTATAAGAATATTATTAACAACTTTATCTAGACTATATGAAAATCAAAAGATTGCACCCAATTCCTCTCCCCTCTCCATCCCTCCTTCACTTCTTAATCATTGAACCCTACTAATTTTTAAGAGTATTAACTAACCTTACCTCTCTCTCTCTTAGCCATTGCTTATATGTTCAAAATACTTTTCCTTCTTTACATACATCTTTTCCTCCCACTCCATGCTTGAAGCCTTCCCTCTATACCTTAGTCCTTAAGTTAAAACCAGCAGAGATATTGCAAGCATGTTTGAGCAATTCTCAAAGGAACTCCCTCAGCTAGAAGTATCTTCATAGTTAAACTGTTAATTAAAAGAGTTCGCTATTTTTTAATTAATATTAATGAGCAAATTTCAAATATATATTGGATAGAGGGAAATAATGTTATAGTACTTTTTTATCACTTAAGAATTTCCTATAGTCCTCATGAGACATTCTCTTCTGATTTTTTATCATACTTACTTAAAATTTATCTAACCAATCATTTAAATAGCATTTATTTTGATGAAAGACTATAGGAAAAATTTAGGAGCATGGTGGCTTCATCTCACAGATATTTATTATCTTTCAAAAACTTATTAATCCACAACTTATCCTTATATTATATAATTTTTTCCTCAAAAGTTATAAGGTGTTATGTATGGCATTAAATAAAATGTTTTTATAACCTTATTCTTAATAATATGGTTGTCAATAGTTTGGCTAAGTTTAGATTAATTTTTATGTATTTTGTTCAACAATGTCATTCTCCCTCCTTTTTTTCATCTTAATCAAACTACTATTTTATTCAAAATGGGGACTTGTTATTAATATCCTTGCTCTCTATAATGAGCTTATCAATAATTTATTTTTGAATAATACCCCGCTCTCTTTTGTATAAACATTAATCTTTCAAAAGTATAAGATAATGTCAATAGCAAAACTCTAATTTATATGCTCATTTGATTTATGATGTTGATTGTTTTTCAATTGACAGTGTTGAAGGTAACACTCTCTACTCATTTCATATGATCTTCTTTAGGCTTCAAGCTAATTATACCAAACCAAAAATATGTTTATCTACTTATTTTAAGAACAATGGTCATCTTTATAACATCTTTAGCATAAATTTAGATTTTTTTCCAATAAAATATTCGAGTATGATTTTTACAACTTTTATGTACTTTGTTAAAGCTTATCATTCTATTTTTTTTATATATATACTTAAAAATTAGTTCTCTAATTATAAACTTAAGCTTCTTTCTCTAACTAGCAATTTTAGGTTGATTATGTCAATCTTTATGACTCACATTGCATATTGGTTTAGCTATGAGTCTTCCCTATAAATTGTACTATAATAATCTATTACACTCTCCTCCTAACTTCATTTTATGTTAATAGTATTAAGAGAAAGCACATCATTTAACTGCAAAAGAATCACTATTTCGAGAGACAAATTAGATACTAGTCTCTTTTTAACATTGACTTTTAACATTATTTGTAAGATGAAAAAGAAAATGCATATTTATTATCATGATAATTGAAGTGACGCTCTCTGTATGACAACAAAAATAATAAATACAAAAACAATACTTTATCCTATTGAGTGAGGTTGGTTGCATGAATCTATTCTCTTCATTATCGGGTTCCAAGCCCTGGATGCAAAAAATGGAGGATAGTTTGTGTTAATTGATCAACAACCAATATAATAAATTAGCAGTCCCAATCAATAGATGTTTGATCGTGCAAGTCAGTTAAATACTTTTCTTTTTTTAAGGATTTGAAAGGTCGGGTTACAATAAAAAAAATAAAGCTTCCCATCCATTGAGGAAGTTTATTATGAAATTCACTTTAGATAAATAATAATAATAATAATAATAATATCTTTGTTGGTAATTTGATTTATAAAAAATTAAATATTTTTTATATTCGCTTTGAAATAAATACAATATATAAATCAAATGATTACTCATATATTTGACTCACTTCAAAACTAAATTTTAAAAGTTTAGAAGACATCTTGAACTGTTTTTTGTTTTTTTCATTTATTTAAGTAGTTGAGAGTGCAATATATTTTTATTTAAAAGATATATACAATTTCTTATTTATTATGAAATTATATGCGGTTTATTTATTTATTAATTTTGGCAGGTTCAATGCTTGAATTTGACCTTTCGGAATTAATAGATTATTCATTTTGTTTCAAATTAATATTGTATACATAAAAGTATGTTCGCACGAATCTCAAAGCTGATGGGCGGCTTAGGAAGGAGATGCAGACGATCGAGGGTAGCTTTCGACGATCATTTCCAGATGAGTATAGCGAAGGAATCAACTTACCCAAACAATTGACAGAAAATGTTTAGAGGAAATCCCAAAGTGGTAATCAGCCTTAAGGACGATCAATTGGGAGCACTCTTTCGGACCACATATCGATTGAACCAAGGTTTGTCAGACGATCGGCAACCCACATCGATCAAATAGGTTATAATATGCAAATAACTTTGTAATTACCAAAAAGTCTCTCCTAAAAGTTAGTCATGTGAGGGCTAATTTTACTTTTGTAATATTTGGACATAGACCTATAAATAGAGATTCATATTATGAAAAAAGAACACCATTTTGTCTCTCTCTCTCTCTCTCTCTCTTAAGCACTTTCTAATAAAAAGTTTCATTCTTGGGGTGTGTTTCGCAGACATTCTTGGATTCAACAAATATATTGCACACTGCATCACATTTAGGGGAAGAAGTTTTTTCGTTCTGCGAAGCTCCTTTAAAAGTCAAGTTGATAGAACGGACATTGTCATATGCGATCTAAAATGACAAAAAATTGTCTATCTGTTGAAATAATTTCAGGAAACACTGCTTTATCAAACAAAAAACAAATCCACATGTCAGTATCCACTGCAACATAACAGAGCTTTATTGCCGTCACAACTAAGACATTATATAAGTCAATTTAACATTTTCATTAAGAAAATGAAGAGCACCATTTTTAGCTAATTTTTTGTTTTTTAAGTTCAAACTTTCAAATAAGGTGGCTATAATTTATACACCACATTGTTATTCTAATATATTCTTCATTTAAATTACTACCATCATGAAATAAAATACGCAACATAACAATGAGTGTGAAGAAATTGAGACATATGGGTTGGAATGTTGGGAACAAAAATATTTTATCTTTAGAAAAAGAAATATATAAATTATGGATGATTTCATGGGACCATATAGAGGATATAAATGTAAATGAACCTACTTTTGTCTCCTTGCTGCATGCCAAACAGTCAATAATTTCCATAATGGTTCTAACAATTTTATGACAAATGGTGCCATTAAACTCAAATATAATCTGCTGATAGAGCTCAATAAGCCTTCTAAAGAAAGAAAATGGTCTTTAGCTCAATCATAGCCCGCGAAAAAGAAATTATTATGCGTTGAGTGTCTATGCATGCAGATTTTGTGTGCATGCTTACTTTGTACGTAATATTCTCTCCCTGTAAGGACACATTGAGCATAGATTTTGATTATGCATGTATGTTTCTCGAGGGAAATAACAAATGGGTTTTGTCTTTTAATTTTGTTTTTTTTTTTCCTGAATTTAATCTAATAGAATAAGGAAAGATTTAAATACATTCCACTCATTTCTTATGTATTTACAAATCTAAAAACTAAAACTTCAATATTTTCATATATGTCATATTATTTATGCATATGAAGGTGTTTTTCATTTCTTTCAAGTTAAAATGGTGATAAAAATGATGTGAAACATTATGTCTTTACCATTATTCCTAAGAATATGCATGGATGTCAAAGCTGATTAGCTCTAGGCTCATTTCATTGTGTAATATGCTCTACAATGTCATAGTTGAACTTTTTTCTAATAAATATAAGCTAATTCTCATACTCAGTATACTTTTTATTCAAAAAAAGGACATCATTAATAATATCTCTCTTTTTCCATGAACTTATTAGCAATTTGAACTTTGAATTGTCATCTAATGTTTTTTGCATAAAGCTTGATCTTCAAAAATTATTACATGGTGTAATTTGCAATGATTTCATTCATATGCTCATTTAGCTGGCATTACTTCATTTTTTTTTTAATTAGGTGAGTATTTATTTCAATTATGTTTCTTTTTTTTGTTACAATTAAAGATGAAATTAAGGGTCTGTTTGGGCTATTGCAGTTGTTTGAAAAAGGAGCTGTGAAGCTGCTGCAGAAGAACTGTTATTCAAAAAACTGCAGTGACTATTACAATTTTATTTTAATTTTAAAAAGTTTGAAGTGACAACCACCACACTTTAACAGTTCAGGTTGAAAAAAAAACAATTTTCTACCAACAAAATTTCTAGAAAACAGCAAGAAAGTAATTCCCAAAAAAATATGTGGTTGCGGTGCGAAAAACAAAACAGCCAAAAAGTTGTCTCAAACGGATCCTAAGTATTTCTTTCATTTTTCAAATGGATTAAGGCAAACTTGATTCCTTTTGTTAAGAAAAACTTTCACTTTGTATTGGATTTACGGGTGCTGCCCAAAAAGAAAGAAGTATAGTTGTCATATCTGTTTTCCTCATTAAGGAACAAGCTACCTATTGGGTTCTAGTGCTTAACCCTCTTTTTGATAATCTGGTCTCACTCCTCGGATAGAAACTCGTCATCCTTCCAGGGATCGAGGATCGACTTTCAGACTAGATCAATCAATCGACAAAGTCTAGCCGGTCGAGTCAGTCATGTCGACTTGAAGCCAATCAAGCTCAGCAGACAGACAACACCGACTCAGCCTAGCCAACCAGACTGGTCTTACCAAGTTGAAGTCATATTAACTCAGCCGATCGAGCCAAGAGCAGCAAAAAAATAGGCTCATATATATAAGAGGCCTAAAAGATCATGTACAACCCCCATTAAATCAAGGGGAGAAACATAATATCATTATATTGTACCATCTCTCATATAAATAGAGAGATCATTTTATAATAGTTGGCTAATAGATAAAACGTATTACTATTCATTGTTATACACTCTTCTTTTTGTCTCTCCCTATTTCTATCTTTCTCATTTCTTACGCTCTATTCTCTTGACGTGTGAGCTGGTTTGGATTTAACAAATAAAATCAAAATAAGACATTTTCTTATGACATGTTCGCACCTATTCTTACTTAATAATAGTTCATTTAATAAATAAAAGTTACATTTCTTTCTCCAATACTTTCAGTGAACATGCATACCAAAATATTGATTAAAAATATAATACTTTATATTATTGGATAAGCACTAGGTTTAAATACAAGAGTTAGTTACCCACATTCATAAAAAAATAAATAAATAAATACCTCTAGAGCTGCTTGACATGGTCATAAATCCACATGGTACGACAAATATTTTTCAAGTTTAGAGTAAATAAAAGTAAAAGGCTAGGATAGGGAGATGGTAGTATAAAATTACAATACGGGGCATTTGCATGCATACAACCCAATTCTTTAAGTATTTACATATCTAATTTTTTGTTGAGTACCGATTTGTCCTTGAATCACACCTTAAAGGTTAGAGTGTATAAAAGAGAGGGAGATAGAGAGAGAAAATAAATAGTAAAAGATCTTGTCTATTAGTCATTTTTCATAAAATTATCTCCTTATTTATATGTGATAGGGTATAATATATGATATTATATTTTTTTGTCACGTCTTTAATGGGACTGTTACGTGATATTTTTGGTATTTTACATGCATGAGTCTGTTGCTCAGTTGCCCTATGATTCGGCCGGCTGGCTAGCAAGGTTTCGATTGGTAAGGATGGTTTAGTTGGCTTGACTGAGTCGGTGCAGTCGATCGGCTGTATTCAATTAGATTTGGGTAAGCATGGGTAGCTTAGTTTGTTAGACTTTGTCGATCGGTTGATTTATTATAACTGTTAAGCCTCGATTCATAAATGAGGAGCTCCTTTCAGCAAAATGAGTAGGTTATTGAGCCTAGGGTGAATCATCGTATCTCGATAAATAGCTCATTCGTTGACGAGGTGGTCTTCTATAAAGATAGTGAGGTTTGGTTGTATAGTCAATTCTTGGTATCTAATTAGAAATCCTTGGGGATGTCCATGGGTCGACAGGTGATGACGAGGAACTGGGTTCTTTTATAGAATGCCCCTATTGAAATAGGGGCTAAGATGTAATTTTATATCGTTTGACCCTCTCTTCTATAAATAGGAGTCCATAACATGTAAAAAGGGTTTTTGACTCTTCTCTATGGACCCATCTTCTGTAGAAAGATCTCTCTCCCCTTCCCTCTTGTAACCCTCACTTTCAATATATATAATGGGCCACAGAGCCCATAAATACCCCAATTCACCGCTACATGGCAGGTGTATGTGTGTGTGTTTTTTTTTTTTTTTTTTTGTTTCTCCCTCTCCCTCTCCCTCCCTCCCTCCCTCAAAGTTTTCATTGCTTCAATCTTTGGGAATGTCTCACACGATAAATCTGGATTCAACAAGCCTGATAGGTTCGGGTCTTGGCCGTCTAGCCATCTTTATAACTTGGTCGATTTAGATCTTACTTGTTTTGACTCGAACGTCATATTTACTCAAATAAGTGAGTCTCTTGATTCTTTACTTGGTGCCCTCCTTTCTTGTGCTTTCTTCTCATTGAACCGTTCATTCTTCTCAGAATCAGCGTTGACACACTTTCTATGCACTCGCTTTTTTTAAAAAAAAATTATATTTTTAACCGCCCAAAATAATTTACATGACATCAAAACTATCAAACACGTACACGCTTATTTTTTTCTTGCAAATAATAATCCCCATGAGAACAAGTCACAGATCTCCCAAACCGCACTCGAAAAGCACATCAATTATAATTAAAAGATTATTAATTATCATCACATTATGATAACATAAATGTTCACATCAAATGAAGATAATATTAATATAAACAGTTAAGCGCCTCTTAAACAAATCATTAACGTTCCTTTCCCGTTTTTTAAATTTTAATCATCTGCCTTTTCTCCTCCCCATTAAAAACATTTTGACTTTTTAAACCTATAAAAATTATAATAATAATCATAATAATAATAATAGCCAAATTTCACTGTATAATGAATTTACTAATTTAGTGCTGAGCCGGCAGGTGGACGGGGGGGAGTCGCCCCACCCGTTGTTATGGTTGGCGAAGAGAAAGAGTCGTTGAGCGGTTTGTCGGTTTACTATATTCCTCCTCTGAAATTAAATTAAATTAAATTAAAAACTATAAATAGTAGATCGCTTGATCAGCATTTTTGAACCAATCCATTCCATTCATCTCTTTTTTTTTTCTCTTCTTTTGCTTAGCCGGCTGAATTCTGCGTCCTTCGTCTTCTTCCTCTTCTTCGTTTACTGTTTTAGAATTTCTGAAATAATAGAGGTGGTGGTCGCCGGCGAAGGATGCGGGCGGTTCAATCAAATTACTTGGCCAATGAGGGATGATATTGGTCTCGTCGTCCGATTGAGCCGCGCCAATATCACACGCTGTGTTTTAGCTTGATTTCTTTCGTCTCATTATTGCATGCAGGACACCCGAAACTTGAAATTATCACTCGAATGTGAAAATTGATGGTAAATCCCAATAATCATTTTTTTTTCATTTTTATCAAATTTAGTTCGATAAAGCATATGGGCGATTAATTTATAAATGTTAATATTTCAGGGGTCTAAATGTAATTATTTCTTAATTTTTTTTTCTTTTTAATTTGTTATTTTAACTTTAATTCTCTCTCCCTGTTGAAAGAAATAGACTAAGTGGTTTTTTGTTTCAGCTTTGTTATATGTAATTGTTGTTATGATTGTTATGTGGGTGGATATTGGATTTGAAGAGCAGTGCACCGGGCGCATATACGTAGAAGCTACCCGGCGCATATGCGATAGTGTATGGGTGAGCAACACTGGCGTTGTTTAATACAGAGAGGCTACCGCGCATATGCGCTCACTTGGAGCGGGCGCGGTGGTAAAGGAGATGCCTATGCTCTCCTTTTTTTGGTCGCTTAGGCGCCAAAAGTGTAGCCTATTTCTTGAGGCCTTGCTGCCTATGCATCAAGTTTGGGCGCTTAAGCGCCTCTAGTAGTTCTTACATGTATTTTGGTTTTAAGTCCCGAATTTAAGCAGCATGAGAGCTTGGCTTGGTATGTAATTCTTGTGGCATTCTTCGACGACCATCCTGGCAAAGGTGAGAAGTGTCGAATAGGTGGATTTCAGTGATTCGACAAGATTCCTGATCGGATCGGAGAGGGAAGATTGTGGAGCATATTCTGTAAGTTCTTTTTTTGTGTGAAGAGAATACATGTGTGAATTCTTTGTATAACTTTCTAAATTTCATAGTAGAAAATTTTTTTTGATGTGGAGCATGATTTTTTTCCGTTCTCGAGTTTTTCCACGTAACATTCTTGTTTGTTTTTCTGGTTGTTTTGATTGTGATTACTACTTAGTATTTGTTCTGGTTTCTTGAATCCGTGCGATCATGTTATTTTACTATGTGGTATAGTTTATATTCGATCTAAAGCCCCGATAAAGTTAGGAATTATTCTTCACGATAAATTCCTAGCAATAGTTTCAGTGTTATCTATTAAATATTGTACATTACATTCAGTAATAAAAGGTATATATATATATATATATATATATATATGAGTCTCCAACTACTTCTAATGTGTCTAATAATTTGATTATCACATCTTTAAGGCCAATTGTGCAGATTCGAACCCCGACCTGAGGGGGTCTTCTGCCGTGGATGTCAACCAACAGGCCGGGGTATGTGACATATATACTTATAAATATTTATAATTAAGATATATTTTAGTAGATCTCGTGTTATTAGTATATACATGCATGTATGTATAATTATTTAGAGTTTAATTGAATCTCTTAAACTTCCGTCATTTTTGTGTCTTTTTTTTGTTTTAATTTTGATTATTTTCTTAAGATTTCCCGCAATATTTGATGTTATTTTGCTCTTCCCTAACTTTCATTGCTACTAAAATAAAGTCCCACCATATTCTAAAACATAGTTTTGAATTTTCTTAATCAAACTATAAGATGCTTTTTCGTTGAAATAATAATTTTAATCATATTTTTAGTATTATAGTTAAATTTTTATAATCTACATAAGAAAGTAAGAAAGCTAACTCATTTTTTTTAATTAAAATGTGATTATGTGTGCTATTTTTAATCAACAATACTTCGGAGTTATATATATTCTAGACGCAATTTTATATATGTATTTTGTAATTTATAAAGTACCATTCAAAGATATGTTCAGTCTATTTTGCATTATTTAAAGCATGTAATTATAAATAAAAACAATACAGATATTTTTTGATCTACTGCTTTTCCTTACAAGCTAGTGATTAATTAGTATAGAAAGCTTGGAATTTATGCCTTGTTTCATTCGTAAGTTTTTATTGATGTATTCTTAAATCAGAATTTTTCTGATTGAATTTTATCCATAATATGTTTTATAATCATTAACTTTAATTTGAGATAGAAGTAATTCATCATTAATCCAATTCGATGTATGCTCATGAACAGAGTGTAAGCCATCCGCTTGTTGCAATGTTTTCTGTTAATAACTAATATAGCGATAAGTTTTAAGTTTTCAAAATGTTCTATGATTGTTCTATGATTTTTTTTTTTTTTGCAAACATATTTTACAGTGGGGAAAAATATGAAAATTATATTACTATAACATTTTTTTTTTAAATTTAAAGATTGATCGACTGGTTGAACCGCTGATCAACCCTTAATGTGCTAACACCCGTCAGGTCTGGGAGCCGACGCAGTGTGCAAATAAATTCTAGTACCACCTGCCTTAAGGAGAAACTGCACCAGCAGAGGATCTGAACCCGGGACCTGAGGGGACTTACCACTTGATCTACCAACAGGCCACGGAACGCACACATACTACTATAACATCTTTTGAAAGGGATATATTCTTGCATTGATGGTTATATCTCTGGTTTTAAAATGGTTGTAGCTGCTCCAAATGAATCCTTAAATTGCTAAAACAATCATATACATCATCATACTCTCGGATTTCATTAATCCTTGAGAATTTTTATTGATCCACATGAATCTCGACACCTATTTGAACCGAAAGCTTCAAGCATCAAATACACAAACTCCAATTTATGATCAAATGAAGTGTCTTAGTCGGATAAATCAAATTACATAAAAATTTATTCGATCTGAACCCAAATGAGCCCACATCATACACTTAAAGCATAAAAAAAAAAACATTGGAAATACATTGGGAAATCAATTGATCTGCAAATCTGTCAAGTTCATAGTTAAATGGAGCGACTTGACAAGACAATGTCAACTAGCCTAAGTCACTTAATTCTGACAACATTAAGACATTCAAATACTCATAAAATTGCATCCGATTAAGGTAATCACTCTGGATCGTCCGATAGAGTGGCCCAAATTAATGCAATATTTTGTGGAGGATTACACTCTCAAAATCTATAAATAAACCCCTAATCTTCTAATGAAGAGGAGTTGGACCTGAATGAAAATGTTAAAGAGAACTTCAAGCTCTAGAAGATTCCTGAGCACCACTATCACCGGGCCACCGTCGTCGGGTTATCACTGCTGGACCACTGCTACCCTATTGTCATCGTTGCCTTCAGATCACCACTCGCCTTCATCAAACTACAATTGCTCAACAGTGGTCGTCAAACCACCTTTCACAGGCCGTCGTTACCACCATCACACCACCACTGCATGCCTGAGCGTTATCTGGCTGAGGTCGAGCCAGCATTGCCACCGCCTGTTTGCCATCACCAAACCAATAACTTTAGGACACCATGTCATGTGGGACCAGCATTGTCGAGCTGCTACCACCACCGGACGACTAACCATCGTCATGCCACCGCCTCTACTGTTATCTAGCCACTGTCTTCGTTATTAGGCTGATATCATTAGAGCGTTCCCGCCAGGCCGGACTACCGTTGCAGAGTTGTTGCCTCCATAGGACCAAAATCACCCAGCAGATGTCAAAACATGCAGTCACCAAGCCAATTTGTTGATGCAAAGCCACCATTGTCGCCAGGTTGTCACCGCCACCTTCAAATCATCGTCACCATAACACTACCATCATTTTTGAATCATCATCCTCCGGCCGACGCTATACCAAATCATCATCGCCACTGTTGTGGCATATTGTCACAATTATTGGTTCTGCATCTCTTGGTTTTTGTTGTGGCACACCATCCTTTGGTAAAGATTATGTTAATTAAAGTGCATAGAAGCTTTAAAATCACTCTCACCAAAAAATTAAGGGCATGTAAGATCAACACAAAAATTAAGGGCCAGTAAGTCTGTTTTTGTGAGGAGCACCAATTTTATTAACATTTAATAGCAATTTTCATTTAACAAAAGAGAGGCAATGTAATTTCCACAAAGAGAAGCCACGGGGTCTAATTAATACAATTAAGAAAGGTAGTAACCGTTATGATAATCACTCTTAATAGAATTATCGTGTATAATTTGAATTAATGATCGTCATAATACTGACAAAGACTAATAGTTTGCAATGGCTTATCGGTTTAAGTAAATGTTGTCAACCAACAGGTATCCGATCGTATTGGTCAGTCGTCTGACATCCACTTATGCCAAGAGAGAGTAATGGGTAGGTTTGAATACTATCATCCGTCTTGATAAGAGTTCTGTCTATAGGTTGTGAGAGACATGTTGCTTTGGTCGGTCAGTTGACTGATGAGTCGATTTGTTTCATCGAGCGAGTCATTACTCATTTGTTGTTTGACTGAAGACTTACAGGATCCGTGTCTCATCTGTTTGGTCAGCTCATTGCCTCGACCGGATCTCCCCTCTCGCAAGGTATTGGGCAGATCTTGCCGCCGCCTATGCAATGTATCCTACGAAACTTGTTTTCGCAATGACGTGTACCTCCTCTTTTTGGAGAATTTTATCGCTACCGAGTAAGGAACCATCTACAGATCTTTGACATATCTTAAGTTTAGACATGCGGCTTCTTATGTTTAGCGTTGAATTATCGGTCGATCGCTTACTCCGGAGAGAAGCTTTGTATTCTCGGACATTTGTTCTCTGTGAGATTCATGCTAATAATTCTAGTCTATATATATTAGTTCCCTCAATTTTTCTACTACTTCGTAGATAAGTGTGTTAGGGCCACGGTGATTACTGCTGGGAACAGAGGAATGTAGGCATAAAGAGAGTTAGGGCATGCTTATTGCGATCAGTTTCACGTGGTTTGGAAAATCTGAGAGGAAAAGAAGTCCAGCATATATTGATTTCGCGCCAGGAATAAACAACTCAAAATGTGATCAATTGAACCATGGGCTAATTTCACATTAATTTATCATAAATTTGGATGGTCTAAACTGAGATAAATTTGAGTCGGAATGCTGTAAAGTCTACAAAAAGAAAAACAAGTATTTTCATGGCTTGTCGATTTTCCAGACAAAAGAAAAATGAAGGGATTAATGACTCTTCTCTATAAGAAAGTAAATCATAACCGAATTGACCCATTGGCTTATTCTGTTAAACTTGTAATCCCAACCTTTCCATGGAGTGCAGAACACATTAAGGCTAGCAATCTACTACCTAAAAAATTATAAATGCGATGAATTTTAAATAACCCAATCACTATACCTCTCTCTCACTCTACTTATCTTCATATCCCTTCTCTTAATTCTTATGTATTTACATATCTAACATCTAAACTTCAGTTTTCAAATACATGTCATCTTACCACAGCAAAAAATGATGTATGTCACAAGTTAAATGGTGGTGTTTTAATATGATGTGAAATTTTTGGGTGGCACAAATGCAAAAACAATATAATTTAGGTCCTAGATATGTAAATACATATCAATGGATGGTATGTATGTAAATGCTCCTACATAACAAAGGTCTGTCATGTATCGTGTATGTAAATTTATCTAAAACTAAATCACTCATCAGAAATTCATGAAACATGTGTACTAAAGCGAATATAATTACAGAGCATTACCCTAAGCCCTTTTTTGTCCAAAGTTTAGTAGATACCCAAAGATATTTCATACAACAATGCACAGCCTTCCAACTCATTTCATCATGTTAACAAAATGTTTACATTGAACAAATTTAAACTTTTCAAGAAGGCATCCACAAATCATGCATATAATTGAACTAGAGACATGGAGGTAGATTAAAATGTGAAAGAAGAAAGAAAAACAAATTTCAAAGAAAACACACTGTATTTTATAAAAATAACTATCAATAAATACACATTGCAATCATTAAAAAAAAACCTATCTTTTTTTTTTTTTTACACTTTTTGTCGTAAAAACTTGATATAATTATCCAATGAATGTGTTAGTGTTACAGTCCTATTTCAGTAAAAAGCTTGCAGAATATAGATCTCTATTCAAAAGCACAGAGGAGAGTTAATTCATTTATTCAAATTAATAATCAATGTATGACTTCACATAACACAATCAGCAAACCGAAACTGAATAAAGTTGTATGATCCAACCAAGCTAAACAGGAATTTTCTCTCTTTCCAGAATAGATGGGAGATGCATAATCTGCATGAATACAGATTAATAAGATGGCACAACTTCTCCATATGCTAAAACATGCAGGATTTTCCGTTATAAATGGTAAAAGACAAATTAGACTTGAAAAAAAACTAAAATGCATGGTTAGAAATAAAATTGAAGTCCTTCGAAAAAATTCATGCCTAGTATATCAACCACATATAATGAATGAATAGAAGGAAGAATGCAAGAACTGTAGAATTACTGTCGAATCCACAATTGACTTAAATCACAAGTGGGTAAACGAAGTGGATCAGCAGTTTTAAAACCTAAGTGAACCAGAGATTCAAAAAAAGAGCACGCTATGATGAGGCAAGACAAAACTGACATAATAATAGACCGCAAAAGAAGTATGAGATCCACCAAATTGAGAAAAGGTTTCATAAATGTCAGTTATATACAAAAACATCTCGATTTTGCTTAAATTCATTTGATGCAATCTACATAAATAAAATTTTGTATATATTTGTCAATAATCATAAATAACTAGGACCTACATGCGACGTTGCTTTGAATATCAATTTGGAATCTAGTGGAAAATGATCATTTGGCCGATAACAGACTGCTTCGTCCAAAACATGGCCTGCTTGTTCTACTCGCAACAATCCAAGAAATTCCCCAGGTAAAGAAAACATTAGACATTCCATCTTCTGAAACCAAAACACTTGATCTTACTTGACGTACAATAATCTCTATATGTCTATTATAGATTTGCACCCCCGATAAACCTTTTGGATCTTCTTCACCAAAGAAATAAGAATTATTAG
This sequence comes from Phalaenopsis equestris, assembly GCF_001263595.1. Taxonomy (NCBI): domain Eukaryota; kingdom Viridiplantae; phylum Streptophyta; class Magnoliopsida; order Asparagales; family Orchidaceae; genus Phalaenopsis; species Phalaenopsis equestris. The sequence goes on along the minus strand of NW_018164869.1, from coordinate 4,087,936 downwards.
CACATTCAAAAATTTAACTAGAGTAAAATACCAGCAAAACAAAAACGCAGCTTCCTTGAATCAAGAAATTAAAGTAAAAACTAATTTGCAAGCAAGCACAGTAAACTTTTCATTCTAGTGTTGAAGGTCCCTTGATCAACCATTGAGAAAAAGAAGATTGAACAGATTTTAAATCTGAAGTTAACTGGCTCGCCAGATTTTATGTAAATAACAAATGAAAGAGAAAAAAAAAGAAAAACTATGAATGGCTTGGCGGAGAACAAGGGCCCTGGATACATAATCCCAGAACTAACTTATACATCAAACCAAAGGCTAAAGCTACTTAAAAAGTCGTTGTAAACTCACAGAAACAACATTACAGACAGGAAGAGGTGCAGCAGAGGGAACACTGAGAGAGATCTCGACAACTCTGAGAAGTCAAACTTAGCCTTGATGTCAGGCTTGCTGCTGGCTGCTGCAACCACACTGTGCAGTATGTACATGGACCCAACGCAGCATCCTGACTCCACTGAAGAAAGAATTTTTCGAAGGTTCTTCTTTCACGGCAGGAGGCCAAATTGTCAATTTTAGAGCGAGCTTTTGATGATGAGTGGTAGACATAGATTTGGTGAGGACGTCGGCGGTTTGATTTCCGACATTATGTGGTGAAGAGAGATAAGTTCAAGTCGAATGTGGTCACGAATAAAATGGTAGTAGACCTCTATGTGCTTTGTACACATGGAATACTGGATTATGAGCGAGCGCAATAGCTAAGGTGTTGTAGCTGTAGATGATAGTTGTGGGAATGGTGGTGTCTATGAGTTCATGTAGGAGTGTTTGAAGCCACGGTAATTCGGAGGTGGTGGTGGCGATAGCCCTGTATTCGGTGGAGGTGGTTTGCGAGATGTTTGGGGAGGGAGAATCCATGGTGAAGAGGCGGGAGAAATCTTGAAAGAACAAGAAGTGGGGTAGAGACTAAAAACAGAAGAATAAGAAGCAGAGAGGCGTCAGAAAGGATCAGAATTGCTCTGAAAGCATGAAGAAAACTTTGAACAGGAAGGAAGAAAGCCAGAAATCAGATGAGCTTTTAATGTCTATTCCCTGTCTATTCCCTTATCTCTTACAGTCTATGTTGATACAAACATTAGGGTACTATGGTAAATAGCCCGTAAGTGAAGTGACCTGTGAATACTTAAATGATATTAACGGGTAACTTTTCTTTCAATACAACAAGCCCTATCTACTAAGCGAAGATGAAATTGCTAAGAGAGGAGCTGCAACGGTCACTGCAGGAGGCAGGAGAGGCTGAAGAGAATGTGAGTTGCCCACGTTAGCTCAGAATCTTTGTTACCACGCAGTGTAACAACATTCAACAGAGTTAAGATCCTAATTTCAAACTTTTTTGGAGGAAAACGCATCAATCATCTCTAATCATTCATTAACATGAAATAATAACTAGGATTAAGATATAAATCAAAATACACAGAAGAAATTAATGTTTCTAATTAAATCTTCAATGCAATGCAATAGGCTACCTACAGTCCTATCTTCAATGCAGAGAAAGCATCTCACGCTTACCACATTAATCTCCGGAAAAGAAACATAAAGATATTATTTACTCACGCAATTGAAATCATTTATTTTATAAATATTTATTTTATCTAGATTTAATTGCACTAAACCTAATAATTTCAATGCTATTTCCTAACATGTACTTATTCAATGGCTAACATTTTCTAAAGGCTCACAACAGGTTCTATGTGATTCCAAGAAGGATAGCTTCACTTGGTTGCATTGTCCACAAAGCACACAATAAATCCTTCAGCAAAAATGATGAGAGAACAATTAGGCTAAGTATCAATGATTAATTAAACAGAAAATCAAAATTCTTGTGTTGCAACAAAGAATTTAAAATAAACATCTACATTTTTGCACATGCTATTCATATACTTATTAATTTAATCTCCCACCAAATTAAAAAAAAAAAATCCTAGACAAAATCATCAGCATTCTATGATATTGATTATCAATCTTATCCAATACTGGCTTCCAGTACGGGAGGGATTATTGCGTGCGGACACCGCATGCATCTCTGCATGCGGTGTCCGATCCTGACCGTAGATCACGGTAATCTACGGTCAGGATTATTTCCGTTTTTTAAAAATAAAAAAAAAAATCGGTGGGGCCCACCGAAATACATCGGGACCGTAGATCAGGTGATTTACGGTCCGGCTCGGACATCGCACGTAAGCTGAGTGCGGTGTCCGATCCGCATAGAATAATTTTTCCCAGTACGGACACAATATGTCAAAATTATTGCACAGAAATCAAGAAATTTAATGACATGCATATCCAAACAATTTCATTTCATTATAAGAAAAAAAATCCTAATATCTAAAACTTCTCACAAATTGTCATCATATCAGGTCTGATGTAAAAGAGCAAAGAAAAAAACATAGAAACTGTGACTACATTCAGTTTTTATTCGATACATAAATCTTAAATTTGACCATACTTTTGAGAATTGTAGGTATTAAGAACATCACTGCAGGGTTAATATGCACAGGTTCAAATGTACGTACTCGTGTGTGTCCCCGACTATATCAAAATAATCTTATAGTGTTAATAAGAGAAACAAGTTTAACCACATTTTTAACCTAACAGTGAAGAAATTTAACTAGTATTCACGTTTAGTTAGACCTTCCAGCATTAGCCTGCAATAAAAAATTAGGGCTTACCGGTTTAGGTCCTGCGACGGGGAACGACGACGGGAATGGCGACAGGAACGGTGGCGGTAACGGCGACTAGAACGGCGACGCGGAACTTTGGCGGGGAACGGCTGGGAGATCGCGAGAAGAATAGGGCGTGGCTCTCTCTGTGCATGAGGTGTCCGATCCTGATCGTAGATCACGTGATCTACGGTCAGGATTATTTCTATTTTTTTAAAAAAATTTGGTGGGGCCCACCGAAATACATCGGGACCGTTGATCAGGTGATTTACGGTCCGGATCGGACACCGCACGCAAGCTGCGTGCGGTGCCCGATCCGTATGGAATAATTTTTCGTGGCTCTAGGAGTGCAAAGCCAATTTCGCAGGGAATATTTGTGAGATTGACGTGAAAAAGACTATACTAGCGAGCCGCTTGGGAGGGGGTCGGGGCAGAGTCTGGTTTGGCTCGTCGTTTGGAATTACTCGAATTTGAAATTGGCTCATGATAGTCTGTTCTTGTTTGGATCGATTTAAATGTTCTTGTTCATGTTCGGGTTGTGTTCTGCTCGAAATTGACTCTTTAAAATTAATTAGAAAAAATATATTATATATAAATTTTTTACTTCATAGGGTATATATATTGTTTTGCTTGACATACTATTGGATCTCATAAAACTCTTAAGAAGCAATTTATTGGACCAGTTTTGGTTACAATGGGTTTTTCTTATCGGGCCGATCAGTTTGACCGTAAGTTTAGTGAAATCGGAATTTTGGATGATTTTTTTTATCGATATTTAAATATTTTTACTCAAAAAGTCACATCGAGATTCGTTCCATGTCTTGATTCATGGACATCACCTATACTAAAAGTTGTTTTAAGATGAATGCTCTAAACTACACAAAAAATATGATAGAAACCAAGCAATTCTAACAAGTACCATAATTTTCTTGTAACTCATACAATCTCAATATCTCCATGAAATTATGCTTGCAATGTTGGAAGCATCATGTTATTTTAAGATAAGAAATGATTCATTATTCATTTTTTAAAAATTCTTAAATTCAATATTCTCAAGAATATAATTTGCTCTAAGATGATTATAGTGACCAAGCCGTCAATATCATGTGGGGAGTCCTTAGTAAAAGGAAGTCCAATCTTTAGTAACTACATATTGTGCTCCCTTATATATCCCAAGTCACTATAAGAATATGATGTATTATCAATGATTTCTTCTACATTACAACCTTATTATTCATATGTGTGGACTCTATGACGGTTTTAGTTTTTGAAAAACTAGTTGGGGAAGAGTTAGGAATAATAATAGACCTTAGGATAGATTGAAAATTGGATTACAAGTACTATTCATGGCTACCAAATCCTCAATACATTCAATTAGTGGCATGCATATTACATTGCGTAAGAGTCATTAACTACTCATACAAATTATTTTATCATATCTTCAAACATAATTAAACCTTAGCTTGTCTTTTATCTTTATTCAAGTGAGAATCTGGTCAACACAATCCCTCTTGTCGTACAAAAAAAAAAGTTAAATATTTTTATGAGTACTAAGCTTCATTTTTGGCAAAATTCACTCCCTAATAATAATGTATTTGTTGTCGATAAATAAATTATCTATTTGGCTAAACTAGACGAGAAATTTATTGATTTCTTATAAACAATCAAAAGTCGACTTACTTGGGCCACTTCTCCAACTCAAGGGGTCACTCGTCCTACCTAAAAAACCAATATCTTTAGTTTTGAAGACCACTCGCCCAATCAACAAGAGCTATGAACTCACACATATCTTGAATCATTTGTTTTATTAGTAAGATAACATTCCCTTATGAAAGCATGTGATCTCACATGCCGATTAACAACTTCTATTAGTCACCTACAAGCTATTCATGTCTACTCCTCGATCTTTTTATCAATATTTTCATGATACCTATCATAGTTATAGTCCTCATTTTCTTGTGTATGTCTATAACTACTATATTCACATATGTTTTTTTTTTCATTATTTATTTCTATGAGATCGTAGGTATGACTTTTACTTTGTTTTGTTGTATATGGTGAGTGGTGTAATTCCTCAAATTTATATTTTCAACCAAAGTCACATCTACAATATAGATAGCATAATTAAGTTAGAAATTAATTAATATCATTACATTGCTATCTCCACTCCCAAGAACTTCTTTTACTTGTGGCTTTTCAAGAGTCTCTTATAGTAAGTTAGAGAAGCCTTCTAAGAAATTGTCTTTGTTCCTTCTCAAATTGTCCGGTTAAGAAAATTTTAGGTGCACATTTTTTTCAGTATTCATCGTCACTTTTACTAATCTCAAAATTATGATCATGGATTTCAATAATTTCAATAGCCTCAATTTATTAATTAAAAAAAAAAAAAACTTGAAACTTTTGTGGTATGATTTTACCATAATTATAGCATGCATGTGATAAGGATCCTTAGCATTCCAATGCCTTATTCAAATCACTTATTTAATCTCATAAAATTTGTTAGTCTCAAGCATATTCCTCATATTGCTTTGCTCGACTAGTTTTAGTGACATGGCTTGCAAAAAGAAAAAAAAAAGTTATTTCTTCACCATGCACGCACCAACGTGGGTTAGACGCAAGTTTCTTAAGTACTTCAATTTAGTATTTTTTTAAGTATTTCAATTTAGGATTCAACTCTCTTCTCTCAAAATAAGCTTAAACTCGTATCATCGCTTGGTATTTATCATAGTAATCAATACGTGGAAACCTTAATAGTACTCTATATGATGGAAAATAGTTTCACTATTAAAATTGATCATATCATATGATTAATTGCTACTTCAATTGAATGAGCTTTAAAATTGATGCAAAATAACAATGTTTTTTATTTATTTATTTATTTATTAAGGCTTAATTCGATTGAATGATTGTCATACATATTTAATGTCAACATAAAATATGTTTGTTAAAATAATTTTGTTTTTTGTGCTTTTGATTGAATGAACGGCCTCCAAAGTGCTAGATTATTTATATTATAATGTAAATTTATATGTAATATAAAAGTTGCGTACAATCAGTCATTGTCTGGATATTTTGCTATTTTGTTTAGCCTATTGTGCTTTGAACTATTTCTTTATAAATTTGAAGAAAATAAGGTGGAAAATCACCCTTAAAATTATAACTCATTGCATGTTGAGTTATAGTGGTTAAAATCTTGTTATTCTATAGCAGCGATTTTTCCAAGAGCATTTTCAAAGTCTTGCAATTATAACAATTTAGTAGCAATTTTAGAACTATTGCCAACTTTTAACAGTTAAAACTGTCGTTAAATCCCTCCAAAACATTATCAAAGCCCTACTTTTGTAGTTGATTTATGAAATACAAAACCCTTTTTTTTAATTAAATATGAAAATAGAATTAAACAAATATAAATCTAAAAGGTTAAAAGCATCCTGGATGAAAAGACTTCAGAAAGGAGCCAAATAAATAGTGTCCAAAAGACTTACCCACCAACATTTAGTTTTATTGGCCAAGTACTCATATTTATTACATCTAATGTAAACAATAACTAGTATTTAATGACTAGAATCCACATTCATCAATACTATCAAAGTATCTATGAAATTGGAGAACATTCTTAGTGATTTCAATGACTAAATATATCCACTTACAATGTCGATTCATATCATAAAATGACAATGCTATGCGAATGCGACAATAAAAATTTTAGATAGCCCTCAAATCTCCAAAAGTATGTCATAAACTTAGCAACGTAGTTCATTATTTGCAGAATCATGTGGAACATTAACTGGTGACCCAATATATTTGATGCATGCTAGAAAATTTGTAGCAGTAGAGTAGCAGATTATCGTCTTAGAGTGGTACGAAGATTCAACACACACTCAGAAAAGAAAAAGCAACTAATAATGACACTAGAAGTTCTTAAGTGAAAACCCAGAAATAGAAAAATCATTGGGGCAGACCCAACTGAAAAATTTTACTATAAACAGATGATTACAGTTGCAACCACTCATCCCACAGGCAAAAAAGTGTTACTTGGATTTTCAAGTTACAATATTGATTGTGGTCGACGGTGTTTGGAGGCAATCGACGACGGTCGGCGAGGGTTGGAGGGAGTACTTGACGTTGATCTGTGGTTGTTGAGGGTGGTTCGTGGTTGTGAACGACTGCAGGAGTGATGTTGAACTTCAGTTTCTTCTCTCGATCAGAGGACATTTGATGAATATTTAAGTATTTTAATGATGTCAAAATTGAGTGATCTTAGGCTCATTGAATTTGTTTTGTCAAGACGCTCAATTTGATTATAGACTCAACAGAATCAACATTTGTTTGACCTTCTAAATGTGTCAAAAAAACTTTCAAAAGTGGTTTAATGGCTTGATATTGGCTTGATTTTGTTCAATTTAAATCAATTTTGGCAACATTGGGTCCATCTTGTCGAGCCGGTCAGTTTGACTATAAATTTATTGAAATCAGATTTCTGAATTACTTTTTATCAAAGGTTGAATAATTTTTGCTCAAAAAGTCACATCAAGATTCATGTCATGACTCCAAATTCATGTCGGATGATGAAATTTTATTGATGGCGCATCAATCTTACACCAAAATCATGGCTCAAATCAAACTACAAACAATTCGATCAACTTTCAAACGACTTAAACATAAGCAAATTAGACATTTGTCAATTAAAATATTATATATATAATAATTCTTCATTTTCCATACGTACCTGAATGGAATACTCGTTAATATTTCTTTGATTTCTTTCGCTTTTGCTCACCCAGTTAAGCTTCATTCAGATCATCGGCAATGCAAGCTCTCATTTAATTCCCATACAATATCTATCCGGCATGCCTTAACAGCCCCATTGTAACGGCTAACTCGAAACCCGCCATAATGTCCAACGGTCAAATAAATGCTCTCTAACGAAAATGGCAAACGGTCCTCTCTCCCCCCCATCATTGTCACGTGATCTTTCACTCTTACTTCGACCCGTTACACTCGTGACCGGCGCCGCAACGGCTTTTCCTTCTTGTCTCCATCCACGTGTCTTCCTCCCATTCGCTTGCTCTCTTCCTTCACGTGCCTTCCATTTCCTATTTATCCTACTCAGTACTTTCCGTTTAGAAGTTAATCGCACTGCACAGCTCGCTCTAATGGCAAACCACTCGCCGCCGGCCAGCGTTCTCCTCCTCCTCCTCTTCACCATTGTCACCGCTTCCACCGCCGCCCTGCATGACTACGCGGACGCCCTTCACAAAAGCATACTCTTCTTCGAGGGGCAGCGTTCCGGCCGCCTCCCGCCTTCTCAGCGCATCTCATGGCGCCGCGACTCTGCGCTACATGATGGAGCCTCTATCGGTGTAAGCTCTTTCTTTACCCTTTCTTCTGGAAAAATATTACATATGAATAACACATAAAGAAATATTTTCTTCATTCCTCCTTTAATTTTTCCACGTCACCAATGATGTTTATTTGAATAAAAATTAAAACTTGATTTTTTCGGGGGAAAAAGTTCATCATGTTGCTTATGATATAAACTGAGTAAGAATATGTTTAAAGCATGTTAATGAACTTGAGTTTCTTCATTTTGTTGCACGATGGTTGGAATTCATTCCTCAGCCATGTGGAGCAAAAAGCATAACTTTACTAGATTCAGTAAATATTTGACTGGCACGAGTATTGACGAAGCAGGGACACAGCAGTAATTTAATCAAACTTTTCGGTCAAAGTAGCATTAGCACAATTTTTTAAAAAAACCCTCAGTCACGATAGCTGACAAATCAATGCCAAAAAAAATCTCTCAGGTGGACCTCACCGGCGGCTACTACGACGCCGGAGACAACATAAAATTCGGCTTCCCCATGGCCTTCACCACCACCCTCCTCTCCTGGAGCATCATCGACTTCAACCACACCATGTCCCCCACCCATCTCTCGGACGCCATCTCCGCCGTCCGTTGGGGCACCGATTACCTCCTCAAAGCCACCTCCCTTCCCAACACCCTCTACGTTCAAGTCGGCAACGCTTTCCGCGACCATTCTTGTTGGGAACGCCCCGAGGATATGGACACCCCCCGCACCGTCTACAAAGTCAACGCTTCCCATCCCGGTTCCGACGTCGCCGGCGAGACCGCCGCGCCGCACTAGCGGCCGCCGCCATTGTTTTCCGTATCCGCGATCCCGATTATTCGAACCGGCTTTTACGACGAGCTGTCCGCGTGTTTGATTTTGCGGATCGGCATCGCGGTGCATACAGTTCGAGTTTACACGATGTCGTGTGTCCGTGTTACTGCGACTTTTCGGGTTATAAGGATGAACTGCTTTGGGGAGCGGCCTGGCTGCATAAGGCGACGAGGAAGAGGGAGTACAGGGAGTATATCAAGAGCAACGAGGATGTGCTCGGGGCCAGCGACACGAAACACGAATTTGGATGGGATAACAAACACGCTGGAGTTAACGTGCTTATATCTAAGGTGCGTTTAGTGTATCGTTCTGCTTTTTTAACGCCGTTTGTTTTTGCTTTTTTGGCGATTTTTACTGCTTTTATGTCAGAAAATTTAGCCCCGCCGCTGAGCAACTGTACTTAATCGTGTCGGATTTTCTTGTATAAAGTAAATGGTTCTTACTTTTTGACAGAGTTTCGGGATTTTTGGATTAAATAATATTTTTGTTTGAAAACTTTTTAAATTCTGATTCAATATAGTTTTAAATTTTAGTGTCTCTTAGATAAATTAAGAGTTTGTATCGCGCAGCTGTAGCTTATTTAATAATAATAAGATTGGTGTGATGACTATTATAATTTTTTTTTTTTTTGAAAAAATCATATTGCTTTCTGAAATCTGTCACCGTATCTAGACATATGTGGTGTGAAAATGCTCAGCATTTTGAAAACGCATAAGTTGTCAAAATTCAGTTTATCCAAACAAACTAAGTGTACTTTCAAAACACCTCCACACCAAATAAGCTGCCCCTAACAGATCCTAAATCTGTTATAATTTGAAAAAATTTACTACATTTTCGTAGACTCGCAGCATTACTGATTTATTTGAGTCGAACAAATTTTAATACATTAATGGGATATAAATGAAGGAGCAAAAATATGATGGGGGTTGATTTTGCAAATTCATATTTTTTCTGCGGTGGCATGTGCACAGGAAGTGCTGATGGGGAAGGATGACTATCTCCGGTCATTCAAGGAAAACGCCGACGATTTCATCTGCTCCCTTCTCCCCGGCGTATCATCTCACCCGGAGATCCAGTACTCTCCAGGTAAATCTTCTTTGCACAATCTCCCGCTAACAATTACAAAATTCCATACTAATCTTCCTCCTCTTACATCTTTCATCTTACATCCTTGTTCTTCTTATTTTTGCTTAATTTGTTAGTAGTGATTATCACTATAATTATATTTATTAATTAAATTTTATTTGATTGAAGTGAAGGTGGTCTGCTGTTCAAGACTGGAGGAAGCAACATGCAGCATGTTACTTCCCTCTCCTTCCTTCTCCTCGCCTACTCTAACTATCTCAGCCACGCCAATAGCCACGTTCCATGTGGCGCATCCTCGGCCTACCCCGCCGATCTCAGACTGGCCGCCAAGCGCCAGGTACAAAACCTTTCATTCAGTCTCATCCAATACCCATAACCTACCTGTTAATATAACCGTGTAGGTGGACTATATTCTGGGAGATAATCCGTTGCAAATGTCGTACATGGTGGGGTATGGGAAGAGGTACCCGCAGCACATACACCATCGGGCCAGCTCACTGCCTTCGGTAGCAGCTCATCCGGGTCGGATCGGGTGCAAGGCAGGTACTCCCTATTACCTGAGCCCAAACCCGAACCCGAATCTACTCGTCGGGGCGGTCGTGGGCGGGCCGACCAATATAAGCGATGTATTCCAGGATGCTCGGCCCATATTCCAGCAGTCGGAGCCCACTACGTATATAAACGCCCCACTCGTGGGCCTCCTGGCTTACTTCTCCGCCCACCCATATGACTGAAAATTGTGTGCATGGTAGTTTTATTACTGTAATTATAAGCTGGTGTGGTGGCTGCAGGTGTGGGAGTGAGATGCAATTAGAATGTTGACGCAACTAACAAAATTTTGTAATTCATTTGACATTTTTGAAAAATTTGATTGTGTGATATTTTCTTCTCTATAGGCCCCATAATTATTAGTGGTCATGTGTCAATATTCTTCAAATCCTATTTACATGACAGCGTATGACAAGTGTGATTCATTAAAACGTATGTGTGGGGATGGTGGATTAGATTCGTGGAAGTTGAATTATACATTAGCGTGCCGGAATCTCATTTGTCGTCCGAACATATTTTGTACGTATGTAATACTCACCTCACCTCAACATATATATGGACGATGGATGAGATTCGAGCACACCTACCACATTGTAATTCAACTTTCTTGAATCTCTTTGCACTTATAATAATGTATACTATAAGTGCATGAGTGCTAAAACATATATATGGACGATGGATGAGATTCGAGCACACCCACCACATTGTAATTCAACTTTCTTGAATCTCTTTGCACTTATAATAATGTATACTATAAGTGCATGAGTGCTAAAACATGAAAATGAGTTTTACATATCTAACACCTAAACTTAAAAGTGTGCCTGTGTGCGTATCACCTTACATATGCATAAATATGTATATTTCATTTTTAAAAGAAAATTAATGATATTTTCTTATATGATATAAAAAATTTGGGTGGTATATATAAAAAGAAGAAAAAGTAAAGTTAATGGGCATTTATATACATGCCGCTCAATTTATATCTATTTACATATTGTAAATAGATATAATGGGGATTTATATACAAGCCCCCTATTTTTTTTTTTTTTTTTTTGCTAAGAATATTTTTTAAATTTAATTTATATTTATATTTTATATTTCTTCGTATTTATTTAATAGATTGAATTAATTTTAAATTTTCATGTAAATTAAACTTTAATTCTTAAATACAAATAGAATTAATATAATTTTTAAATTTAATAAATTAATTAATTAATTTAATTACTTTTAAAGATGTAATCATTTCTATGATAGATTTATTTGATTCTTTAACAATTTAAAAAATATTAGTATCAGTAACAAAAGAATAATCCATAGGACACTGAACTTTGTCATTGTTGAGCTTGTTTGGACTATTTTACAAATTTTGGCACAAGGGCATGATCTCTTTTATAAAGGTATCATCTAAAAAGTATTTACTCACATATGTTCCAATGTGTTAACTTTCTTAGGTTTTAAACTAATTAAATGGATTTCATTATATTTAATTACTTTTTTAAAACTAATAATAATTATTAAAAAGAATATTACTAATAATTGATTATAATTTAATTTAAAAATTAGAATTCAGAAAAAAAATTATTTATATACATATATAT
>NW_018164869.1:4028512-4075778 GCF_001263595.1 Phalaenopsis equestris | reverse complement strand
ATATATAAAGGCCGAGGGCAAATATATTAATACGAAAAAGATACATAAATGTTGTATGAGAGGACTAAATAGAAAATCCAACTCATACAATACAACACACACAAAACCCGGATAAAGTAAAGATACAAAAAGGTAAAAAAAAACCAAAAAGTCACAAAAGGACACAAAAGTGTTAGGGACATCCCACTTTAGTCCTCCTGTCTCTAGTTCTCGAAAGTGAGTCGACTAACAAATTGGTAAGATGTGTACTATTGCCCGTAGCAACCAAAGTATTAACCATCAGCTTTTTGATCTCAAGTAGATCTTCATTCTTCTTCTTCTTCCTCATAGATGTGTAGACTTGTCATTCCTCATCTGACAATTGACTTATCAGATCAGTAGATTCCAAAGGTGCTCGGATAGGTGTAGGTCGTTGTACATCTTGATCCCCATGAGCCTGAGTAATATTAACATCTTTCTGGACCTGAAGAGGCGGTTGTGAAACAGTAGAAGTATTTCCACCTTTATCATCAATGATAGGTTCTAGTGCAGGCAGGGTTTGAAGAAACTCCCTCAACCCCACGATAGGAGGTTCCAAAGACGAGAGAGCTACAACTGGGGATTGAATGGTTGTCATATTGTCTGCCTGATTAGAAGAAGATGGAATCACAGTCTCTGGCGGAGCAGTTTGCTTCTTTGGTCTAAGTTGGGTTTGAGGTGGGGGTGTAGATGGTGACATTGAGAACTGGAATGTCCGAACATACAACAGTTCGAACAATATGACGAAAAATGTTCAATCTCTACCTTCTGTCAATATACATGGTGTTGTGTGCCCAACCAGATTCCTCAGAAGCGGGTGAAGTGATATCTTTTTCAACAAGTACTCTGGCTTCAGAAGGACATGACAAATTAAAAGTAGGAATGTCCGTCTTGAGTGACTTCTTATAAGCTGAGGCAATAAAGTATAATACTTTTTGAGAAAAATAATGAAATTTCACACCAGGGAGACGAATCCAAATCGAAATGATTTGGCGGTTTCGTCTGTGGGTCAAAATCCATTGACCATTTCAGAATCTTCATTGCTCTGTTATCAATCCATATTATCCTTCTAGCAAATAAGCGCATGTAATCTTCTCCATTGTTAATTTGAATAAGAATATGTCTCTCATCTAATAATCCAATTTTACATTCTCCAACAAGGTGCATAAGTTCAAATTCTTATAAGTTCAAATTCTGTGCATAAGTTCAAATTCTTTGCGAATAAGCTCCATTTTGGGATGACCATATAGAAACTTCCCAACCAAATTCAGGCGACAAAATGATGCAAGTTGAATACCATCAACTTCTGTAAAAAAGATGGCAGACTTCTTATTCTTCCTACCAGGTTTCTTGATGTTTTCCGCCCACTCAAACGAAGGAGGGAAAGATGATGATTATGGTGTGCCTGAAGCTTGGACACCGGCAAGGACAGCTGCATATGATTTGTCCAAAGTCATCCTCAAGGATAAGTGCGACGTTTAGAGAAAAAATAGACGAGGGAAAAAATGACGTCGAAATAGCCGAAGCTAAAAAAGGGGTTGACGTGTGAGACGAGACGAGCGCAAAGAACGCAGAAATCATGAGCAGTTCCGGTGAGATTGAGCTGCAGAACACGCGAGCGGCGAGACGGGCCGCAGAGGATCGAGCGCAGAGACACGCTCCTGTCTCAGGGCCAGAACGAGGGAGATGAAATTGAATCGAGCGCGAAGACGCCGAGAGGAAACATGTGAGCGAGAGAGAGCGTGAGGACGCCGAGAGGAAACACGTGAGCGAGAGAGAGTGAAGTCGTAACTGTTGCTAGGGTTCGCCATCGGGCGAAACCCTAACAGAGCTGAGCGAGGAAGACGACATACTGCATTATGATATATATATATATATATATATATATATATATGTATAATTTATGTATCTTTCTTCAGCAATTATTTTATTTTCTTATAAGATGCATTAAGTTTAACTTTTAAAAATAAAAAAAGTCACACCATACAGACCGAATTTAGATATAGATAGTATGCATACAAATTTCTGAAAAATAAAAGAAACTCAGAGAGGTAGTGGTCTGCATACATGACAAAAGTTTAGTCCCACTTTAGAGTTTAACATTATATTTTCAAAAGCATATGAAGGCTCTCATATTTCAAATAAAATACATATTTTTTGAATTTAAAATTTAAATTCATGAATTAATTTGAATAATTTTGAATTATTAAGGAGTATTTATACAAATTTAATTAGTTTGGCTATGTTGTTGCTTTGAGTGCTTGAATGAGGACAACTTGGAATGTTTAGAGGGGCCAAATGATGAAATAACTCATGCCTATGAGGAGAATACAATGATTCAGGGTGGTCCCCTTGAGTTAGAAAAATAATATCTGCAAAGGTTTTTTTATAAAGAGCTTTCAAAGAGGAGCATTCTCTTATTGCAAAGATGTCTTAATTTATTTTTTACTTAAAATTTAAAAAAAAATAAACGCTATAAATTTTTTGTTTCTCGCCTTTTCAAAAAATTATTGTGTATGTTCATCGTATACAGAAATACGTGCGACGAACCAATAAAAACACTATCTTTTATCTTTTAAGCTAACAAAAAAATATCCAATTAAACACCCGTCTAAACCGTTGCCTTGGGAACCGGATCCATAACCAATATCTATAAATACACAAACCTGGTTCTTCCTATTTGCGCTTCCCCACTCACCAGCGCCACCGCCGACAATGTCGGTGGTGTGCGGTTTTGAATGCTTTCTTTGCCTTGGATTCACGCGCTGGTTATGGAAGCGCCTCCGCTACGTTGGCTCCAACGACTCCGACTCATGGCCTCTCGCCGCCGCGAGGATTTCCGTCCTATCCCCCGCATCTGCCGCACCGTCCTCGCTGCCTACGAAGAGGATATTTCTCATCCACATTACGCTCCTCCCGCCGGGTATGGAATGAAACTGGAATGGCTCGTCAAGCGCGTCCCCGACAAAGAAACGGAGAATCAGTGCCCGCCCTACCTAATCTACGCCGATCGCGAGCACCACGAGATCATCCTTGTCATTCGCGGCCTCAATCTAGTCCGCAATAGCGATTACAGAGTCCTCCTAAACAATCATCTCGGTATGCAAATGTTCGACGGAGGATATGTCCACCACGGCCTGCTCAAGGCCGCCGCATTTGTGCTCAATCGGGAGTCGGAGATGCTGCGAAAATTGATTGGAGAGGGAGGTTCGGATTATAAGTTGGTATTTGCTGGGAATTCTCTGGGCTCCGGCGTGGCGGCGCTAATGACGGTTATCGTGGTTAACCATCGGGATCAGTTCGGTGGAATCCCTAGGAGTCAGATCCGGTGTTATTCGATCGCGCCAGCAAGGTGTATGTCGTTGAATCTTGCGGTTAAGTACGCGGATGTAATCAATTCTGTTATTCTTCAGGTGTGTTTTTGTTGTTGCTCTGTTTTATGTTCATCGAGTAGAATTGGATGGTTGGAGGAGCTTGTTTGGTTGAGGGATGTGAATTTTTCGATAGTTTTATGGTTTTAATTCCAATGAAAAAAAAAATTCTAAGCAGGAGGTTTTATTTACTGAACTGAAGAAGTATTTTTGTTATGTAACTGTATGTTCAACGTCGGTTTGAAAAGTGAAAAGTATGCACTACGAAACCTTTTTTTTTTTTTTGGTTCATTCGAAGCTCCAACGTATTGTTCAGAAAATCAATTTCTGGTTGGGATGTTCATTGGCCGGTGCAAGGACTTGGGGAACATATGATTTTTTCACATATAACATGTTAAGATAGACTGAAAAGTTGAGTTTGTTTTGATTTCTAACCACGATAATTTAGAAGGGGGAAATAGTATGCATGTTTTCTGCCCCTTTTTTCCGTCTTTTTTTAGTATGCATGCAAGATAGATCAAAAGAATCCATTGTCTTATTGATGAATATCTACCTAATTTGTTTCAATTTTGTGTTCAATGTATTCAAAGCTGCACCGGGAACAAACAGTTAGAGCGTTAAGCAGGTCATTCAAATATTGAGAGCGAAATTCCATAGTGATGTTGTTAGAAATTGAATAGAATGGGAAAAACTAACCCCTTCACTTGACTTGCATGAGAGAAACCCCAGTCATAATTTTCCTTGAGATAGCGAATTTTTAGAAAGTATATATTATTTCTATTATCCTTGAGATAGATTACTTTGTATTGTGTTAGGGTTTATTTAGATTAAGAGTTGAGAGTTTTTATGAACACAAACCTCTATAATTAATTATCATTCATATCCACTCGAGAGCACTCCTGTGAAGATACAAATGTTAAATATGTGTTTTCGAGATTAGCATTGACTAGGGCTTATCGTATCAATTTTCACTTGATTGATGAATGGCACACTGACATAACCAACGTGAGATTAGAGGAATAGCATAGCCATCAGGTGCCCACGGGTTTCAACATGATTGAAGAAGCATATCTAAAACAAAGATGATGTTTAATTGGTGGTTGTCTTAGCATGGGATTGGCCTGAGCTTAGGTTGGGTCTAGGTTTACACATATTAAAAGGCTCATAATTTTTTATATAATTGGGTTGTTGTCATTGTCCCAATCCAAATTAATTTGAGAAAAGTTCAACAATGAATCATTAAGAACAAAAAAAGTATAATAATGGATCTTATATTCATTGTTTTTTCTTTTTTAATTTCTATGAAATCGTCAACATGGGTGGGAGTTAAACCCCACTCTTTAAACTATGTAGAATGGGGGCAATGCCAGTTGAGCAATTGGTAGTAATGAGGATATATCTTCTTACTAACCTCCTAAGACATAAAACTACCAAGGAAAATCAGGTGAGCCTAATCTACTCCTAGTAAAAGGAACAAAAAAGGAATGAACTTGCTAGTCATAATTCCTCTTCGTTTTTGCTAACTTTATGCAATGGTTTCAACACCATTTTTTTGTCTGGCTACCACTTGATCTTTTATGGACTTTTAACATTTGTTGGTTCCTTGTGTGAAAGATTTTAACATATTTATTTTACAAATAACTGCATTCCTTCTGCCCACCATTTCAAAGTAGCATAAATAATCATACTCTTCTTGTGCACAAGCAATATGTCATTAAACCAGCTTGTCATTTTGAAGAGGACTCCACTCGATGGCTTGTTCAATTTTATGTATCCTCGTTGTCTCATGCACATAAGCTACTAGTAGATCTAGATTTGTAATATTTTTTTCCCCGCGATGAAAATAAGACATTTTATTTCTTATTTTCTTTGTGCCTTTCTGTAAACTCTCGACTGTTCTTGTCGCTCTACTAGAGCTGAATTCACATTCACCTTTTTCAGTGAATTTATAGAGGCTGGGAACATTTTCAACTCACATTTTTTACTAAATTTTCGTTGTTCAATAGAATAACTTTGTAAATTATATGAATTTTTGGCACCAAGTCATACTCTATACGTTCTAATGTGATATGGAGACTAAAACAAACATTTAATTATTTCCATGTTGACATTATTTTACTTTATCTTGGGGATTTGCTGAATGCATGAAATTTATTGTTGAATTTAAAAATGTTAAGCTATGTCTAGAATATTCAATGTCTCCGAAACATCAGCAATGAAAGGACAACTTAGTTTGTTGACATTCAAAAAAAAAAGAAAAATAAAGGAAAATAATTTGATATGCTTCTCAAAGAAAATTTAAATCATGATTTACCTGCTTTTACTTTCTATAATTTAGTCATTTAGATGCACTTCTAGCATGTTGATTTGATATAAAAATCAGATCAGATTACAATGATTGAATTTCAAACATTTGCTACTTGAATTTTGAGATGAGTTTTGCGTATAAATTTCTGTAGGATGATTTCCTACCAAGGACTCCTACTCCATTAGAGCATATTTTTGGATCCATCTTCTGGTAAGTTCTTACGTTTCCTTGTTTTCTAAACCGATTATGTTAATGCAGATTACAAATGTATGTTTCATGTTTTCTAAGCACAAAACATTGAATATATTTTGAATGCTCTGGACAGCTTGCCATGCTTGTTAATTTTTCACTGCATCAGAGACACCGTTGTACCGGAAAGCCGAAAGCTTAGGGACCCAAGAAGGCTTTATGCGCCTGGTCGAATGTATCACATTGTTGAGAGAAAAATTCTCAGGTAAAAAGGTGCTTCTGGACTTTTTATTGTGTTTTTGAGTTTAATTATTGCTTATTACAGGCATTCCAGGAATCTATAATACCTCATTGTTGGCGTCAGTGTGTTGGAAAATTACTTCAAACTATAATTATGAAATTCCCCTTTAGTGTTTTAAATATGCAAATATTTGGGTTAAAGGAGTATGAAACGTTTAAGAGGAAAAAACTCTCATTTCATCTTTGCCTATAGTGCCCACTTAAGACTGGATTTATGCTTTTCCAAGAGCCAATTTTTTCATCATGCTTAAACTTGATATTTGAGTATTTCGTTTTGTGTTCTAGCCTTTATATTATACCCCTCCAACGGAAACTATGTTGAAACACCCCTTGACTCTACCTACAAGACCTACAGCACCCTCTCCGCCTCCATCTCGATCCTCCTAGACACAATCCCTTCTCATCCTCCAGCTTTGCTCTGCCACTTCGTGAATTTGTCGAATCATTGTGGCCTCCCTTCAGGTCTCTGGTCCAAGTTGGCGATTAGCTGATTTGTAAAGGCGAAGCTGGTAGATTCCAAGTGGTCAGATTTGAGAAATTTTGTTACACTCCTCCCGGGTCCGGATGAAGCGACCAACAAGGAAAAGTTTAAGGAGGAGGAGGGTGTTAAAGACGATAGAGGGTCTTCTAACATTTGACTAGGCCTTAGCTTTCTTCCGAATACTTATAAAGATTAACATAGTGAATTCTTATGTAAGGAATATTTTGTTAAGTTTTTTAATCATGAAATTGATAAATTTTTTGATCGGTTTTCACATCCATGTCATGTGTTTTACCTTTGCCACATTACTCTTTATTTTGTGATAATTGCTTATGATGGATGATGGTTCGGTTTTTGGGAGAATATTTTTCGTTGATTTTGTTGGATTACCACCTAGCTCTAGTCTTGAACTTCCTATGTCTCGTTCGGTCGGTCAAGCCATCATCTTGAACCGGTCGCACCTTATGTCAAGCATATTAAGCATATGCTATTGTGGTTTTTCTTCGCAGTGGTAATCATCAGATTCGTCGTCGGGGTGATTCGTTCGCTACCCACCACAAATCTTGTCGCTAATGGGCAGGGAACCACCTCCAGAGCTTGACGCAGATGAAGTTATTAGCACTGGTTTTTACAATGCATAAACGTTGTGGGCCAGTTCTTGCATGTAAAGCCAATCAGATATTAATCATCATTGTTGGTAATTTTAGATGACTTTTACAGATCGGACATTTTGTGTCGCTGTCGATTTTAACAAATTTATACCGATTGGATGTCTTGCTTCTTTATCAGTTTTGTCGCTCGGGTTTGAGTATAGAAGTCTACGGGTTATTTGTAGAAGGATTATAAGGCCCTATAGAAACCTAACTCATGAATGAAGGAAAAAAATTATTACCCAGAGCAACACAAATTTGTTTTTAAGTGTATATGTGTGTAATCGACATCATTCTTCCATTTGTTTCGAGGCTCCAAATTCGTTGGCAGGGTATAATTTTGATGTTTGTTTCATCTAATAATATGCAGATGGGGAAGATTCCCGCCTGAGGTGAGGACTGCTATTCCAGTTGAAGGAAGGTTTGAGCACATTGTCCTGTCATGTAATAGCACATCTGATCATTCAATTGTGTGGATAGAACGAGAAGCACAGAAGATTCTAGATGTAAGTGCAAAATAACACATCTATAACTCATTAGTGGCCGCAAATTAGTTAGTTTTTTGTTAATTTTTCATCTTGTTCATTATATTAGTTCCATTATACCATAATTTGTTAATCTCCCTGTGTGTGTTGCTTTTTTATAAGTATATTAAAAAGATGGGGCATTTACATACTACACAATTCTTATGTATTTACATATCGAACACCCAAACTTTAATGTTTACATGCATAGCACTTAAACATTTAATATCACAGCAAAAATAATACTTTCAATTACATTTAAATGTTACATAGAGCTTTTTATGCATTGTTTTATCACACTAAAGTGTCATAAATATAAATATGAAAGTTTAGGTGTTAAGTATGTAAATATAAAAGCAATTTTGGATATGTATATAAATTTCCCAAAAATGATTTGTAGTCCTTGATAACACATGTCCCAATTATCTTCTTGTTGTAGTCGCTAGGTCTTGAAATATTATACCTTGTTACCTTAAAGAAACATAATAGGATAATTTGGTAATTGGTTCCTTCAATTTGGTATCTTAGTAGATATGAAAATGTGCTCTCATGGTACATGAATTATGTTGTGGCTAACTAGATATATGGAATCAATTTAGAACTTGTCGTGACTCTTGAAAAAAAAAAAAAGAATCAATTTGTGACTTGTTTGACTAGCTAAAACAAGAGCTCTGCTTATATTTTGCAATGGTTTTGCTATGCCTTACCCTACAAGTACTTAACTTTAGAAGGATGATTTTATAAAATCATAATTAGATTATTTACATTAAATGGATTTTAGTGTTGGCTGATAAAGAATGTAATAGAAGTCAAATTAGTTGCGGTTGAAAATACGATGCTAATTTTGATGCATGGCAAAACTAGGAATGGCATTGAGAAAGCATTACAAGAGAGTAACTGGGTTTGCAAATATAAGTTATTAACATAAGATTTAAAATCAATCTCAAACTTCTGAAGAAAAATAAATAAATAAACGATTGCACAGATAAAAATTGTGTTAGAATGTTTGCATGGAATACATTGTAACTCAAACAACACTTAACAGGATTTGGGGATTCATAAAAAACCAAACTATATATAGTTCAGATATTGCTAGTGCTATTGATGATAAATGATTTTATCAAGTAGTGATCAGTTTTAAGTGCATGTTTATTGGTCTTCAGGATGACCTCCATTAAATAACATCAATTTTTGCGGCTTATGTCCTCTCCGAAGTTGAAATTTCCATAGTAAAAATTTTGAAAAATTCAAACTTTAGATGACTAAACGAGCAATAATTCATCAAATCATTTGCTTTTCACAGATGATGAAGGAAAGGGATGAGATGGCAACTGCTCCCACTCAACAGAAAATGGAAAGAAAGCAAACCTTAGAGAAGGAACACAGGGATGCACTGGAAAGAGCAGTCACCCTGCGAGTGCCTCATGCAACCTCACCATCAGAACCAAAACCAGATGTGATCAGCTCTGCACTTTCAGAGAACAAGAATCAAAAAGCTCATGCCGAAAACGATTCTAAGTCCAGTGGGACGATAAATTGGGTTGATCTGGTTGACAAGCTCTTCACTCGGAATAAACCTGGCAGCAGCCACTTCCTGAAGACGGACATGAGCGTGATTTGAAATGTTGCGGCTACGTTATTCGCCATACATATGGTATTTATAGAATTCATTATTCTTTTGTAACTATATCATAAATCAAGCCACATTTTTTTAAAGAGCAACGATGACCTATTGATGGAGATCTTCAATTTCTTATATTCATTGAAATTTGTTCTCTTTATAATCTTCTAGTCAGAGTAACTTCTTATTCGGCTCCATGATATCTTAACCCAAAAGGTATCTAAAGAAAGTTTTTTATTACCTTCAACCAATCCAAATATCTCAGCAAAAAACTGCTCTATGTTTATCATGATTAAGGTACAAAGAAACGCAGCCCAAGCTTCCCAAAATCATCTCTATTAATGCACTCTAAAATGCCCTGTCAAAGAGTCTGTTTGGGGCAGTTGCAACTGATTAAAGTGACAACTATAAAACAGCTGTTTAAAAAGCTGCGGTGGCTATTACAATTTTCTTTTTTAAGAAAAAAAAAAATTATGACCGCAGCTTTCTAGTAGTCACTGCAGGTAGCAAGGTCTGGTGAGAAAATATTGTTTTTAGCTGCAAATTTTTTAGAATGCAGGAAAAACTACGGTGCGACACCACACCTCCACCGCACTGCACCATAAGTTTGATTTTTTTGAAATTTTTGTCTTCACTGAGTAGTTTTTTTAGAGCTTACTCGTGTTCAATATATTTAATTCAAATATTTAACAAAACAGTTGATCTCATTCTCATCATCATCAATCAATCATAATTATAATTGACAAATTAAAATACCTAGAGCATGACATTTCATAACACTTGAAAGACTAAAAGGGGGAGATACTCAACATTAATCATGTGGTCATTTTCTTCAAAACGTCTTAACAATCTTTTTCGTCGGACCTTGCTCTGTTTGACCCAAATAGTATGTTGCCTCACTATGATTATATTATATATCTGGATGCATAACAAAATGCCTCCAATGAGATTAATTCCAAAAGAGAGAGTGAGGGCAAAAAATTTAAATCCAACTAAATTTGAACTATGATTGAATAATTAGTTCATGATATTCGAACATTCTTAAAAGGTTGATGAAAACATCTTCGAACCGGCGTGAAACCAGCATTATTTTTTAGGGTGGGCAAAATTATCAAATATCTAAATTTTATAAGTTTGGGGGTGGGGGTAGGGTTGTCAAAATGGCTCGTTGTTCACGAACAGCTCATGTTCGATTTGTTCACTTTAAAGAGCCGAACACGAACACTTTTTTTGTGTTTTATATATAAACAAGCCGTTGTTTGTTCTTGTTCAGCTCGTTTTGGCTCGAACACTACTCATCAATTATATATTGATGAGTAGTTTTTATAAAAAAAATTAATTCCTACAAAAATTTATAATAAAATAAAACTATTAATTAAAAATATAATAAAATATATTAAATTAAATTTAAATAATATTTTAATATAAATAATAAGATTTAAATCATGTCCTAACCCTTAATGTCCTACGGCTGCGTGATTAGAATTGTCAAAATGACTGTTCGTGAACAGCTCGTGTTCGGCTCCTTAAGCAAACAAGCCGAACACGAACACACCTTTTGTGCTCGAATTATAAACGAGTAAAATACGGACAACAATATTTTTTAACGAGTCGAACACGAGCTATGCCTCAACTCACTCATCTTCGGCTTATTTACACCCCTGGGGGGGTGCAATTGTTCACTCCGGACATAGCATAATTTCTCTTCTGCTTCGAACTAATAACTACCTTGAATAAACAACCTCAACGGGCCCTCTATTATAGTTTAAATATTTGTACTTAGCCTGTAAATATTTTAGCTTAAGCTTTGAGTAGACCCTCTCTATATATACCACTGTAATAGTATTATGAAGTATGATAAATAGAAATTCACTAATCGGCTTCTTCCACTCTTCTGTCTCTCTTCTCTTTTATCTCAAGAACCATACTCCACCCATGTTTGAAATCATATTGAAACTATATTCGAAACTTTATGTCAATCATATTTAAATCTGTCTTCCACCATGTTTTGAAACATTTCTAAATTGTGTCTATTATTGTTTGAATCTTGTTAAATATTATCTGAATAATGTTCAAACTTACCTTTTAACATTATCTGCATCATGCTCATCTCTATATTCATTAAAAAAATTTAAAAAAAAATCAATCGAGATTAAAGAAGATTCAAACAATATTTGAACACTACTTTACCCAGTTGTCATTGGTAATTAAGTCCAAAATCATTATGAATGTAATATTTCAACTGTTGTCAGAATAAAGTCCAAATAATTAGCCAAAACTATGGTAAGATTTACATATATACCATTTTCTTCTTATATATTTACATATCTAACATCTAAACTTTAATTTTTTTGTATATAGTACAATGATACTATCTTATCCATACCTATAACTTGCAAAGCATAATAAAAATTAAATTCATTTAATCAATTAAAATTTAAAACTAATATTCATTATTTTCTAATAAAAATATTAAAATAAACAACTCGCCTCAATCATTGAACAATTAAATAGTCGCCCAGCTAATCATGCTGCATAAGAATTTAAGAACAATGAAAGCCAAGCCCCACATCAATGAAAATCACAAGCTCCAAATTGTATAATTTCTAATCAAATTTAATCACCCTAAACAATTAAAAGTATCAAATAAAACTCAAAAACATTAATTCAAAGCTTAACACCCAAAAAAAAAAAAGAGAGAATTGCTCAAAAAACTTAACACCTAATTTTGCACCGTTAAAAAATTATTATAAATATTTCATATTTGTAATAATAAATTAATAAAAACACCCAACCAAAAAAACTAGTAATTAAAAATAATGACATTTACTTGAATACCACCAAATTCCTATGTCTTTACATATCTAACATCTAAACTTTACATCTTACATTTATACCACATAAAAAATGCCACCATTTAAAGTTTAAAAGAAGGAAATACACCTTTCATCCGTAGCTAAGGTCGAATGCATGCAAAATTCCAAAATATAACGAGAGAATCATATGAACTGCTTCAAAATTACTAAAACTAAAACTAAAAATAAAAAAATAAATTAAAAAAAAAAACATAATAATACTATATCAACTAAATAAAACTAGTAACTCAGAATGCTAGTTTGCGTCGACTGATTGTGCCCAACACCTGCAATATAAATAGACGCAGCATTTCAGCAGAACTATCAAATTCATCATCATCTACTGCCATATATCATAAAAACCTATCAAACACAAATTTCTTAAAGAAATTATTTGGGGTTCAGCTACCAAGATATAGATATAACAAAACACACCACAACCATGCTAGCTCCTAGGCGTTCGTTCTTATTTTTCAATATTAAGAAGATGAGTTAATCTAGGTATTTATGATGTATCCATGGCTCCTGCATGGTAAGTTTCTAGTTCTTTGTCCAAATCTTCTGCAGTCTTCCTAGCCGGCTGCTTGCTGCCACGTCCACGTCCCCGCCCCCGTCCACCGATGCGGCCAAGGCCACGGCCACGTAAATTGCTTCCGCGAACAATGCTGGTGTTGCTGCTTTGACCTTGGCCATTAGATCGGCCTCGGCCTCGGCCTCTTCCACGATTCCACCTGTCAAATACTAGAATTAGAAACTAGCCCAAGTTACAAACATGTATATTTAAGACATGTACATAATAAACTTCAAACCCATCCATGAATTGTAAGAGAATAAACTTATTTAAGTTTACCAGATAATAAATTGATGGGTCGATGATGAAGATGTAAATGAAGTCCATGAATTGAAATGGTGAGCTTGTTGTATCAAACATGAAGAAGTAAATAAAATTACATAGAACATGTAAAGCACGGCTGGTTGGGGGAAAGCAAGAGAAGAATTGGGAGTCCACCATTAGGGTAAAAAGAGAAAGCTATACCATACTTACGTACGTGCAACGTGTGTCACGGGTTCGAATCCGCCCATTTGTAGGGTGTGGTACTCCAATATTTAGCAAACCTAAGGATGATTGGGGCTAAGTCTAATAGCCTTCGGCCATTCCTTTTAATATATATATATATATATTATTTATTTGCATGAGTATATATATATATTTGTGTGTGTGTGTTCGAAGTTAAATTAGGAAATAATTTATTGTGAGAAGTTATGAGGAATAAATTATTTCTTTGAATTGAATTTATTTCCTTTCAAATTTTAAGCTTTCCTATTTTATGTTGTTTCATTTTATCACCAAAATAATTAATATGAATTTGATTAACTGGAGATATTAAGAGTTATATCTTTTCTTTTCACTTATTTCATTTTTATTGTATTTCCTAATCTAGAATTCATGTAAGGGTTATTTATATTCCCTTTTTATATCAATGAAAACATTCCGCATTATTCTGAATTTCAACGTTGTATCAGAACCTAGTTTCGCACCTTAACCATCGATCCTTCTTCAAGAACTGTCACACTCCCTTCCTGCCATCCTCCACGCAGGGAGGGGCACTCATCTTAGTATCCCTACAGGCTTGGCCTGTCAGCTGGCCCTTCCCGAGTTGGGAGCTTCAACTCTGTCGGCCTCCAGAAAGCAAGCGGCAGTCTCCCAACAATTTTTCTCCCTACTGTCTTTCCTCCCATAGAGATCTATTCCATGGAGAATTTTCTGTTTTTGGCTGCCCAACAATCATTTCCCATGAAAAACTATTGCATATCTGTCGTGTTCCCCTCCTCCTTATAGGGTTTCTAAAGGTTGTTATCACTTATCCTTCCAACATGTAGTTCCAGCTGTCGGATCTCCCTCCATTGAAAGTTAATCACTCGATTCGAGCCTCGGACCATGTTGTCGCATCTAGAGTGACAATTTCGTTGAGATTCCGTTTAGAGATCGCGTGGGCAACCAACCGTGGATTACCCGCCCTCTCACTGGCGACCTCCCCCGACAAGATTTCTGTCGGACCTCTGTCGGCTGGCTCTCCCTCACCGGCTACCCTTCTCTAATGAGTTGGGTTGTCCCTCCCAGTCGCATGAGTTTCCCGCTGTTCTTCCCCATAGAACCTTCCAGTAGTTCTTACCCGCAGTACTTTCCCACAGGAAATAGAGCTGTTTTTTTCAGTTGATCTTCCCAGCGCAGGAAACAACGCATCTCTTACCCTGAAATTCAACGTTGCTTCCTGTGGTTTCCTGCTATTTTTTCACAAAAATCCACTTAGGTTCTTGCGGCCTGATCTGTAGCTGGGCCTCTCATCCTACAGTATTTTTCCCTTCTCTGTGCAGGCGTCAGGGGGAATTGCATTTCCAACGGCCCTTTCTCCTGCAGCTTTCTCTGTCAACAAAATTTTTTGGGTGTAATTTGCTCTCTCGTAGAAATCCCAATAGAAGAGTCGCCACTAAAGTTCAGAGAACGGGATTTTCTCTCTCCAGTGGCACTCCCAACCAAAGAGAAGTTATTTCTCAGACATGTCTTCACACCAAAAGT
Source organism: Phalaenopsis equestris (assembly GCF_001263595.1). NCBI lineage: Eukaryota > Viridiplantae > Streptophyta > Magnoliopsida > Asparagales > Orchidaceae > Phalaenopsis > Phalaenopsis equestris. The sequence goes on along the minus strand of NW_018164869.1, from coordinate 4,060,883 downwards.
GGACAAAGATGAGTTTTTTTTGGCATGTTTCCCCATACAGGTTTCAACTATTATTCCTTCCTGCAGAAAGTTGCGGTTGCAACCGCCTCCGTGGTGTCTTTCGTCATTTCACATGTGGATTGTGGAAACGAATGGAAGCTTGTTACAGAGGAGTTCATCATTGGTTTGGTAGCCAAACGACTTGAAAAAAGTTATTACAGAGGCGAGACAGAATGTATCATTAAATGGAATCCCAGCTGTTGGCCAACATGCTCTTCTACATCGTTTCATCCCTAATGCCCAAAAACTCCAAGCAGGTCCTCTTTTTTTCCTTTTCCACCGGAACTCTCTATACACCTGGATTTATCTTGTTACATGCCCTCGATGCAAAGCCTCTTCCTCCGGAGCTTTTCCGGCAAAAGGTCCACCGGAATTCTTCCAATAGTAGACCCTCCTCTGAAGTCTTTTCTTGCATCAGACCCTACTACAGAATCTTTCCTGCAGCAGACCCTCCTCTAGAGCTTGTCCTGCAGCAGGCTCTCCAGATTTTTTCTGGCAGCAAGGCCTACCTTTGGAGCTTTTCCTTTTTATGCAGGTCATATCTTGTAGTTTTTCCTATTGGTCGTCCACTTTCCCATGCAGCATTACCTCCAGTAACCTTCTGCCTACCTACACTATGTAGAAACTGCAGTCAAAGAACTGCAGCCAATTAAAAGTCAGTTTTTTCCTCTAAGTGATTTGCTTCCCTACAAACCACCCTTGAGCATTACATGAACTCAAGTCAAACATAACCGCATTCCAACTACCAACAAACACTGCAGGAAGTGCAGTCAAAGACAACCGTAATATGGGATGAAGACATCCAAATTCTACTTCACAGGATCTTCCTCATTCATTGTTTGATGTTTTAAAATGCAAGTTTAACATTGTTTTAAACAGTTTCAACTTAGGGGGAGTGTTATAAGTTATATAGAAAATAATTTATTCCTGTGAGAAGTTGTGAGGAATAAATTAATTCCTTGAATTAGATTTATTTCATTTCCAATTTTATGTAATTTCCTTAATCTCCAGATGATTAATTGAGGATAATAGAAGCTATATCTTTACTTTTCTGTAATTTCTTTTTTATAAGGGTTATTTATACCGTATTTTCGTATCAATAAAAGAAGTCCGCATTATTTTGAATTTCAACAATATATATATATCTATTGAAAAAGTAATACTTTATTCTTGACAAGCAAGCTGTATCTTTACTTTTCTGTAATTTCTTTTTTATAAGGGTTATTTATACCCTATTTTCGTATCAATAAAAGAAGTCCGCATTATTTTGAATTTCAACAATATATACATATATATATATATATATATGTATATATATATATATGTATATATATATCTATTGAAAAAGTAATACTTTATTCTTGACAAGCAAGCACTACTAAATAGAAGGTAAAAAAATAGGCTTTTAGATCTCAGAAGAATTCTCTCTGTTGGTACATAAGTAGCCCCACCATAGCAAAGTTGAGAACAAAATACATACTTTGCAATATCAACATAAACAAAAATAACTTAAACATCAATAATCGAAAACAAAACTACATGCAATGCACTACAATAAGCCTCAAAAATTATTCCCTTTGCTTTCAAACTACAAAAATAATCCAAACTAATGCATTAGATTCGTGTTTTTGTAAAATCACAATATGCAACACATCCACAAGTATTAACCATAACAAAAATATTCATTAAAAAAGCCGTAAATAATTTGAAAAATTATGAACGAACAAAAAACACATAGCAAAGTTAAAAAAAATATGAAGATGTCAACTAGTGGTTAGTTTTATTTTATTATAACAGTAAAATGGAACTCTGCGCATGGATTATTTTGGAATCCAGGTCTTTGAGTGGCAGCCATAGAACAATAACAAGTAAAAAAATGATCAGCAAGTAAACAAGGAGTGTATGAGCGTCTCTGACATTCTTATCTAGCGCAGTCGAGAAATTAAAAATAACATAATAAGATTTATCCAATCAGGCATCTGCATTAATCCTGGAATATGCTGACAATGGCAAAAATTTGATCAAAAGCCCAGCTTATAGGAGGATATAAGATAGGGAAACCAAAAATAAAACATTCCAGAGAACAGAAAATTCCAATATGAAGCAAGTTTCAAAGATCTGAGAAATACTATTATTTTCGGCAATGACAGTTAAGCTGATTCACATAATGAAATATTTCAAGATGCATATGGCGGGAAAAAAAGGGAAAAAAGGTGAACGAGGTAAAGGTTATAAAATACAGTGAGATAAACAATATTGTAAAAGTAAATTAGGAGACACTAACAGAGAGGTATAAAAAACAACACGAAATGTTGACCGGCAAGAAAGCCAAATCAGTTGCCCGAACAAGTGCTAGCATACTCTAAACATCCAAGACAAACATGGAAACATGCTCTCCTAAATTGTGCATCCAAACATTAATCGCCAAACTAAAGGGTAAGCTCCACTAATTTACAAACAAGAGAACTAGTTAGACGCCAGCGTTGCTGCATACTTTCCAAGATACGCTACCCAAAACCTTCCTTCACTAAAAGAAGGGATGATAACAAGTTACAATTTCAGCTGCACGAAGATATTTAAACCACTCTTGTTACAAATTACAACCCAAAATTACAGAAGAGGAAGAGTGAAAGTTGCGCCAAATTAATCAATTGGGAATTTCACATTCATTAAAAATAAGTTGCGTTTGAGCTCTATCATAAACCAAAAAAATCTGTGCTGTATTGTTCCATGCAAAAATAAGACTAAAGACTAAAAATAAGGAAAATTAAAAATAAATATAAACCAGATCAGGAAAACCGTTTTTGAAAGAATAAACTACAGTAAATTCATGCTAACCTTTCTACCATAAACAAGAAGGGGAAAAAAAAGGTAAATTGCATGTAAACGGAAACCTACACAAAGTGCTGAGTGCTAGTTCAGAATATCAAAAGCTCTTTCCTCATTTGAATTTCTTTCTTACGACTAAATAAGAAATTGTGCCGGTTCAAATGTATGTGGAAAGATAAATAAGGAGCAAGCAGAGAGCTGTCAGATGAAAATCAAGTGCTAGCACTGACACAGTTAACATAAAAAGAAACAATCCTCATCCCGAAAAAAACTCAATATAATTCACTTCTTCCTACAGAGAGATAGAAAGTGCCTCAAAATTCATCCAGCAGATATGATACCAATTGGGAGGAAAGTGGCAGTAGGAATATCAAAAACCTTAAGCCTGTGCATAAGTCCATAAGCACAAACCAACTATGGGCTTTAGTGGACTTGGTTTAAAGAGCTTTCAACAAACATTAGAAGAGAAACCTCATGCATGAAGAAAAAAAATTGAAAATTAATCAAGAGCCATATTGAACTTAGCTTTATTACAAATTCTCATGGACGAGAACATTTGTCGATCAGGTCACAAGTTATATAGAAAGATTTATAACAATGAAGGATTTATACATATCACACAAATTTTATATTTTTAAATAATTAACACCTAAAACGTAAATTTTAATTATATAACACTCAAATCATTAACAGGACGTCTAAATTATCACTAATATTATTTTTTTTAAAAGCGAAATATATATATATATATATATATATATATATAAAATTGACACTAAAGTGCTATAAAAGTAAATATCAAAGTTTAGGTGTTAAATATATAAAAACATAAGAATTATGCGGTATGTATATAAACCTCCCTATAATAATATAGGGAGACAAAACAAAACTATTTAAATGTTCATGTATGGTTGTGGACAACAACTCATAGGACAATTAAATCACAAGCCAATATCGTGGTTAATGAACAATATCAGATATAAAATATAAAAATGCCAGTCTCAGAGAACTCACCCTGATAATTGCTTAGCGCCAACACCTTGACCAAATTCCGGGCTGAAAAAAACACAGGAAATAGAAAATCCTAATTTATTTTAGCATACATAAAAAGATTCCATATATGTTAAAAAAATTTACAATAGAACCAAAGAGCTAGAGCATAATTAATAAGTTGAGAGGCTTGTAATATCTACTTGAGGCATAAAAAATTCAATTCGATGCCTTTTCTACTTGGATCAAAGACTAGGCTATCAACGACCATTGCCATGCCAATGCCTAGCCATCATCACCAGCCGTTGACCTTGATTAGGGTGTGAGTCGGCTCAAACTGAGCTCGATGAGCTAACAAACTAAGTTCAAACCAGCCCAAACTCAACTCGTAAGATGCGCCGGCTCGTTTAAAAAAAATTAATATAAAATATGCTCAAAATATATTAACAAAATATATTAAATTTCAAACTCAAAATATATTAAATTTCAAAACTTTATCTTTAAAGTATTAAAAATGTTTAAAAAATAATATTTTGCATTATATATTAGGTGATTTTTTATAATTTATCTCCTAACTGTTCTTTATGTTTGTCATCTTATTATAAAACTAGCTTAAATTAATATAATTCTCTCTCTTTTATATTAGACAAGCCGGCTCAAACTCCTAGACCTAAGGTCAAGCTCGAGCTCGACTTGTTTACACTGCTAGCGGGCTGAGTGGTTTGATCAACTTGGTTAAGTGGTTTTTCTTTTAATCGAGTTAGTGCATTTGTTGTTGATAAGAACGAGAAATATTTCGTGACAATTCCAAATAAAAGCCAAATTATCCTCTTAAAAAATTATAAATAAACCCAATTCTCATTTTTTTTCATTTATGATCTCTAAAGACTATAGGGCCATATGGAGTTATTGAGCTCTGATTGCTTCTAGAAGATCCAAATGCCTATTTAGGTGTTCTTAAATTCTCCAAGCACCAACTGTCACCTAAAATTTGCCCCTAACCGATGCACACATTCTTTGATGTCAGACACCAACCCAAAACACTAACCAGCGACCTTTGATGACCAAAGTCGCCCATTCTTAACAATCAACTTACATCCAATGCAAACAAACACCTGTTCTCAACCCTTCACAAATGTGGTCAAATATAGCTAATTGTCCCTAATTGACATCATCAATCATCAGTGTCCTAACCACCACCTCAAGTAACAATCTTTGCAATCTAAATTCTTATATTGCACTCTCTATTGTCTTTATCTGGTTATAAAAAAGGGCAAAACTTTTGTATCGTCAAACTCAAGCTGATGGAATAATTTCCAATAGGCTAAAATCCATTATTTTTCTCCTTCCTGAGTTTCCCGCATTAAATTTGTATAGGCCAAGTGAGCGACAATCTCCAACTTTATCTACATGTGCAATCTTCATACAACCCTACAGCATTAAACTATCTCTATATCTATGAATAATCAAAATGCAATAATCAAAAACATGGGGCCTCTCAGGTTTTGCTTGGAAATGGCTTATATTTTTTTTTCATGTTGTCAGAACTTTGTAAAACTTGTCTACTCAAACATAAAAGGAACAAGAACGACAGAACTAGTCCAATCTTCTCATCCAAGCCAAAACTACTCTGTTGGCTATTTTTCATACACAAAAGCAATAAAAAAAATGACAAAAACAGCACATTAAAATATGATTTCTACAAAGGATTAAAAATAATTATAATAATAATAATAATAGTCATATTCATCCAAAGATTATGTAGCTAAACTAAGACTACTTTGGCAAAGAATACAAAAAATACAAACAGAACAACATACAAAATAACATATTCATTGTGCACTTAAATAAATTCATACTAAAAATAATAGCAAAGGCATTTAAAAAAAATGAATTTGAAAAGAAAAAAACAGCAAAAAAACCTACGTCATAACAACTGTCCTTTTCCCTCTGCCATTTGCACCTCCAACAACATTAACCCTAGGTGCAATCGGAAGGCCCAAATTGTTGCCTACAATTTCAATCTTCATAGGTTTACCATCAAGTTGAACATTGTTATACCGTTTTACAGCAGCTATGGCATCACTTCTCCTTGCATAGACAACCTCTGCAGATCCCTGAAACAAATAAAATCAATCTGATCTCGTGAGCATGCTTGACAAAGTAGAGAAGATTCAAATCTCCAAAAAAATATCATGAACATGGAATGACAAATACAGTGAAATAAGAAAAAAGCAAACGTGCAGTAAAGATGGGAAAGTAGAAGATTAACATATAAAGAAAATTAGTCTAATGAAAAACAAATCTAGCACCATCAAATAAAAACCCATTTTTTCCAATTTTGAAAGATTAATTGCTACGAAGCTGTTGAATTCTTACATGACACTTTAATAACAAAAAAAAATGGTGCATTTCCATTGAAAGAGCAAAAAATACAAATATATCACAAAATAGCAGCCATGATCACATAATTGATGATATTATGATCACTAATCAAATTTAAAATTTCCTCGCTATACTAAGATTCAAGGTCCCCTTGAGACTTGTGTAATACAACCATCCTGCTCAATAATGTGAATAATATGCAGAAAAATGATTTAACATCTTTTTGTTATTCTAGGTAATACACCCTCTATTATGTCATTCTGAGACAATTTTTGTTGTTTGGAAATGGCATCGCCTCCTTTAGAAAGTGGTTTGGTACGCCTTCCACCCTCTTCCATCAACTTAGCCTCATTTTCTATTAATAGTGTCAAACCAACTTCAACCAAGAAGTATTGCACCAGTATATTAACGAAGTTATTACCGTTATGCGTTCACTTCAATTCCACCACTTGTTTCTACACCAGCACCATAAGATTTCCCACCCTCCAGAAGTCATATTTTCACATTCCATCTCAAAATCAATTCATAGATCATAAATATATCAGAATCTAACCCAAGTTTAAAATTTTAATCTATGATGAAAATAAAAATAACCAATTTAATATGTTCAAATATGGTAATATTCTCAATCTAGTGTCATGCTCATACATGCAAAACCTAAGCCAATATCATAACCATTTTTTTCATGCACATATGTCCATGCATAGGCTCTTATCTTGATGATACAGCTTAATGATAGAAGCCTTCTGAAATTACTTAAGAGAGGCTTTTCCCCTCTCTATCCTCCAACCACCTCTCTTCGTATTCAAACCAAAAAAGGCTCTCACAGCAACCCTAATAACAATATCATTCAAATTTAAATCCTCTCACTAAATCCAAACCAAACTAAAAATCTACTCAATGGGCATTCAGCCACCCACTCAATCCCAACCGCATTCATATCTAAAATCCAAACAAATTTTCATTAAGTTGACATCCTCCAAACACTGCTATAGTAACAATATCCTTCGAATTTAAATCTTCTTGCCTAAACCAAAATAAACTAAGAATGAAACAATTAAACTTTACACCATTTGCATTTGACCTTACAAGGAAACTTTCAAATTGTATGGATGACATCTTTCTATCCTCCGTATTTCAACTAAGCAACCTCGATCACCAATCTGATTAATCCAAGCTAATTGGACCAACACAACTAAATCCAAACATGAAACTAAGTAAAAGTAAGACTATAGAAATGATAAAAAAAAATAGCATTCAAAATCTTCATGTCAATGTTGCAGTCAGATCAATACAATCCTTTAATTTGCTAAAACATATATTACCAAAGATAACAAAAATTAATAGCAAAGACCTAGTCATTCTCTTAATAAAAAAATATTTATAACGAACCATAGTTCAACAAGGGTCTCTATAATTTGCCTTTTCACGTCAAAGCATTCCAATTCTCCTATTGAATAGTCTTCCAATTATTATTGATAACTGCCATATATAATCAGCATAAGCTTGCTTATTACTATCAAATTTTATTTGGGTTCAGATCTTCTGGAGTGTTGCTACTTCCAATATTTGTTTCTTCAACTCCTAATGTAGAAGACTAGCACACGTCTTATTAATATAATAACTATATCATGGCGAGTCTTCTCTTTCCATTTACTTACATTTTTTTTCTTTTTCATGTCATTTTTTCTTCTTTAGCATTACCATACATCAAAGCCTCCAAGTTTGAGATTTCCCACGTACCCTTAAAATGGATTGCTCTTGGTTTCAATAAGAGTTTTGGCGGTACTTATCTTCTCTTCCAAACCAATTGATTAACTTGACTCTTAACAGTCCGTTAAACCTAACTCACATCAATATTGGCATTTCATTGCATCATAACAAATGTATCAATTATCAACCACATAAAAATTTTGGGAACTAATTATAATTAATACGAAGCAATAGTTTGTACGGAACATGAAAAATTGGTATTATAAGCTTGTTCCCTATCTTGAAGGGATACTTCCCAATTTTACTTCAAGTTTCCTAGCAAATTCCTAAGATCCCTCCAAAGTTCCTTATTACCCCAGTGACTTCACCATTTTACAACAAAAAATTATTGAACACACATTTGATCCAAATCAAAATTACTAAAGAGTCCATCACTCGACAAGATAAATGGATGTAAACTCAATTCCATCTTACAACAAAAAACTGCTTGAACACAAACATTTGATCCAAATCTAAATTACCAAAGAGTCCGTCACTTGACAAGATAATGGATATAAGCTCAACTGCCATCAAAACCCGAGAAGAGCTTTTGATAGATTTAGATGATTTTGCTTACGAATTAGCTAAACCAATTTATTTTGGATGTAAATTTCAAAAAACCTCATCACCCAAACTATTTTCAAACCAAAGTAAATTGAACTAAAGTTAAGTATAGTTTGATTATGGATGAATCAAATATAATTAACGTTAACAATAAACCTATTAAAAAGAATAACAAGCAAAATTTTTTAAAATTTATAATTTTGGCATGTGAAATACATAATATTTAAGTTGGCCTTTACATCACTTGTTTATTTACATGGATACATTAACATAATTTTTAAGGAAATTAATATAATCAATTTTAGCTTGCTTGGTATTACAAAAGAAGTAAACAATACTATAAATAAAAACAATTTAATTCAAAATTACATCTAATAACCAAAGCAATACTTCAATAACAAAATAATATCAATTCGATTTAATTTTTCTAATTTATCCAAAGAAAGCACACCCCTAATCAAGCCGATAATTAAATTGGAATAAACTAGCAACAACAAACCCAAGGTTGAAGGTTAGTCCGTTCAGGACTAAATCCTAATCCTTGTCTTTTATTCTTATCACTTTCATAGTTATAGGCATATTAAGTTGTCAATCTTTGTATTTAAGAATTGATTACCGAGAATCTGGGTAAGTATTTAACTATTTCAAATTAAGAAAAAAAATACTCTCCTTAATTCTTGCTTTTAATCAGGGATTTGAGTTTACCTTTAGTATTATAAATATGACATAAATAATGCAAGAGAAACTAAGTCATACAAACATACATAAATGCATACAAACACACAGACATGCATGTATGTGCATACCTTTGTTGACCTTATTTTTAGTGAGGTCTAGTTTTCTTCTTAGGGTTTAGGGTCTAGCCTTAGGATTCTCCTTTCGACTATCTTAAAGCCTTAGAAATGGGACCCACCTCGATTTAGAAATTAAAACTACTTCTTTACCCTTTTGGAGTTCAACATGTGTGGTCTTGATCTCTAGCACTTAGGAGATTGAAACCAACATGAGGAAACTCAAAAGGAGTCCCTATATGATCATTAAGCCCTGGGATTGTCTTATGCACAATTTGCACATTCGCGCGCACAAACTTTGCAATTCGGATAGTCGACATATTAAATATTGCAATTCACGTCACCTACGTCTTTACGTGTTGCATAATTAATCAAAACTTAAATAAAACTTTGAAACGATCGATCGCAGACTCGAAATTTTAATAAAATCAAATTTGACGTGTTTTCGACCCGATCGTCGGCGAGGTTGTCTGAACGACCCCAGATAACAAAACAAACCGAGCCGGCGTGTCCGGAAAGTTAATTTTAGCTAGGAGGGACATCAATTTTGCTTGGGCACCGCGCACAAATAAATTACATGAAATTTGACGCGCTAAAAAAAAAGGGAAAATACTTTAAAATCCCAAATCTCTAAACTCACGCACCCGCGCCTGACCCCTCCCCATTTATTCTTCATTCGGCCCACTCGAACCCCCAATATTCTGATTCATCTCCTTCGCTCTGATCCCGCTCGTGCAAACCCGAGCCAAGCTTAATTCCTCGCGATCGAACTCCATTCTTCGCGCGGCTTCAACCCGAGGTCCCCTCCTCGTACGCTTGCTTCTACCTAAAAGCTCCTCATTGTGACCACGCTCTCTGCCTCCACCTACTCCCTGCCACTCTGCTTCCATCTGCTCAACACCCACTCTTGCGCCCTTGACACCACCTACCCGTCTCAGTTTCATTCGGCTCACCTCCAGGTAAGTGGAATGTAGAGCTTCTCTTCCCTCTGTGCCTATAAAAACCCCATCCAGGGGGGTCTTTAGGATTGGCCGAAATTTTGGAGAGGGGGGAGGTTCTGCCAAAATTCTGAGTGATTCTTTCCTCTTGGTTGGTTTGTGTTTTGTGTGCTTGGAGCTTTGGTTTTCTATGTTTTCCTTTGAGCAATAAAAAAAGAGGTGTGGTTGTTGTTGGATCGCTGCTGCTGGTGTGTCGTTGCTGGAGCTTTGCGTCCAACTCTCTAGTCTGAAGCCCTCTTCCTTCTTCTTTCTTCAGGCATTTGGGAAGTAAGGATTTATTGTTTTTCTCTTTAGTTTATTTGTGAAATACTTCATGCAATAAGAGGTGTTCATGTGTTCTCGATCTAATTAAGAAGAAATGTCTCCTATTATCTTCATAAAATCTGGTTCATATATGCTTTTTGATGGAGGTAGCATTCAAGAGGCGCATTGAGAGCATTTATATGTTATTGAAACTGTTTGTACTACTGATATTATGATTTATCATCACAATACTTTTTATTTCACTTGTCAGCAAAAATCAAATTGTCATCACTTTGATTACTTTTTTTAGTTGCTATTAAATTCATACATATGTTTGTAATTAATTGTTATGCAAAGTCATGTGTTAGCAACTTCAGGTTCAAACTTGGCTTCTTGGTGTTGTGCCTCGCCATTGTTGTGTTGCCTGATTTTCTTACACACATAGCACTTAATCTATGTGTATTTACAAAACAAAAGAGGATTTACATGCATGCCACTCAATCCCTACGTATTTACATATCTAACACCCAAATCTGATATTGCATATGCACAATTTCAAACACTTACCTATTCTATACTTAAGATTTCAGATTTACAAACACACCACTCAATTCCTAGGTATTTACATGTTTGACACCTAAATATTATTTTTTTTTTCCAATACATGACACCTTCACATGCATACATTTTTTTTTACATGTCTGACACCTTACACACTTTACATACATGACACCATCAACACATGTCCAATTTCACCTTACCTAAATATTGAGTGGAAATTGTTGTGTTAGAAATGTAAACACATAAGAATTAAGTGGTATGCATGTAAATCTGTCATTGTTCTTTAATGGCTGTGCTTGAGACCAGTCATTTCAATTTTTTTCTTGCAATTAAAGTATGAAAAACATGCTCTAAATATTGCTTGTGATTGCGTTGAAATTTTGCATGGTTTGTTTGGAACCTTTTGGATTCACTTGAGGTATCATCGATTTATGTAATTACACTTTTGTTAGGAGTTAAACCATTAGCACTCTCGCATATGTTAGCACGCTTGATATTTAAAACTTGGGAGTTTAATGGTGTGTTCCTTGTGTTTGCTTGCAACTAGAATACATGTATTTGAGGAAATGTTTGTTTCACAATTTGGTTGGATGAGTTAGATGGATGTTTCATTCTATTTGATGTTTTATTGTTGTTGAACTTGCACGAGATGGGTTTGTCCTACTTATCTCAAAGAATTCGATTATGCAAATAACTTAATCATTTTTCCATTTGATTTCTCTTTTTGCCTATGCTTGAACTTACTTAAAGCTTATAAACTCGAAATTCATATCGCTTGAACTTTAAAACTTTGAAGTGCCTCTTCAGGGATCGCTTTACTTATTATTTTCTTTGATAAAGTTTAAAAGTTATTTAGGAACTTTAAATGGTGTCATTTGGGCTGATAAAAAAATGTTGTTTGGAAAGGGCTTTAAACACCTTTTGGGGGTTAATTCGATCATTATTTTGAAAGAATTTAAACGCTTTTAATTTACTTGCGGTTTTATCCCTTTGTTTCGTTGATTTTTTTTTAAAAGTGGGTCGGCCTCCTTCTCCGGTGATTTGTTTTTGTTAAATGATTATTTCAAAAAATGAGAATTTCTGATTTAATTAATTGAAAAACACTTAAAAAATATATGAGAATTAGTTGGAAAATACTTACAATATATTTGAGGATTAGTTAAAAAATACTTATTTAAGGATAAACCACATTAAATCACTTCAAGCACAGGTTAAAGTGTAGGCTTCCTAAATTTTATTAGCACACCTTAGGTGAGAGTTCATCTACCTAATTTTCAAATGAATGATGAAACTAGGTATTTAACCTCAATTCATTAGCTATTTAAACTGATAGACATAAGGATACACCAGAATGCGGTTCATAACTTCCTTTTAATTAAATCAAGTGGTGAAATTTCGGTCATGACTTAACGTACAGTGAAATTCAATGTTCCGGGATTTGAGTTTGAGCCTTACACTATAATCCTCTTGGCAATTGGGGACATTCCTAATGTCACATATAAATCACATACTCCTGGGCCTTCATACGTGACATCGTGTTTTGTTTTGCTCATTCGTGTATTTTTTATTACAATTTTATTATACATGATTTTCTAGCAATTTATTTAAGTTTCATGCAATTTGTTGTTCTTCTTATTGCATTATTTACTTTAATGCACTAGCTAAACTCCTTGGGTAGAGAACAGTTGGACATATGTTAGGAGGTACAGCGAACCCTTGAGACCGAACAATAATTATACTTGCAAATAAAAAACATGAACTAAGCTTGGAGTCGCTACAGTTTGGAGATTGGAAAAGGTCTTCGTGGGCAGCACGATGAAGAAGCAGCAGGTGGAGGATGATGATCTACAATACTAAATATTTCCCGAGATTAAATAACAAACCATAAGACTTCGAGATAGTCTGTTTAGCGCGACATAAATCCTCACTTTATCGTTTAGGCATTTGCACAACGATGTGTAATTTAAGTCCTAACTCGTTTTAGGTTCCGAGATTGTCGTCTGATACGACGTAAATTTTCCTATCTTCCAGACCATTTGTATGACCGTGTCACGCAAATATAAGTCCTAAATAATAAAATAGACAGAATGAAACATCGAATAACATCTTCTCAAAATTGAAGTCAAACAATATAATAGCTTGGGAAGTCACTGAGGTTCCCCTCAGAATCTGTGGCATCCCCTACTTCTCTTTCCTTTGATTCCAGAAATAAATGTTCCCATTCGGTCCCTCTCCCCACTTGAACTTTCTACGTCCAACCTTGGAAACTCTAAACTTTGAATTCATGAAGATAAATACCTCTGATCATCAACGAGAGCTCTCTTAAATGACTTCAGTCATTTGAAGGGTAATTAACTATAGGGGATGGCTTCTATAGGTAGCTTTAAGAACTCAGGTAATATAAACTCTATCTAATTCTTAATATTATGTGGGGGAACTTGTCGGTCAACATAAAGGTTCGCAAACTAAAACGGATGTCATAAATTTTCTAGTTTATTTGATCGAGTCTCACGGATAAGTGATATGTATATTTCTCGGGATAGGTATGTCACTTGTAGTGTTGTGCTCGCTAAATAAATTACGTCTATATGGGTTCGGTTCAGTCTTGTATTTTTAAAATTAAACATTTACATTTCAAAACTATATATATAATATATATATTACTAAATCAAATATATCTTTCCCAATTTAACGACCGACAACATGTAAGGGAAACTAAGTCATACAAACATACATGTATGTGCATACGCATGTACATTACATATATACATGCAATATATGCATGCATGCATATGGGGTTGTAAATGAACCAATGTACTTGATAAGCTAGAACTCAACTCAATTAATAATCGATCATGTTTGTTTAAATTGGTAAATGACTAAGTTTGGACATTGTTTTAAAGCTCGAAGCTTAAATGAATCAACCTGAACATAGTCCAACTTGTTTATTAATGTTCACGAAAAAACTTTTTTATTATTCAATACATAACTTGTTAAATATTTTTATACTTATATGTTAGTTATTTAAATAAAATAACATTGACTAGAACCAATTTAATTAAACATTTAATTGTAATATATTACAATTTAATATCAATATGCATATAAATTTAATACAACTTTATTTATTTTTTTATTTCAATGATCTAGCTTCTTAGTACTTATTTAAAACTTACTTAAAACTTATAAATTATTTTATTTTCTTGATATAAACTATTAAGATGCTAATTTAAAATTTATTCATTACTTATCTATTTAGTTAGTACTTATTTGATAATAACTTTATATTAAAAAAATTAATTTATTCAAGCTTTTAACTTATTTACTAGTTTTATATGAAAATCCAAATATAAATTAAAGTTTTAATATTATATAAAAAATAAACACTCACTTGAATTTTTAGTTTGTTAAGTTAATATAAATAAGCCAAGAATAAATCAAGTATGAATATTAAAAAAATTTAAGCAAGTCAAGTATGAACATACATGTGGAAGCTGAGTCAAGATCGAGCTAAACATGAATAACTTATGATTCGTCCAAGTCAAATACAATCCATGGCATACTCAACCAGGCTTGGATCAATTACAGCCCTATACATATCAAGAGCAAGAACAATAGAAAGCAGCTCTCTTTCTCTTTTTCCACTTGGTATTGGCAAAATCAAAAGCAACAAGACTTGGGAGCAGCAATGAGCTAATGAGTTTCACTTCAAAAAGTTCCGATCATTTAAAAACTATCCCCAAACAATAAAAGGACAACAATCTGTCATCGACAGGACCACAAATAAAAGGAGCAGCAAATAGAAGAGATGGAAATCATCAATGGATCTATTCACTGTTCCTTGCCACTTGCATCAAAGTCTCTTGGATTATTTGTTCAATCTTTGATCATGAAGCTCCTTAGATTGCGTATCACAATCAAACCACAATTTAATTACAAATTAAAAGATGTCTTTCTATGGGAGATATAGAGATTCAACATCAAAAGTAGTATTAGAAGAGCTCGCACCAACTTTATTTGATAGAACTTATGATGAATTTTTAAATCCATGTTTCAAGGGCTAATGTTAACCTAATCTGAAGAGGAATACTCATAATTTTAAAATAAAACTAAAATAAGACACATTATTTTCTTTTGTTATAACATTAAAAACCTTGATACAGAAAGAAAATTCAAGAGAGATGGTTTGTGGGGATATTGAATAATTAAAGTGAAATCTTGATATAAGTTTCTTACAATAAGATAATGTTCTCCTATGGTTTGATAATAGATTGTTGGATTAATAATCATGAGAGAGAGAGAGAGAGAGAGAATCTTTATGTTTCAACTAGGAGAGTGATATTAATAGACAAGATCTTCTTGAGTTTCGAGACATGAGGAGAGCTTCCACAAATCTGATATATGTACTATTTTCCCAATAAATATACATTCATCCAATTTATTAAAAGAGGAAAGGTTAAAAAAAAAGAAAGATTACAAAACCTGTCATCTTTGCCTCGCAAATCAACAAGGGTGACAATTCATGCAATAAGATAAGGTTCAACTAAAAAAATTAAGCTCAACGAAATTAAATTAACTCAACCCAACCAAATGAAAGTAGCTATCATCCCAGGGTAGTGTCAATCCAACATTTACTACATGTGATAAAATTATCTAAACATGCCAACCCAAAAAATTCAATAAACATTTGCAAGTAGCTTTTCATTTTTATAATAATGAATAACTCCCTAATATAGTGGGTTAACTTTTGCTTGACCCAAACCCAACAAATTTTTTAGGCCTCTTGAGTGTCAGCCCAAAGTTGAAGACTTGGTGCTGTGCTAAGGCTATCATATCAAATCAAAACTTTGCCAAATCTATTACTTATAAAGGCTATTCCAAATAATCAAAAATGATATCTCAACAGCAGCCTAAATGCTAAGTAGAAAAAAAATATATCTTGGTTATTTAAAGATTTTCATGTAGATACATGGTGTAATAAAATAAAATCATATCCAGCTTTTTAAATATATATAAAATCCCAAAAAACATCTCAATAACCCTTGAATCAATGGATCCACCAACTACACTTAAAAAAGGTATGGCCAAATGAAAACAATGGGGTGAATAGCTTATGGGGTGGCTGAAAGTGTCTAGCACTCATTTTCATTGGACAACTCTTTTGTGGTTAATTTTGGTTGATTTATTTGCCCTTTGGTTCAGACATATTGTTGTCGATCCATTTCATTATTGTCGAGCCATATCATTGTAAATAGTAAGAAAAAAAAAAGAAAATATAACCATATGTATTATAGTCAGATTATCTTTGATTGTTAATCCCAAATGATGTAGCCATTTTTTCTGGATTAAATTCTCTGCCTTCTAGAGTGTATTCACGGATTTAC
Organism: Phalaenopsis equestris; assembly: GCF_001263595.1. Classification (NCBI taxonomy): domain Eukaryota; kingdom Viridiplantae; phylum Streptophyta; class Magnoliopsida; order Asparagales; family Orchidaceae; genus Phalaenopsis; species Phalaenopsis equestris. The sequence continues at coordinate 4,044,347 of NW_018164869.1, read as the reverse complement.
TCTTACTAGATTCGCGTGGATCATAAAAGGCGGGCTCGCTATAAGCATAATTAAAAGTCAAGATCAAATGCCGACACACCGTACACTAAACTTTTTCTACAACCACAAAACCAACATGTAGCTCAACCTAAGAAGGTCCAAAATCTAACAAGTCTTTAGAAAAATACACATCCATGAAAAATCCAAAGTAGTAAACAAGAAGATTTATAATCTCACGTTAGATAGCAAGTATAGGGCACCACTACATGACTTATAATAACATAAAAAAATGAAAAGAAGCAAATTAAATGAAGAGAATGCAAAGGAGTGACAATAAAAACTTTGATGTAAAATATAGAGACCAAAATGCAATTTATCTGTATAAACATATCGCACATTGTAATTTGAACTTGAAATAAGACATTGATTAACAACATTTTTATGACAATGCTCTCTGGATGACTTATGTGTCAAATGTAAGATGACCAATGTATGCCGTACCTAGTTTATCATGGAAAACTCTATGTCAAACTACTATTAAACTTAAGGACAAGTTGCCCTTTCAGGTTTGTAATGCTAGCAATTTACAATCCTTCTGTGATCCTTGGTTGAATCGATCCACTATCCATGCCAAATGCGGTCAACAAGTCTTTACTAGGTTTAAGTGTCCTATCTTGGCTAGTGTGGGACAATTCACTGCTAAATCTACTTGAGAACTTCCTTGCAATCACAACATCTCTCCCAGCTGTCTTTAAGCCATTAATAATATCCCAATTGTAGATAATCAACATTCTTATCTCTGGAAGGGAAAGACCTAACTTTCTAACTATAATGTCAACATTGTCTTCTACATTAACAGTGACAAACCGAACAGGTGTGACCTGATTTGTTTTAAAGGGTATAGCCTTAAATGCTTCTACTGCTTGGAAAATCCTTCATAATGGGTTAAAAACTAAAGATTGTTTGGCCACTAGAGGACTGAATGTGAATCACAATGTGTGCTCTAAATGGTAAATCAAGAAACTCATTCCCACTCCTCTTTTGACTGTCTTTTCTCTCTGTGCAGACCACATAGTGGGATTAAGGCTTCGCTGTCATTGTTGTTGTTGTTTCATGATTCAACCGAACATTTTCTGCCCCGGATAGATTCTTCAGATCCCATTGCTTATTTTGAAGTTTTGAGCTGTGACGACATACACAGAACTTACTATGGGCTAAATCGGCTTCCATCTTATGGGCATTCACTAGTACCATAGCTTTGGCAGATTCATCTTATGGTTGCACTTTGGTATGAACGAAAACTCCTTGCTCTTATGCCTAATATACAGATACTCCTTGTTTTTCACCAACCTAATCTCAAATAAGATCATTTTTTGCATTTTTGGCAAGTTTGGATGGAGCCTTGTCATAGACATCGTTGTATTAACTGAGCTCAATCTACCCATTTGGTACAAATATGTCTATTGGAGATTTTTCTAAACCCTCACCTTTTGTCTTTTGTTTTCTTTCTTTTTGCAGGTTCACTTGTTTTATACCGGTACATGTAACCTATTATTTGTTTTGCAATCTCAATTTATACAAGAGGGCGCCCCCAAAAAAAAGTGTAGAGATGCTCTTCGTACTCCCCACTATCAAGAATATTCCAATAGCTAATCGTTCATGGATGCACATGTGATTTTTTTTCCTTCTCATTCCTCTTCTATTTCACGTTCTTAATTATTTATTATTTGTGTATGTGCAAATGATAATAGAAGGTGGGGGTGTAAAAGAGTCAAATCAAGCTCAAGTTACCCGAGCATTGTGTTTGAGACAACTCAATTAATCAGGTTCAATCCAAATCCAAGTGTCCAGTCATATTCAAGATTTAAGAAAATAAAAGCAATTTTGCTGACTATCACGACTACAACATTAAAAGAACAAAAAATTCTGAAGTGAAGATGGGTACAATGGTTTCTACCTTCAAAACTCTTAAATTCTATTACAAAAAAAAAAACAACTCAAATATCTATTTTAAAATGAGAAGCTCTTCTGAGTTGGGGCAAGGCAGCAATTTCAGCTGTTAAACTAGAAAAATTCAACCCCACAAGGCAAGGGATGAGTGATATCAAGTCAAATTAAAGCAAGGTACTCTAAACATGATGTATTCAATATTGTAATTTTGAATTAATACAAATGTATTTATAAGGGTATAATATTTAATATATTCACCATTATATGTATATGCATGTATATATGTGTTGTACCCACTCACTAAAACATTTATATCCTCTCTTTTTTTATCAATGAATTTTGCCTTTTATATATATATATATATATGTCTGTGTGTGTGTTAAACGCGCGCTTTGATGAATAAGTGATCAAATTTTGAGCTTGGGCGAAATTATCAACCAGATAAGAATGGGTAATGCTTGAAGTAATATTATAATGGTCTACATCCAAATTTGATTCTATAAAGGTAAGTGACTTTAAAATGAAGCTACATCTTTATGTTTCAAAAAATGTACCATAAAATACTAGAAAATGTTAGTTCTCAATTATCTCTAACAGAGAAGAACTACCAAATTTCTCATTTCAAAATAGCATTGTTAACACCATTCTAACTTCTAAGCGCCTAAAAGGTAATATGAAAATTGCCCCCATATCACATTCTTTTTTTTACTTTAATATTTATGACATAATCATCATTCCACAAACTCAAAACATCAATATAAGGACACAATTTGTTTCTTACGTCACTTGAAATAAAAATATTCAGAAACTATAACTGACCACAAACCTTAGTACATTGCCTATTCACATGAATTACTCCATTTGAGTCCCTAGAGAACCAAAGTGGTCGAAATCATTACAGTCAACGCACAAACACAAAAGGTGAAAAATAAACGAAAAGGAATAGCATAAGAATCTGGCTCTAAAATGTAAAGCTACCTCACTATTCAGTAATAAGGCAACCTAAATCATCCAACGTAACAAAACTAAGCTTAAAGAAATATTAAAAGTATTTAATATGATGATATTCTTACAAAAACCAATTACCAAATTAAATAGCATGCTTGATTAAGAATTGTGAGATGCAATAAGTTTTCAGGACTAAGATTCTATGCAGTATTGCGATTAAAAAATTACCCTGATTACCATATTAGTAACTTAAGCATTAAAATTGCTTGTCAAACCCAATGTTGGCTCCAGCTTTCCATCCAGTAGAGCAGAGTTCATAATAGCTAATCAAGCTCTAGGTAAAATAGAATCAAAACAACAATTCTGTCCCTAACCTAGTGAACTAAGAAATAATAAACAGATCTCCCTCTTTTTCCAGCAATCCTTGACCCTTCAACTTCCAGTCAGTGCAAACACTGAATGATCACCCGGATCAAAAATATAAAGAATACGGCATACTTTATGCTAGATCAAACTTTACCCAAACCCCTAATATATAGACTCCCATGAACTAGAAATTGACAACCGCAGCAAAGTCCAAAAGATGGGTGAAAGTTAATACAATTTAATGTAAGCAAAAAAAAGTTGAGTAACCATTTGAGGCTGGTATACTCCAAAAATCAGCAGATAACACGGAATGCATTCAATAACAGCCATAACTTTTAAAAAAATTTATATTAATGTTTGAAACAAAGCTACAAATGAAAAGCCCATTTTTGCAGCGATAACTAGGGTTGTCAACTAAGGCATCAGCATTCATAGATGTAAATTCTAAGAATTCAGTTAGTGATATTCAAGAACCTGCACTGGCAAATAGGCTGCGAAACAATCGCACAATATGCATGTCAGTTATAGGTTAAACCAGAACTCACACTTGGGCGTCCATTTCTGTCATAATGAGTTGCGGAATGTTTTAGATCACCAAACTCAGAAAACAATTCCTGAATTACAATGAGAACATATCTTAGGATGTGAGAATAAATTCATTCAATGATACAGAACTCGAAATATTTAGCATCACACAAGTACAATCCTGATTTACAAACCAACTAACCTTCACATCTTCAGTGGATACACCATGATCCAAGTTGGATATGTATAACTTTGTTCCGCCTGCAGCTCCTCCCAGCCCAGCAGCAGCCATACTATCCTCAAATAGATCATGTCTCCACAATAGATCCTTTGTTCTGCTGAAAGACTGATAAAAAACAGGAACGCTTATGTTCATGAATGCAAAGCCAAATGCGTAGATTGTAAGTACACACTTAATATCTTACTCAGAAACCACATTAGATCAACTTAATTATTATAAACCTGCAAAAGTGCAACGAGTACTAGTATGTCGAGCCACAGTTATGAAAAACATCGATAAACAAATAAACCATACAGATAGAAAGTGGAGGACGTGAATTCCCTCAATCAAACATCCTTCTAGCAATGGTTGACAGCTCCACCTCTGAGAAATGAGCCTGCTAGCCCCTCAGCAAAATGACTCCATCAACCAACAACAGCGTTAGAATGAAGGAAATGAGAAATTCCTCACTTAACAAGAAGCCCCCTTTCAGATCCCCCATTTTATATCCAAAACAATTGACATATATGAAAACTCAAGATCTCCTACACCAGCCCAGCATAAAAGAGCTTAGGTGCCATCCCTCCACGTTTTGAGTTTCTTAAATTATGTAGCAGCTTGAATACGTGCAAAAAACAGCAATAGTTGTGGGCTTGCCTTTGCAATCTTAAATGTAGATGAACGATTAATTTTGAGAGGCCCTTGTCGGAGCATCCTAAATCCCCTGCCAACAAAGGTGCCGCCTGGTCTTTGGTCCCAACCACGGCCCCTGCCTCGAAACTGGCCTCTATCTCTTTCATTGTAGCTTCTTCTCATAATTAAACCATTCCACGACATATCTAAAAAAATATCATCAGAAATATTTAATGCAAATAAAGACAATGAATAGTCATAAGCTAAAAAGAATGGAAAGAGAGCTAAATAAGAAGAAACTTCTATCACAAGCAGAGTCAACTTATCTGATTAGACAATAGGATAATATCAAGAGCAACTGAGATCAAATGTGCAGTTCATTTTTATTCAGCAAAATACAGATATAATCATGTTATCAGATGAAAAAATATTGTTGTTAAACAGCTCTTGATGACAAGCTCTAGCACTGAAAATACACCTAAGGATCAAATATTCTAGCATTAATCTAGCAATATTAGTGCCAGAGTTCTTGATGTGAGAGCTGAAACAGAAAACAGAGGGCAGGCAATCAAAAAAAGGAAGCAACAAGAAGAACAACCAAGTTCCACTAGGTAGTTTTACTAAAATCGGCCTCTGCCTCTCCACAAGAAAGCAATTTTATATTTCCCTCCGTCCCCTAATTACTAGGTCCACTATACTAAATCCAAAAAATGATTTAAAAAAAGATATACAAACACGAAGTAATGGTTTAATAGATCGCAAAGGAAAATGAAGTATACGCCGCATTAAGTCTCCCCCGCTTCACAAGAACTCTCGACTGACTCATCTGAAGAATGCATGAATGTACTGAAACATTGAAAGTGCATGATGTAAGTCATTGATTTGTTTCATTGCGGCAAAGGGTCCAGGCTTTTGAGGGCTCAAGAACTCTCGACTCACTCATCCCAGAATAAGTTACCGGAGTGAATCATTCTTTGTGCAATCTAACCATGACTAGATCTTCTCGTTCAAACATTTTAAAATGTAGGTGTTGATCTACTGGTTGCTTGTACCGGGCATTAGAATTCATTAGCCTGAAATGCACGTCTTGCAATAATCTGGTGGCATCTTCGCCATGCATGCTGCTATTACTACTTTACTTTTGCATTTTGGGACCACTACATCGATGGGGTGATTAGGCATTTTGTTATAAACAATAATAAATGGACACAAACTTTTAAGCCGATTTGGCATGGAGCAATAAGCTCCCACTATTTTGAATGATCTCGTACCAAACAACGAAGCATGTTACCAAGGGTGCAATCTACAAAAATAGCACCCAACGAGTATGCTCTTAGCTGATAGGTTTTTGTGAACTGAGAAACTGAAAAGCTTGACGATCACTGCATAAAAAATCTTGGTTACGTAGGTAGTGTTCACACAGCTTGAGAACATGAACCGCTGCAAATAATTAATAATCGTACCTTCCACTGTTGCTGATTTCACTTAGCCTCCGACTAAAAACTCAATAGGATAACCATCCTGTGAGGGGACCGCCCCAATCCAGATTTCATAAGCATCAGTATAAATGAGGGACAGTTTATCAAAATTGGGGAGGCTAGCACCGGAGCTGAGGTAAGTGCAGCTTTAATTGCCTCAATGTTGTGTTGTTGTTCCTTAGACCAAAGAAATGTTTTGGATTTAAGGCAATCACTTAAGAGTCATTATCACACTAAACCCTGTATAAAACGATAATTGAAATTTGCCAATCCATGAAAACTTTGAACATCTAAAAATATAGTAGTGGTCACTCTTGAATGTCTGAAACTTTCCTTAAATATGTTTGAATTCCACTTCTTGGAACTATAAAACCGAGAAAATCGACACAAAAGGTTGCGAACTCACATTTTGATACAATAAGATACAAAGTTATCAATGTGAAGGACTCCAGAGATCTTAGCAAAATGTTGCATATGCTCTTCAAAAGAAGTACTATGAATCATTAAAAAAAAATGACACAAAAATAACCCAAAAATGTATGTATATATCTATGTATAGATACATGCAAGTATATATCTATGTATAGATACGTGCATGCATGTATCCATGCATACATCCATGGGTGTATACATGCATGGATGTACGCATGCATGTATGCATGTATGTATATATAGATACATGCAAGTATATATCTATGTATAGATACGTGCATGCATGTATCCATGCATACATCCATGGGTGTATACACGCATGGATGTATGCATGCATGTATGCATGCATGTATATATAGATACATGCAAGTGTATATCTATGTATAGATACATGCATGCATGTATCCATGCATACATCCATGCGTGTATACACGCATGGATGTATGCATGCATGTATGCATGCATGTATATATAGATACATGCAAGTGTATATCTATGTATAGATACATGCATGCATGTATCCATGCATACATCCATGCGTGTATACACGCATGGATGTATGCATGCATGTATGCATGCATGTATATATAGATACATATATATACAGAGAGAGAGAGAGAGAACATGTCGTCGTTCCACTCTGCTAGGGTTCCGCCCCATGGCGAACCCTAGCATCTTTCGCTTCGACTTGCGCTCGAGTCGTTTGCTCCCTTTCGCGTCGTCTTGTCTAGCGGCAGAGCTGCGATCGTGCTTGCATTTGTGTGTCTCGTCTGCGACAGAGCCGCTCGACAGCTTCTGCCTGCGTCTCGTCTGCGACAGAGTCGCTCGACACCTGCTTCTCTTGCGTTTCGTGAGCCGATCAACACCTTCCTGCTTCTGCTGCGTCTCCTCTGCGACAGAGCCGCCCGTTGTTGCGTCTCCTCTGCGACTTTTGCGATAGAGCCGCACGTTGTTGCGTCTCCTCTGCAACAGAGCAGCCTGCGTCGACACCTGCGTTGTCTGCGACAGAGCCGCTCCTATTTTTGGGCTTTGCGTTTTTTGTTTGCACTGGTCGCTGTAATGGCCTCAGAGCTTTCCTACGCCGTCGCCCTCGCCGGTGATAACCCCGTCAAACCCTCCTATGTTACAGTGGTTCACAAACGCAGCTCCTCTTTTCACCTCGCAGATAGTGCGGTATTCCCGCAGATTTACCATGATTCTGTTGCGGGAAATGGAGCTTGCAATCTTATCAAAAAAGTTGAGAAAAAGGCGGGCAAACCAGCAATTTTCTTTTCTGACGCTGAAATTTCAACTCGTACAGGAAATACAAATTTACACTAGTTGGAAAGTTTCAATTAGGTTGTCCTAAGATGAAGATCATCAAGAAGGTTTTTGAAGACTTCAAACTGGTTGGGGATTGGCAGATGGGTCATTTTGACGTAAGGCATGTTATGATACAGCTGAGCACAGAAAATGATTACACGAGAATTTTCTCAAATAAATTCATCACAATTGAGGGCAAACATATGAAATTGCTCAAATGGACCCCAATTTTGATCTCAGTCAAGAACCCTCAATTGCACCTATATGGTTCTCATTACCTGAACTCAAACTTCATTTCTTTGACCTACTTATCTTATATGCAATTGGTATTATCCTTGAAAAACCTTTGCAGGTAGACTTACCTACAGTTCATTTCTCAAGACCCTCTATTGCAAGGATTTTGATTGAACGAGATATTGGCAAAAATCATTATATAACAAAAACCATACTACTGCAAGATGTTTGGACACTCACGGGAGAAATTTTTCAGATTTCACCCATAGTTGAGAACCAATAATCAAAAGCAGGAGCACACTATTAGTGCACCCCATGTGCCTGAACGTGCTCCGAGCAAACCTGATGACAGGCAATCTAAGGAAGGAATCACCACAAGGCAGTAGTTGGTGTTTGCCCCTGGGATCCCTTCTCCTGACCATACTACACATACTACAACATATAATGTTCCCATACTACAACATATAATGTTCGAACTGAAAATCAGGATAGTTCCGCAGCTCCTATTCAGATAGCATCAAGTGCAAAGGTAACAACACACACTTCACATACATTGGAACATATTGTAGTGGCAACGACTGTTTTTCCTCCTACTGCGGTGCTAACATCAAATCAGATTGAGGATCACATGACCCGGTCTTCCGATGAAGAATGGCAGGTTTACACTTCTAGGCGGAAGAAGGCTGGGGGCTTACTCCAAGTTGGAAACTTAATGGATGATACTTTCGTAACTCCTGCCAACGGCACGACTCTTCAAAGCTTGTTATCTGCTTCCGCTCCTAAAACTAGAGAAATAGGCAAGACAAAACTGGCTCGTCCTTAGCTACTTGTTTTCTGCATGTTTTAAATTTGTTTTACATTTTATTGAGTCTATCTGTATCTTCTTCTTTTTTTTTGGGTATTACTGTACTTGTATCGTATGGTAGGGTGTCTCCTTTGGGCTCTTCTCATACTACCTTCATGTATCATTTTGTATTTCAATAGAATATATATATATATACATACATATAACATTTATACTTATGTTTAAATCACCATAGTTTGTGTGATCATTTTGTTCTGCATCTTTTATTGCATGTGAATGAAGTATGTTTGAATCCAATACCCTGCAACTACTTTTCTAATTAATTTAAATGAGCCGATTTCGAGACGAACACGAACAACAATATGTGAGTTGAACAAAAATACATTGTTCACAAACAATTTCAACACGCGTCAATTTTGAACAAAACTAATTTCGACTGAACCAAACACAAAGCAAGCTCAACTTGTTTACATCCCTAAATACCGCTCGCCTCCATCAGATTCAGAAAAATCATCTCATATCAATTTCATCATCATAATCCAAATATCCTGGATTTTCTATCACAATTTCCACCCTCTGTCCCTCAAACAAGGGAAACTAGCAAGGGATACTAGTATGGTTGTCGAAAGCGTGGTTTTTCTGCTTTGAACCCTTACAACTCCTTTAGCACTTCTGCAAAAAAACTAACAAACTCAACAAAATCGAAAAACTCAGCAATGAGCTTATCGATGCTTTATACCATATTAGCTTTTGTGGTCCATAAAGATTCTAGGATTTGATCTCCATAAATAGCCAATCCCTACCTTTCTTCCTCCATGCTACTAGTCGAATTCTCTCTAGTACTGCTAGATGAAATGAAGAACAAAGAGAAAGCAAAAGAAAAACAAGAAGCGACAAAAAGAACAACTTAACACAGCTAGGTAGTTTTACTAATCAACCTCTCCACTAGCAGGTAATCCCTATATAATTTCCGTCCTCTAATTACTATGTCCACTATACTATATGTAAAAAATAATTAAAAGAAGATATTCTAATTAATAGTAGCAATGTGTTAATGGTTCGCAGAGAAGAGTAAGGGTGTGGTTGGGGCAGCTTGTACTTATCCAAATAAGTCGCTTATCTGAAAGAGCGGACTGCGAGGTTCGACCAGCATTCAGCGTTTAGTGTAAAAAATCAATTGCATTTTCGGATAGGATGCTCAAACGCATTTTCTAAATGATGAGGTGTAATTTTTAAAATGCAGCCGCAACAGATAAACTGCCCCAAGTGGAGCCTAAAGTTATACACCACCTCAGTTTGAAACACTTAAGTCATAACGGCCGCAACATGAAGCATTAGGGACTTCAAGAAGCTTGAGAATTCTAGAAATTCTACCCCTCTAATACTCCATAAAATAGAGATTCAGCCCCAAATACTCTTTCAAACATGAAAGAAAACAAGAATACAGATTTGAGGCTATAATACATGATCTTGATCGAAAAAACTAACTCGCGTCTTTAGAACGCTGAACTCTAGCAAAAGAAAAAAAAATATGTGCGGACGAAAACGTAGCATGCTTCAGAAAAACCACCACGATACAAAAGTACTAATTAACGTCTTATCTTTCATAAAACCCTAGTGGACCAAAAAAAAAAAAAACTAATTGTTGATGCAACTATCATCATCCATTAAAACATCAACTGAAAACATATTAATTTCGGTACAGAACCCAAGAAAATCAGGTTTAAAATTTCGACCTCGAGAATAAAAGAGCATCAAACACAAATGAAACGGTATAAAACCGCCATCGAAAAATAATAAGAGAATAATAACCTGTTCGAGTAGAAGGTTTCCACACCAAGCCCGGAAATGTACAAAAACAAGGCCACTGAGCGAGGAAGGGAGGATAATAATAGACTGTACTAAAGAGATCCCAAAAGGAATGAGGCGGCGAAATCCTTATGAGAAGAAAGAGAGGTAGGGATCAACGCTGGTAATTCTTCCACATATATTCATTCTACAAGGATGAGATCTGCAAGAAAGAGGGGATGAATCCAGCTAGGGTTTTAGAAGGGGGCAAAAGTTTTGAGCCAGAAAGCAAGGAACAAGGCGGGGCAGGCGGGTTCTAACAAATGAGGCGGCGAGACCATCGGGAAGTCTCGGCCTGCTAATTCATATAATTAAGGGGAATTTACATACATACCACCAATTTCATACATATTTACATTCTAACATATAAATTTTATTTGGTACCTTCGCTTCACTCAAATTTTTCTGAAAAAAATAAAATACCGCTACTTTATTTCGTAAGAAGTATATTGCACCGTTTTTATGCATAACTAAAATGGCATGTATGAGGGTGCGTTGGGGGCTGCTTCCATTCCGCAGGGTGGTGTCGGGCCACGACTTTCGCCTATTTGGGATAACCTACAGGCCGCAGCGTCCGGCGTTTTTTTATTATACGCGGGCCGAGGGTCGGACCCATGGCCAGCGTTCGAGGCTTGTGTTATTACGCAATACCCTCATCGCTCATTTGTTCATTCAACACCTCATCGTTGCTCTGTTGATGACGACTAGGTGGAGAAGTTCTGGAAGAAGTTCGGTCCGCTATCTGAGCTCATGGAGATTTATGTTCTGAAGGGTGAAATTATTCTGCCATATAAGAAGAAGGTTGTATAGAGCTGATATAAAGTCAAAAATTATTTTATTTAGCATTGTTTCTTTTATCTCCTTTCACTCTGCAACGCCTAATGAAATAAGTCATGTGCGGTAGAGAAAATAGATGATGTCTTATGTGTTTCATTAAATACCAATTTGTTGTTGATTATCTGGAATAGTGTTTTTTTTTTCTATTCTGAATGTTAGATAATGACATTAAACTTACGAGATATGAAGGTTTAGCATCAGTTGTTGAGTTAATCGTTTATTTCTGATGTGCATTTGCCAGAAAGGGAGGGAAAAAAATTTTAATCGATTATCATAAGAAAAAAGATTGTTAAGAAATTGAAACAATAAATTTAGATTTTTTTTGGAAAAACATAATTAGAATATGTTTATAAGTGTTTATGTGAATATCTTTATCTCCATTTCAACTTTTTGATTCTTACGGAGTGTATTCTCATTTTAAAATCATTGTAAAAAAAAGGATTTGTTCTCTTTCAGTTTAAAAAAATTCTATCTTATATTTTACTCCAAATCTGAGTGTTTAAAATTTATATGAAACATCTTGCTATTGCATTTCATTTTGAATTATTATTTATGTTAAATTGTAATATTTAGCATTGTTTTTATTTAGTTGTAATCTATACTTAATGTATAATTTACCGTCTGGTTATGAGCATTATGTGCATCAACAATCTCTTCGGAAGTTTGGATGGAATTCCCTTCCATGTTGGTAGTTTCATTCTTGCTTCATCTTATGGTTATTTTATAGCTTATTGGTTTTTGAGAATGTGACAAATATATATAATATTATAATATATTGCTATCGAATTATTTACGTAGTTTGGTGTCATTTTAATTGTAAATTTGTATATATTGCTATCGAATTATTTACGTAGTTTGGTGTCATTTTAATTGTAAATTTACATCATGAATTTTGCCCATAATTAGAAGTCTACCTTGACTTTTGTTTATGATACAAAAAGGTTGATATAGGTAATTTTAGGTCATGCAGCATTACATCATGTGCTTAAACCTATAATGTTTATGTTTCACTTGATTTTCCACCATTAATGATTGATATTTGTACAACTTTGTATATGCTAAAATCATGTATCATGTACTTGTTGTTTATTTCATTTGTTCTAAGCTCCTATTGTTTCAATCTTTTTCTATTTATTTGCTTCAAAAGATGTAATGTCTATCAAATTATGTCATCTGCAAATAGTATAAATCAATTTCCTTGTTTAGTTATTTTAATTTTTAAGCATCTTCACTCCATGTGCTATTTTGAAGCGAATTTTTGCTTCTAAAGTATTAAATATATGGTTGTCACAGCATCGTTAGAAATAGTATTACTAAACAGTGGTATAATTGTCATTTGTCTAAAAATAGTTGTCACGTAGTTGTTTTCACACAACTGCAACAAACAACTATTCAGTTTTCCCGCAGCAACTTCATGGGGTAGCTAAGCTGCATCTGAAAAGCTGAGAAGCTAAAATTGCCCCAAACAAAGCCTTAAAACTTAGCTCATAAATATGCAATATAGAAATTAAATGTTAACTATCTAAATCATCCTAGAATGTAGCTTTTCTGACTCGCTTTTATTTTTTTATTTTTTAAGTTTTAAAATATACTTATTTTATAATTTTTTTCATGTTTTTATATTTTAATTTTTAAAAACAAATTTACTTGCTTTTTAAAAACAATCAAAATATATAAATTTTGTTTTGAGGTAAAAAAATATATATATGTTATATCATCTCAAATATATTTTTTTTTTCAAAAATAAAACATAAAACAAACAAATAAATTTAAAAAGTAAAAAAAAAAATCCCAGATTGCTACAATTTATAATTATCTAAGCATAACTTTTATTTAAAAAAAAAACTGTGTTTTTAATAGAATTCGACTTTTTTTAAATTGAATATTGCTTACAATTGTGGTCGAAATCAACTTAAAATAGTGTCAAGAGTGGCCAATATTGTGCAAATGTTAATATTATCCAATGGTGATAACAACACTTTGTTGCTACTAAGAATAAGATGGGGGCATGAGGTACTCTTAAGATGGAATCAATCATTGTTGATTGTAGGACATGCAATGATTGGAGTAACAAAGTAGCTTGTTAAACAGTGTCCAGCATTACAGAATAACGAAGCACCTTACTTAACATTGTCCAACATTGCAGAGTAATAAAACACCTTATTCAACAATGACCAGCGTTGGGGAGTAAAGAAGAGTCATGCCGAGTAGTGACCAGCATTGCATAATAATGAAACACTGTGCACGGTACTACCCAATGTTGCGGAGTTACAAAGCATTTTACAAACCCACCAACACATTGCTGACCAAACCAATTGTTCAGACCCCTCTAACACGGCAACACGTTTGTCCAATTTCCTCTAGTTGTTGCCATTTAAAAAAAAATCTCCACTATATATGAAGGACAATGGAGTTGAATGTGGGATTGTTATAAAGAGAGAGGAGTCATTCACAAACTGGGCTAAGATTTATTTACTTATATAACCACATACTAAAGTTGGAGAGGGGACTCTGGATTTTGGTGTGTTTCAATGATAAAGTTAGTCTCATCTGAAAATATGGGGTAATCGATACATCATCAACAAATTTTCATCATCTAACATGATTCTTGAGGCATGACATGAATATGAGGACAATTTTTTGAGCAACATCAATTAATAATCATCCAAAAATTTGATTTCAAGAAGCTTATATGAAAACTAGCTAGCCCGATGAGAAACACAAAGCTGGTCCAATCTGAGAAAAAAGAAGAACCAAATTGAGTCGTAAATTTTTTTTAAAGTTTTTGTTGCCCAATTGGAAAGTCAAATGGATTTAAATTTTGATAAACTTATGATTAAATTTAGTGTTTCGATATGATTAATTCGATGAGATAAATACCACTTAAATATGATGTCTTAAAGGCATTTAAATGTCCTTATAACTCCGGCTCATCAAGAAAATCTCCCTGTTCATCTTATAAAGTGGTATGGATTTTTTATTTAGTTTTTATGAGACATCTCATACACTATATAAATAGAGTTTTACCTCTTCATGAAAGGGAATGAAGACCCGGGTGTGGAGGAAGATTGAAAAGAGAAAGAGGCGAAGTACAATGTTTTGCATTGAAGATCCGACAAACACTTACAACTTTTGCGGTCGCCAACCGCAGTCGATCACCACTCACCAGTAGTCTTTGACCACCATTGGTCTGTAAAAGATTCTAAATACCATATTCGATTTACAAAATTAATTTTTAAATCGATTAGCGGAAACGAGATAGGATCATACATACCTCCAGCCATAACTTAAACGAACAGAGTCGACACTCACAACTCACACGACAAATTTTCTGTTATAGATCTTCTAAGCTTTTCTCACTCACAACCCGATGGTGCAAATAAAATGAAGAGGAGCAAGCTTAGGGACAAAAACAACAAACATCACATCTAATTTATAGTACTCTGCCCATCACAGAGTTCAATGGATGTGACCACATTATGGAATGCTACTAAATTCATGTGTTGAATTTAGACACTATATGAACCACATTCTGAAAATTATTTCTCTTAAAAACACCAAAGAATTCCAACGGTTATTGAAATAAATTTGAGAATTTCAATGGGTATTGAAATTAATTTGGGAATTCCAAAGGGTATTGAAATTAATTTAGAGTTTTAATTAATTTGGGAATTCTAAAGAAATAAATTTAATTCCCATTATTAACTAATTTGGGAATCTTAAAGAAAAAATCCCAACATTCTCCCACTTGGTTCATATAGTTCAACACATATCATATAGAGAAACAAAATATATGAATCATGGCGATAGGTCCTCTTATAGTGAGTATTATCTTCCATGTATTACACTATATCAAGTCTCTCAACACTATCCCATACAACTTAATGAATAAATCATATGTATATTCCAAAGTCCAAACGAATGAGATTTCTCAAAATAAATGAATGAATAAATATGTGCACAAAACCATATGAGAAATCATCAACTGAATTAAGAGTTTCAATAAATATTCGTACAATGTAACGCACATTATGGAACCAAGTCCCATTCGTACTACGTGATCCTTAAAATTCTTTGGTGGCATGCCTTTAGTCAAAGGATCCGCAATCATCAACTCAGTGCTAACGTGTTCAATGACCACTTTCTTTTCCTTAACACGTTCTCTTATGGCTAAATATTTGATGTCGATGTTTTTACTTCGACTTCCACTCTTATTGTTCTTAGTCATAAATACTGCAGCTGAGTTGTCACAGTACAACTTTAATGGCCTTGAAATAG
>NW_018164869.1:4026868-4028315 GCF_001263595.1 Phalaenopsis equestris | reverse complement strand
ACAGCTCCACCAGCTAGCATGAAAATATAACCAGATGTTGATTTTCTTGAGTCAATGCAGCCAGCGTAGTCTGAATCGGAGTAGCCAATCACCTCCAAATTATCAGTTCGTTTGTACATGAGCATGTAGTCCTTTGTACCTTGAAGATATCTCATTACTTTCTTTGCAGCCTTCCAGTGGTCTATACCTGGGTTACTCTGATATATTCTCAACATTCCAACAACAAATGCTATGTCAGGTCTAGTACAAACCTGAGCATACATAAGGCTTCCAACAGCTGAAGCATATGGAATGTTCTTCATGTGTTCTCGTTCAAAATTATTTTTCGGGCATTGACTCAAATCAAATCTATCACCCTTCACAATAGGTGCTATACTCGGTGAACAATTCTTCATATGAAATCTCTCTAAAACTTTATTGATATAGGTTTCTTGAGACAAACCCAAAATACATCGAGATCTGTCCCTATCGATCTTAATGCCAATGACATAAGATGCTTCATCCATATCTTTCATATCAAAGTTCTTGGAGAGGAATTGTTTCACTTCATAAAGTAAACCCCTATCATTGGTTGCAAGTAAAATATCATCCACATACAGTACAAGAAAACAAATATTTTACTCCCACTGACCTTCTAGTATAAACATTGATCCATGACGTTCTCTTCAAAACCAAATGAAGTAATAACTTCATGAAATTTCAAATACCACTAACGGGAGGCTTGTTTCAAACCATATATGGATTTATTTAGCTTGCAAACCAAGTGTTCACCATCACTAGAGAAGAATCCTTATGGTTGTTTCATGTAAACTTCTTCCTCTAGATCACCATTAAGAAATGTCGTTTTCACATCCATTTGATGTAACTCAAAATCAAAATGAGCTACCAACGCCATAATTACTCGGAGAGAATCCTTTTTAGATACAGGAGAAAATGTTTCCGTATAGTCAATTCCCTCCCTCTGAGTGAACCCTTTGGCAACGAGTCTTGCCTTATGTCTCTCAATGTTACCTTGTGAGTCTTTCTTTGTTTTGAAAACCCATTTACATCCAATGGCTTTTACACCATTAGGCAACTCAACGAGATCCCAGACTCGATTTGATGCCATAGAATCCATCTCATCTCTCATGGCATTATGCCACAAGTCCGATTCCTTAGAACTCATGGCTTGTGAAAACGTTTCAGGATCATTTTTGGCTCCAATGTTGTAGTCTGTTTCTTGAAGATACACAACATAATCACTAGATATAGCTGATTTTCTTTCTCTAGTAGACCTTCTTAACGTTGTTTCAACATTCTCCTCAAGAGCATGTTGTTCAACTGGTTGTACAACAATATCTTGTTGTTCCTTATTTACAAGTTGATCTACTTGATCATTATTAATAGTTTGTGGAACTTCAACAATTGGCTGTCTAACACCTGTTTGTCCTTGAGGGGTGTGGATAAC
>NW_018164869.1:4015453-4026858 GCF_001263595.1 Phalaenopsis equestris | reverse complement strand
AAGTCATACTCAAGAAATTTTGCATTTCTTGATTCCACAATCCTAGTGTTATGAGACGGACAATAGAATCTATACCCTTTAGACCTTTCAGCGTATCCAATAAAATATCCACTAATGGTCCTTGGGTCTAACTTCTTTTCTTGTGGATTGTAAATTCTTACTTCAGACGGGCATCCCCAAACGCGTATATGTCGCAAACTTGGTTTCCAACCTTTAAATAACTCAAAAGGCGTCTTTGGAACAGCCTTGGTTGGAACTCTGTTTAATATATACACAGCCGTTTTTAGCGCTTCAGTCCACAAGAATTCAGGGAGTTTCGTGTTACTCCTCATACTTCTCACCATGTCCATTAAAGTTCGGTTTCTTCTTTCTGCCACACCATTCTGATCCGGAGAACCAGGCATAGTGTGTTGGGCAACAATCCCATGTTCTTGAAGAAACTTCGCAAATGGACCAGGTGCTTGTCCACTCTCTGTGTATCTTCCATAGTACTCTCCACCTCTATCTGACCTCACGATTTTAATTTGTTTTCCACATTGATTCTCCACTTCAGCCTTAAAGATTTTAAAGGCATCCAAAGCTTCGTCCTTAGAACGAAGTAAGTAGAGATACATATATCGTGAATAATCATCTATGAAGGTGACAAAGTATTTTGGACTAACTATATCCATGTCTGGACAACAAATATCTATTGAGGGATATTGAAATTAATTTGAGAATTTCAAAGGGTATTGAAATTAATTTGGGAATTCCAAAGGGTATTGAAATTAATTTAGAGTTTTAATTAATTTTGGAATTCTAAAGAAATAAATTTAATTCCCATCATTAACTAATTTGGGAGCCTTAAAGAAAAAATCCCAACATGGTCTCCTCTGTTTGTTGCAACAAAACAATGTACGAAGTAACAACCAACAATAAAGAATAACAATGCACAACAAGTCACCTTGTTGAACAATGACCAGTGATGGGGAGTAAAGAAGTGTCGTTTCGAGAAGCGACCAACATTGCATAGTAATGAACATTGTGTAGAGTACTGACCAAAACAGTGGAGTAATAGAACATTGTGCGACCACAAAACTTTTATTCAATTCTTTCACTAATGAGTAAGGAGGGTTATTATAATGAAGAAAAAGGTTAAAAATGTTATATTTAAAGTTTGCATGGTTAAACGTCGCAGGTGATTAATTTTTTTTATTGGCAAGTATTTTTTTTTTTAAATCTCAACAGTCATTTTTGTTATTAATTAGATTTTCATTTTCATTTAATCGCACAAGTCAAAAAATATAAATTAAAATTTGAAATTCACATGGAATATTCATAAAATTAAGGATATGTTTGGGGCAGTTGTAAATGTTTGAAGTTGCAGTTGTGAAACAACTGAAGAAGCTGTTGATTAAAACAATGGCTATTACAAATTTTTTTAATTGAAAAAATTAGACGATGACTTTTCTAGCAGTCACCGCATTTAGTCAGGTCTGGTGACAAAACACAATTTTTAACTACAATTTTTTTGGAAAAATAGACAAACCACAATTTGGCTAAATACAAAAAAAAGTGGTGCATCGCAGCAACACCGCCCCCAATCACACCCTTACTCGATATTATACATATAAGATATATAACTTCTATTATTTCTTCGTAATTGAATCCCAACTTAGAACTAAAATTTGATTTATTCATCATTTAGCATTTTAAATCAACTTAAATTGTAGGGTGTGTTTGAGGCCGCTTATCTTAAGTGTCGTGGCCCCAAGCCGCATTTTTTTTTTCATTTAGATGAGAAAATTTAGGGGTATTTTGGATAATTTCGGCGGAACGCGAGCCGCGGGCATGACCCCACGGTCTGCGTTTCCTATTATATGTCGCGGTGCTTTTTTTATTACCATACCATGAGCTATCTCAAGATCGAGCTTCTCCCTCTCTTCTCTCGCGACCACACCAAGCTTCTCCTATCCTTTCTTTTGACCAAGTTTCTCCCACCCCTTTGTTATTCCTCCCCAGTCAGCTCCTCCTACCCAATCTGTGATTCGTGTCTCGTATTTGCTTGGATTCTTTCTTATCCTTCAGCCTACGATATTATCTTCCAACTTGTTTCTGGCATCATGATTTTGCGATTGGATGTGCTCTTGCTGGTTTTAGATTGATTGTTCTCTTATTGTTTTTGATTGATTTTTCTCTTGTTGATTTTTTATTAGATGTTCTCTATGCAGATTTGCATTGGTGTTGGATTTTATTTATCTAGGTGATACTTTTTACTGTGGATTTACTGATGGTTGTTTGTTGCAGTGGTGGATTGGAGCTGGTTTTTGTGGTGGATTGTTAGGGTGATCGTGCTTGTGGTATGACGGTTGTCTATTGTGGTAGCTCTGTTGAGGGTTGTGGTGATCGTGTGAATTCAATGCATATGTGGTTGTGGTGGGTTGGCTCCAAGTTTTGATGGTTGGTTATGATGTGGTAGTCATGTGGATGTGTTGTGATGTGTGTTGGAGTGTTGTGGTTGTGCGGTGGCTCTAACTTGTGATGTGAGTTGTGTGGTACTTGTGGGTTGGGGTGGTGGTAGTTGGCTATGGGTTGGGTGGGTTGGAATGGTGGCTCTGTTGTGGGCTATGGTGGTTGTGTGCACTCAGTGCATATGTGGCTATGATGTGGTGGCCCTGTGTTTTGGTGGTTGGTTGTGTTGTGGTAGTTATCTCATTGTCATGTCATGTGGGTTGGGGTGTTATGGTTGTGTGGTGGCTATGGGCTGGGGTGGTGGCTTTGGCTTGTGTTGTAATGTGGGTTTGGTACTGTGATATAGGTTGGGGTGTTGTGATGTGGGGTAGGGTATTGTGTTGTGATGTGGCTCTGGTTTTTTGTGGTTGATTGTGCTATGATAGTTGTGTGGTTGTAATGTGATGTGGATTATGATGTTGTAGGTGTGTGGTGGCTCTAACTTGTACTTTGGGTTTTGTGGTACTTTTGGATTTGAATGGTGGCAGTTGG
Organism: Phalaenopsis equestris; assembly: GCF_001263595.1. Lineage (NCBI taxonomy): Eukaryota > Viridiplantae > Streptophyta > Magnoliopsida > Asparagales > Orchidaceae > Phalaenopsis > Phalaenopsis equestris. The sequence goes on along the minus strand of NW_018164869.1, from coordinate 4,023,876 downwards.
TTGTGGGTTGGGGTGGTGTTTCTGACTTATGGTGGCTCTGTCGTGGGCTATGGTGATTGTGTGAATTAAGTATCTGTTTTGCTTACTTTAAGTTGCAAAAGATAATGCTTTGGCTGCTATGGGTTATGTTGGATGTAGTGTGGGTGCTCATATCTTCAATATGCATAATATGACGCCAAAATTTTGGCATGTTAATTGAGCTTGAAAAGTACTTGATAAATATCTATTCTTATCAATGTGTGTATTGAGATCTCAATATGAGGAAGATAGCTAGTGAGAGCATTTAAGCTAAGGAAGTCTACCATTAATCCTTTAGGTTCCATCCACCTTCAATTCCAGCATTATTCAATATAATTGTCATTGTCATTTTTGTCATTCTCCACCTTGACTTTAATAGTTTATTCCTACCTCTTTCACTCAATGTTTGAATTCATGCTTAAAAGGTCCAGAGAACATCGTTAGTGTCTTTTTCTCCTTTACAATATGAGTAAGATAACTGGTGAAAGTGTTGAAGCTAAGTAAGTTTATTATTTACCCTTAAGGCCCCATCAACCTTGTCTTCCATCGTTACTTTATATCATTGATAATGTGGTTGTGGTGTGATTGGCTACGAGTTAGGGTGGTGGTTATGTGCATTCAGAACATATTTTGCTAACTTTGAGATGTCGACATGTGGTTGTGGTATGATGGCTCTGGGCTTTGGTGGTTGGGTGTGCTATGGTAGTTATGTGGCTATACTGTGATGTGGGTTGGGGTGTTGTTGTGTGGTGGCTATAGCTTGTGTTGTGGGATGTGTGGTTGTGTGATGGTTATGGGTTGGGGCAGTGATAGTTGGTTGTGGGTTAGGTTGTGGTGTGTTGTAGTTGCATGGTTATGGCGTGGTTGGATTTAAGTTGGGGTGGTGGCTCTAGTTTGTGGTGGGTTTCTGTGGGCTGTGGTGGTTGTGCCGTGTGTAGCGGTGGAAATTATTTTTTTGTGTTGATATCCCATATTTGGCCATGGTGGTTGTAAAGTTGTTGTGTGAATGACTGTGGGTTGTGGTTGTCTGACAACGGTGACTAATTATTGTGATGTGGTTGCTGTCAAATAAAAATGTGTTTGAGTTAAGTAGTGGCTCTCGTTTGAGTTGTGGTGCATATGGCTCTGTTGTAGTTGTATTTGTGTTTAGGGTTTGTTGTGGGTTGGGGTGGTGGCTCTGAGTTTGTTCAAATAATAATTATATTCATTTTTTTAATTAATTACTAATTTTTTGTATTTGGGATAGATAAATATTATTTGGTTGATGTTGGACATCATTTACAAAGGGGGCATTTAAAACAATTTCCATATATGAAATATTACATTCCCAATTTTTAAAGATTCAGTGGTGTTGCTCGGGGCAGGAAGAAAATGTTTAATAAAAGCACTCATTCTTACGCGACATAATTGAAAGGACATTTGGAGTGTGAAATAACAAATTGATCATGTTGCGTGATATGCTGACGTATTTATTTTCGAAGCAGATCCAGATTGCAGTGGGTACAATGGCTCTAAACAACTACATTTGACGACATCATTCTTAAACTAATGTAGATTTCAATATGACCGATGATTATCACTTACATGTCCCAACATAAGCATTTGAATATCACATTGGACAATCTATACCACAACCAGAAGTAAAATCACAGGAATGTTACACCCAGGATAGTGAAGGTTCCTCATAAATGATTGAATTGAGAGAGCGAATTATGGACGCCATTGTTTGTGTTGATTGCATGATTCTTGTTTATTTTATACAACTCTTTTTTATTTTGTATTCTTTGTATTATGAATATTATTTCGTGTTCCTTTGTATTGTACAGTTCATGGTTGATGTTTTTTATTTTGTCTTTTTTTCACGTTGTTTGCAGTTGTTTTTTTCTTCTTTTTTCCATTTTGTTTTTTTTTTTTTTAGTTTGTGAGGTCCATGGTGAGACGTCTAACCTTGCGGGTTCTTCTGAATGACCTGTTAGTCGTTGTATGATTGGTATCACATGCGAAATTCTATTGAGGAAAACATCACTTTTTCTTAGATGCAACAAATTTTGAGATACTTCTGGATAGTATTTTTGGTGATATGTATAAGTGACACACACGAGCTAAATATTACATTGGGTAATTACAATTAAAAACCTCTATTTTGTAAGGCCAACTGTCTTCTTGCTGTGACAAATATGTTGGTCGGTATACTAAGTTCTCCGAGACCTCACATTCGCACAAAACTTAATTCGTTGATGTTTTTATCGATTTATACTTGTGTTATGATTAATGGATTGTCCTTTGAAGTATTTATAAAAGACAAGCTATTGGATTTCAGGGCCCTCCCATCGATTGATATGCTACTGTGGACTTCAAACTTCCTTACTGACGCCACGTCAGCTACATAGTAATGGAAGACAGTTCTACAAGTGCCCGCAGAGAATTATGTAGAGCTGTGATTTCTTCCGGTAGGCAGATAGACTCGAATAATCAACCGTTGAGAGCGACCTGACATGCAAAGTATCCCAGGAGGACGACCTAACTACTGATATACGTAGTTAATTTCCTTATTTTAGTAATAATGATACTCATTGTTAAGTGAGATACATATCTGATATTTTTATATTGTCATGAAGTGGATTTTTGTTTCTCAAGTATGAAATACATTGATATGACAATTCTGTTGCAAACAACATCACTCCACAGGAGCATAATGATTATTTGTCCAGAAACGACTGCAAAACAACTATTTTCCAACATCACAAACTAAACAGAAAACAAACTAATCATCAGGAACTGCTGCGCAAGGCAATTGCTTATCAACAACTTATTAATAAGCTTCAAGTGCCCCCAAACAGACCCTAATAACATTATGAGATTTGATCAAAAATTTAATTTGTTCGGTTTTTGAAAGTTGAAAGTTGCACTTTCGATTACAACCAATTCGATGAATTTAAAAATAGATAACTAAGCCCAAATTTGGGAGCGCTTTTTTGGTCAGAAGACTCGACGGTCCACATGGTACGCTGACGAATAAAATTTTGTCACATGGAAAATGTGGGACCCGCTTGTCCACATAATTTAAAAAAATGAAAAAATTTTGTTGAGGCCGACCCGACCCGATGTACTAGCTCGCATCTATTCGAGTGCCGCACATTTTAGAATATCGAGGAAGACGATTTGAAAATACGCTTCGGTGATTTTTCTTCTACATTTTCGCGGCTCGCTCTGCTAGGGTTTCACATTTCCCTCGTTCGCTAGCTTAGAAGCCGTGAGACGATGGCGTTTGATGATCCGGAGTATCGCAGGCCGAAGAGAGCTCAAGAACAGTATCAGAAGAGACTGAGAAGACAGAGATTGAACAGTCAATGAAGTCAAAGAAGCAGAGGAAGAAGGAGGCGAAGAGGATGAAGGAGGGCACGGAAGGGGAAAACTTGTCCTGTTATTTGTCATCGTTTTATTCTCAGGTTTTTTTTAGGTTATTAGTTTGATTATTATTGGGTTATTCTTGAGTTACTCCGAAGCGTAGTACTTATTGGCAGCTATTCCATGTTATTCATGTGTTATTTTTAAATCATTCGTAGGTTATTTGTAAGTTAGGCGTATCTTATTCGCTAGTTAAACCTGGGTTATTTATAGGTTATTTTTAGGTGATTTGTATGTTATTTTTCAGCTTATTCATAGGTTATTCTTGGGTTATTTTTAAGTTAACTCGTGGGTTATTTTTATTTTATTCTCAGGTTATTCCTGGGTTTTTATTCATTTTATTCTCAGGTTATTCCTGGGTTATTTTTAGTGTATTGTTTTGTTAATTTTAAAGTAATGCGTAGATTATTTTTAAGTTATGAGTAGGTTATTACTAGGTTATTCCTGACTGATTTTGAGGATATTTTTAAGTTATATTTAGGTTATTCCTAGGTTATTTCTATGTTATTTTTAAGTTATTTGCAGGTTTATGCACAAGTTATTCATAAGGTATTCCTAGGTTATTTTTAGGTTATGCCAGATTATTCGTAGGTTATTTGTACGTTATTTTTAGTGTATTATTTTGTTAATTATGAAGTAATGCGTAGGTTTTTTTTTAAGTTATTGCTAGGTTATTCCTGATTGATTTTGAGGATATTTTTAAGTTATTTTTAGGTTATTTCTAGGTTATTCCTGTAAGTTATTTTTAGTGATTTTAAGGATATTTTTAAGTTATTTTTAGGTTATTCATAGGTTATTCCTGGGTTATTTTTAAGTTATTTGCAGGTTTATACGTAGGTTATTCATAGGATATTTTAGGTTATGTTAGATTATTCATAGGTTATTTGTACGTTATTTTTAGTGTATTATTTTGTTAATTCTGAAGTAATGCGTAGGTTTTTTTTTAAGTTATGAGTATGTTATTACTAGGTTATTCCTGACTGATTTTGAGGATATTTTTAAGTTATTCCTAGGTTATTCCTAGGTTATTTTTAAGTTATTTGCAAGTTTATGCGCAAGTTATTCATAGGTTATTCCTAGGGTATTTTTAGGTTATGTCAGGTTATTCGTAAGCTATTTGTACGTTATTTTTAGCGTATTGTTTTATTAATTCTGAAGTAATGCGTAGGCTTTTTTTAAAGTTATGAGTATGTTATTGTTAGGTTATTCCTTGCTGATTTTAAGGATATTTTTAAGTTATTTTTAGGTTATTCATAGGTTTTATTTTTAGGTTATTCAGTTATTTTTAGGTTATTCATAGGTTATTCCTGGGTTATTTTTAAGTTATTTGCAGGTTTATGCGCATGTTATTCATAGATTATTCCTAGGGTATTTTTATATTATGTCAGGTTATTCGTAGGTTATTTGTACATTATTTTTAGTGTATGTTTTGTTAATTCTACAGTAATGCGTAGTTTTTTTTAATTTATTAGTAGGTTATTACTAGGTTATTCCTGGCTGATTTTGAGGATATTTTTAAGTTATTTTTAGGTTATTCCTGGGTTCTTTAAGTTATTTGCAGGTTTATGCGCAGGTTATTCATAGGTTATTCCTATGGTATTTTTAAGGTATTGTGCGTAAGTTATTCGTAGGTTATTTGTTGATGTAGTTTTAGGGTATTCCAGTATTAATAACAGTATTAATAACATGCATCTTATTCCTATAAGTTGATGAATAAACAGTCAATGAATTGTAGATGCCGACCATCAGCAGTTAAATAGGTGTTGGATAAGGTTCGGCCAATTGTTGATCGGGAGATGTGGTCAACTCTGGAAATTTGGGGGGGGGGGGGAAGAGCTAAGTTTTGATGCAGACCAAGTTGTTTTGTTGATTGACATGCCCAACTAAGTTCCTACAACAACTTGGGCTAAAAAACCCGTAAATGACGTAGATGCAAGGCGGGCAAAGAGTGAACTATTGGAGAGTTCATCTGCTAGTCTTGATAAACTTATCAAATTTTTGTTGTCTAATTTATTATTTCATTCCTGCAATTGAACTATTGGAGAGTTCATATGTTAGTCTTGATGAACTTATTATTAAATTTTTGTTGTCTAATTTATTATTTCCTTCCAACAATTTTTTGTTGTCCAATTTTATTAAACTATTGGAGAGTACATCTGCTAGTCTTGTTGGGAACTAGAAGGACGGCAAGTGGAGATTCTACGACTCATTGCCTAATAAAATGCATTTGGGTGTCACACGTGACGTGGTAAAATTCTAAGCCTCATCTAATTAACAACTTATTTATTCTTTTACTGTTTTAAACAACCATTTATATTACCAGATAAGACATCTTCATAAGGATGTCGGGAATGCTTTCTGCAGTGACCCGAGTAATTGAGATGTTAGCACGACTAGAGGAATTCCCACACAAACTAATAGCGTCAACTGCGGTATATTTGTTTGTAAATATATGGAGACAATTGTACAGAAAGACAAGATTAACTGGAAAGATTTTCAAGACTGGCAAGCTGAGATGCCTTGGTTTAGGGCAGAACTAGTATATGAAATCTGCAGATACATATTATTTGGAGAATAAATGTATTATCGGTTTGATGTATTGTTATTTTGTGTAGGTTTATCTTACAGGACTAAGCTGTTTGATATATTATTATTTTGTATACATCAATTTGGAGAATAAATGTATTATATGTTTGATGTATTGTTATTTTGTTAGGTTATTCCTGGGTTATTGTTGATGTATTGTTATCTTGTTAGGTTATTCTCGGTGTATTCTCAGTGTATTCTCAGGTTCGGTGTATTCTCAGGTTATTCCCGGGGTATTGTAAGGTTATTGTTGGGGTATTTTGAGGTTATTCTTGGGGTATTCTCAGGTTATTCTTCGGGTATTGTCAGGTTACTCTCCGGGTATTGTCAGGTTATTCTTGGTGTATTCTCAGGTTATTCCCGGGGTATTGTAAGGTTATTGTTGGGGTATTTTGAGGTTATTCTTGGGGTATTATTAGGTTATTCTCCGGGTATTGGCAGGTTATTCTCCGGGTATTGTCAGGTTATTCTCCGTGTATTCTCAGGTATTCCCGGGGTATTGTAAGGTTATTGTTGGGGTATTTTGAGGTTATTCTCGGGGTAATATTAGGTTATTCTTCGGGTATTATTAGGTTATTTTCCGGGTATTGTCAGGTTATTCTCGGGGCATTCTCAGGTTATTCTCCGGGTATTGTCAGGTTATTCTTGGGGTATTCTCAGGGGTATTGTCAGGTTATTCTCGAGGTATTGTCAGGTTATTCTCAGGGAATTGTCAGGTTATTCTCGGGGTATTCTCAGGTTATTCTCGGGGTATTATTAGGTTATTCTTAGGGTATTATCAGGTTATTCTCAAGTATTCTTAGATTATTCTCGGGGGTATTCTCAGGTTATTCTCGGGGCATTATTAGGTTATTCTTCGGGTATTGTCAGGTTATTCTTGGAGTTTTCTAAGATTATTGTTGGGGGATTCTCAAGTTATTCTTGGGGTATTCTCATATCATTCTCAGAGTATTCTTAGGTTATTCTCGGTGTATTCTCAGGTTATTCCCGATGTATTGTAAGGTTATTGTTGGGGGGTTATTGGTATTCTCAGGTTATTCCCGATGTATTGTAAGGTTATTGTTGGGGTATTTTTAGGTTACTCTCGGGGTATTGTAAGGTTATTGTCGGTATTCTAAGAGATTATCCTTGGGGTATTCTAAGGTTATTATCGGAGTATTCTAAGGTTACGGTTAGGGTATTGTAAGGTTACTCTTGAGTTATTCCACAAGCATATAACAAAATTTTGTACTCAACAGACAGATAAATTACAAACCATATATCTACAACTTCCAATTGGAATAATGTTATATGAACTTGTACATTAATACAGATGAGTTAATGTGGGCATAACATGTTATAACAGGTGAATTATATTGGGCACAGAGCATGTTGGATTCGGTGTGACAATTTCCTGACTCAGAGAGTTTGACGCCGCAATCGTATCTGCGTCATAATTCCTGTGCGATTCTTGTGTCATATATGTTTCTTGATTTTTTCCTGCGAACAGTGGTAAAATAATAAGACAATTAATTTTACATATAATCGTTAGTATATGAAATGTAGAATGGTAAATATATGTAATGTAGAAATATATACCTTTAGCTATCTTGTTTTTTTCCCAGTGTCCTTTCAACTTCGCATTAGAAATACCTTTCGGTCTCATTTTTGTAGGATCATTCACATTGCAATCACTGTTATGGGATTTCCTCTTTTTGTTTGGCCTATTTGGTTTAGAATCATTTCCATCTAATATATCCTCAATACACAATACCTTTGGACCCTGTTTTCAATAATTCAATTATATATGTCTCGACACGTTCATTTCCGTTAGCTTTATTAATTAATTGGTAGGCAAACTTTTGAGCATGTGACCGAAATAGGATTCATCTGGATGTTGTGCCAGACATTTGAGCCCAAGAGTTTTCCATATGTTTGTATCCAAAGCTATTATAAATATATTTCTTTGCCTTAGCAGACCATCTGAATAACAAATATTTCTTGGGAATCTTTGTTATATTATTAGCATTAAAGACGCGTAGACAGTGAGAGCAAAGCAGACCTGTCATTTCAAATTACTTGCAACTGCAGGTAATGTCGCAATTAAGTCTATCAAATGTAACAAGCCAGACTCTACTTGTGTCCTGATTATCCAAACCTCTAACATTGAATTCAGATGGACTCTCAGAGGAATCGCCTGTCAATCCACATAGCCCGTGAAGTAACTCTTCCTCAAACATAGAGTAGAATTTCCGGGTATAATATGTTGCAGTTTGCCTCAACACTGTGCTTGTTTTAACCATCAGTGTAATAACATTTTGAAAGCTTTTGAAGTCTTCATCCTTTTTGTTCCTTCTCCATGACTTCCTCCATGTTTCTAACCCCAGAAAGCAATTTGTTAGGGAACTAGTGGGCTTAGATGCACCATGACA
>NW_018164869.1:3962152-4015061 GCF_001263595.1 Phalaenopsis equestris | reverse complement strand
TGTTTATCATCCATTATACGAATGAAGGTTTTGAATAACCACTTGAACGATTCTATCATCTCGTCAGATAAAAAACCAACTCTGAATAAAACATTTTGCCGATGGTGGTTAATCCCAACGAAATGAGCACAACATAAGTTATACTTATTCAAACGGTAGCTAGTGTCGAAAAGGATGACATCTCCAAAACAATCATACTCTATTCTGCAAGACCCATCACTCCAAAAAAAGCTTGTAAGTCTACCCTCATCATCACTTTGGAAATCTCATGCAAACATGCTATCTTCATTTTGGCGCTCCATGAATAATTGTAAGAGAGAGTTGGCATCGCCCTGTTCAATTCTGCTTCTTTTATCCATTTGAATGAAGTTGTACGCATCTTGTCTAGTGCACTCCAAGTTTTCAACACCACCAACCTCTATAGCAAGGAAATTGAATGCATCAGCTGCTCTAATCCCAGAACCTGTCATTGATCTTAGTAAATTTGCATTTAACTCGCTAATCTTCCAACTGGAACGTAAAAGGTGCTCGTCACCGGATTCCGCCAATGGGTGATTATGACTTTCAACAAATTTCTTATGGTCCAGTTGCCATCAAGCTCAATAGTATAGCGAAGCATTGCTTGACAGCCAGTCTGTGTATCCGCTTTTCTGCACTTCACAGTAGTGGCTAGCTGAGATTCTCTTTTATGACCTGATTTTCCACAAATATAATCCTTGGACTTAATTTTCTTGGATTTAGCCCAGTAAGTTATGCGGTCCTTGCGTACAGTGAAACTGCATAAATGTGCATAAGCACAATAATGTTTGTAAGCCTCTTCCTCATTACGGACAACAATATTAAGAAAGGTACGAGCAATTGGATCATTGCAATCTGTTTCTGCCCTAGATATCTACAAATTTAAAGTATTCAATAGAGATAGTCAAATAAATTAACCATAACCACAGGTTATTCTTAGGTTATTACTGGGTTATTCTCGGGTTATTGAGTATTTCTTCAATCAACCCGAAAATAAATAACCCTGAACACAGAATAATGATGAAATAACCTAACGACAATCGAAGATTCACACAAAATCTCACTTTTTTTAGGGATCTGGTGGGTTTATGCGCAGACTATTCTTAGGTTATTGTTGGGTTATTTTAGGGTTATTGAGTATTTATTCAATCAATCCAAAAATAAATAACCCTAAACACAAAATAATGATGAAGTAACCTAACGACAATCGAAGATTCACAAAAAATTTCACTTTTTTTAGAGATCTGGTGAGTTTATGAGAAGATTATTCTTCGGTTATTGTTGGGTTATTCTCGGGTTATTGAGTATTTCTTCAATCAACCCGAAAATAAATAACCATAAACCCTAAATAATGATGAAAAAACCTAACAACAATCGAAGATTTACACAAAATCTCACTTTTTTTAGAGATCTTGTGGGTTTATGCGCAAATTATTCTTAGACTATTGTTGAGTTATTATCGGGTTATTAATATTTCTTCAATCAACCCGAAAATAAATAACCCTAAACCCTAAATAACGATGAAACTACCTAACAACAATCGAAGATTCACACAAAATCTCACTTTTTTTAGAGATCTGGTGGGTTTTTGCAGAGGTTATTCTTAGGTTACTGTTGGGTTACTCTCGGGAAAACGGAATACGGTTGAAGCAAATAAGAAATCTTACCTCCGTTTCAAAGACGTTGACATTCATTTCGTCATCCATGTGCTCAAACTCTTCATTAAGAGAGAAATCTATCTTCATCATAAATACAACGACCAAACCCTAGCTGACACAAAAAAACCCTTTTTGAAAACTTATTTTCTACTGAATAATGCAGAATAGAAGTTTCTGAGGGAATAATACGCTAAAAATATGCGGAAATATGCCAAAAAGACGGGTTAATACGTAACATTTAGCAGTCGGGTTGGGCCGGGCTTAACGCGAAATTTTTTCTTTTTTCATGATATGAGTCCTGCAAGACGAGATGACGTCTTTCGATTGAATAGCGGACGTACATATGACCTGAGGAAAATTTTTTGCCAAATTTGAGCTCTTCCTACGCTTGTTCCCCAACCAACAAAATGTATTTTATTATCGACGTTTTAGGTTTATCCTCGGGCCTTCATGGCATCTCTGCCTTTTTCTTTTCGGTACATGTCGAGCCTCGCGACCTGGAAGATGCTAAGCGGCGCCATCGAAACTGGGTCCTTCTCGGTGGCAGAAATGGCGCATCGGCGTTCGCTGACGTGTTCGGCCTCGTCTTCTCGCGTCGTTCTCCATCCGCCGGATCTCGTCCAGTGGATTCGTAGAGAAGGTGGCTTCGTTCACCCCATGCTCAGGATCACAAACCAAGGTTCCGATGGCTTAGGCGTATCCTCCCTGAGCAAAATCCCAGCAGGAACGGACCTCATCACCCTTCCCGGTCATATCCCATTGCGATTCCAGCGTTCTGCCGAGCCTGGTGAGCGTGATTCCCCCTTGCTTCAACTGAGTAGGAAAATTCCAGGTAATGCCTTTTGCAGATGCGATGCTTCCTTTTTTGTCAACTTTCTTGCGAAGCATGCGTCTACTTAATGTCATCTTTTAACTGATCTTATTTGGCGTACCGGCCTTAAAAGGTTATTTGTGTTTTTGTGGTCTTTTGAAGATAGTGAGGTAGTGGTGGCTCAGAGTTCAGCGATATAGCAGTAACCAGATTATTTTCAGTTCAGCTATATAGTCTTAATATCTGAGTATTTAAATAACAATCGAGTATCAATAGTTTTATTAGCTGTTGTCAGTTCCATTTTATTTTCTACTCAATTTAGGTGTCTTAGTTTGGGTATATAAACTCTGAGACTAGGCACCACAGAGTGACATTGAGAAATATTCCCATTTTGCTATTGTTGAATCCTGAGTTGTCCTCTGTGAACACGCTCAGAGGGTTTAGGATTCATTGAAGGAAGAGAGAAATACATTATTGTTTGTGAAGAGTTTTCTGTAGAGATAATCAAAAGTTTCTTTGTTTGTGTTTTTGTTTTCTATTTATAGAGGCGTATTCTGTACAATTACAGAAATGAGAGAGCAGTTATGAAAAGAACTCTTAAAAATTGATGCTTTACTTAATCGTATGTATTTCATCATAGGAGTATTACAATTTGAGTTTTAATATGACGATAACTTGGCTAGCCGACTTACTCGAATTTGGATGATTGAGGCGATCAGCTGAGTGATGATCACGTCACGGGTTGGTCGGCTGAGGCACCTGGTCGAATGACGATCTCATCAGCTGTGGTAAAGACGGGTTGACCAATTAGCCGTGGTAAAGACATTTGTGTACCGACCTTAATAGGTTATGTGTGTTTTTGTGGTTTTTTGAAGATAGTGAGGTAGTGGTGGCTCAGAGTTCAACGATATAGCAGTAACCAGATTATTTTCAGTTCAACTATATAGTCTTAATATATGGGTATTTAAATAACAATTGAGTATCAATAGTTTTATTAGCTGTTGTCAGTTCCATTTTTTTTTCTACTCAATTTAGGTGTCTTAGTTTGGGTATATAAACTTTGAGACTAGGCACCACAGAGTGACATTGAGAAATATTCCCATTTTGCTATTGTTGAATCCTGAGTTGTCCTCTGTGAACACGCTTAAAGGGTTTATGATTCATTGAAGGAAGAGAGATATAGAGTATTGTTTGTGAAGAGTTTTCTGTAGAGATAATCAAAAGTTTCTTTGTTTGTGTTTTTGTTTTCTATTTATAGAGGCGTATTCTGTACAATTACAGAAATGAGAGAGCACTTATGAAAAAAACTCTTAAAAATTGATGCTTTACTTAATCATATGGATTTCATCATAGGAGTATTACAATTTGAGTTTTAATATGACGATAACTTGACTAGCCGACTTACTCGAATTTGGTTGATTGAGGCGATCAACTGAGTGATGATCACGTCACGGGTTGGTCGGCTGAGGCGCCTGGTTGAATGGCGATCTCATCAGCCGTGGTAAAGGCGGGTCGACCAATTAGCCGTGGTAAAGGCAGGTCGACCAATTAGTCGCGATCAAGGATTCTCGCCTGCGCATCAGTCAGTCGAGATTGTCAGTGTGATCTGTCGTTCAGATCTCTCGCCATGGTGTGTTGGTCGATTCTTGACCACACGATCGACAGGAGGGATGTAGGACGCCTTGGTTGTCTGGCCGTCGTCTGGGCCGTTCAAACGTTTTGAGATTCGTACTAATAGCTGTGGTGTATACACCTATGCAAACAAAATTATTACTTCTTCCCATCTTCTTTCCTTCTCCACGCTTTTCTCTTCTATCTGCTTCCGCAACTTCTCTTGAATTATTTCTGTTCTCTTCCTCTTGCAAATTTCTGATTAACCAATACTACATCAGTTTGCCATCACAACCATGGCTGATTCTGGTAAGCAAGCCATGGGCGGTGTGCAGCGCAATCAGGGGGATTTGTGAGTCGTTGTTCGCTCCTACTCGCAAAGTGGAATCATTAGACACTGCATTCTATCAGTTTGTTAGAGAAGTGCAAAGAGAACAGCGGTCCTCACGGATTGTTGATAAACCAATTTCAATAACCATACCGACAACATCGTCCATCTTGGAGAATCCCATCTTGATGACTCAAGATGCAAGAAGACCTAATTGAATAGGGCAAGTAAACCCCAATGCAATGCTGAAGATGAAGATGGAAAACTGTTGAGAGGATTACACCCCAAAATTTCATATTCAAATTCTAAAGTCTATAAAAAAATTTGGCCTTAGCGTCAAAGCAGGCTTATCACTCAAGTTAAACATGGGGGTGAGTTCAAGATCAAAACGAACATTCTTACGTCTATGGTCAATTGCATACAGAGGACTATCTGGATTGGGAACAAACTGTTGATGCCTTCTTTGAATACATGGGCATCATTGTCAAAAAAAAGGTGAAAAAATACATTGCGCCTATTGAAAAGTGGAGTAGGCACTTGGTGGATTCAGTTAGTCTAGAATCGCAAACAAGAAGTTAGATGAAGCGTAAAAAATTGGACTCGGATGAAGCAACTGATGAGAGGTCACTTCCCACCTATTTTGAACAAATGTTGTATTTACAATGTCATAGATGTATGCAAAAGGATCGATCTGTGAGCATCTATGCTGAAGAATTTTACTGATTGAGCGATTGAAAAATCTTAAAGAGAATGAGCAATAACTGGTGGCTCATTATTAAGGGGATCTGAAAGATTCAATACAAGAAAAAATAGATATGAATGCGATTTGGTCATTATCACAGAGTGAATCATGCTTAGAAGGCAGGGATGCAACATCTAGGCTACCCAAATACATCCAATGCAGAAGAAGTATAGCATGAACTAATCATGAAATGAATCGTGGGATTCTAAGAGCAAAGCAGAGCTTCCTTCAGGTCCAAAGTATTGCAGTTTCCGAGTATATAACCCAAACAAAAGCTAGTACTAGCAATGATAAGAACTATATTAAACTGGGGTCGAGGAAAATGCTTCAGGCTCCTTCAACCAGGGCATAAATCTAACGAGTCACGTCAGTTGCAATTACTTGATACTGAACTTGACACCGAAGAGCATTTAGAAGTCCCTACATAGCTCAAAGAGATCAGAGGGGCCTAGGCGATGAGGAGAATTCATTACTTGTATCATTGGGAAAGTATTGCGAACTCCTATATCCAATGGAGGAACTCAAAGACATGCAATATTCATAATTTGATGTACCATCAAAAGCAAAGTTTGTGAACTATTAATTGATATTTGGTACGTAGAGAATATCATCCCCTCAAAGGTAGTTTAATTTTTGCAATTATCATCGACTAAACATCCTTAATCTTACAAAATAAGTTGGTTGAAAAGGGGATTGGAGTTCCTGTTATTGAGATGTGTAAAGTTTCATTTTCTATTAGAAGACAAAAAATTTCAATTCCGGTAAAGAACTAGCTACCACCACTTTTCTTGCAATTTCAGGTTCAAAAATGCTGCATGAAGTCAAAGACTCTGAAAGGGTGTATGCGATTTTCCTAGTTGAACAAATCAAAGGCACCAAAGAGATTCCCAATGTTATTTAGCAGCTTTCCAATAATTTAAAGACTTCACAATTGTTGAATTGCCGTGTGGACGACCTCCGATGAGGTCCATTCAACATGAAATTGATCTTATTACCAATTCTATGTTGCCTAACTTATCTCATTACAAGTTAAACTCGAAAGAGCAACAAATTTTACAGGACATGGTATATCTTTTAAGCAAGTGGTTCATACTTTCGAGCTCAAGTCCTTGTGTTGTGCCGACTCTCATGGCACTAAAGAGAAAAAAAATTCAGCTTCTGTAAAGCACTAGCTACCTCTGCTTTTCTTGCAATTTCAAGTTCAAAAATGCTGCGTTTAGTCAAAGACTCTGAAAAGGTGTATGCGGTTTTCCTGGTTGTACAAACCAAGGGCACCAAAGAGAGTCCCAATGTTATTTAGCAGCTCCTCCAATAATTTAAGGACTTAACATATGTTGAATTGCCGCCTGAACGACCTTCGATGAGGTCCATCAACATCAAATTTATCGTATTATCTGCTCTCTGTTTCCTAACTTACCTCATTTCAAGTTAAGCTCGAAAGAGCGACAAATTTTACAAGAAATGGTAGGAGATATTTTAAGCAAACAGTTCATTCTTCCGAGCTTAATTCCCTGTGTTGTGTCGACTCTCATGGTACTAAAAAAAGAAAAAAAAATGTTTCAACTATGTATTGTCAACTATGCTTGAACAAGATAACTACCAAATTTCACTTTCCAATGAGTCATTTGGAAGTCCTTTTAGATCAATTGAGTGGATCTCAAATATTCTTCAAATTGGATTTAATGAAAGGATATTATCAGATTCGCATCCGATCTATAGACAAATGGAAAATGCTGTTCAAGACCTGCGAATGCCTCTTCGATTTATGTAACGCCCCAAGCACCTTCATGCGTTTAATGAACAAGGTACTCGAACCTTCTCTTGGGAAATTGTGTGGTTTATTTTGATGATATACTGGTGCATAGTGTCTCATTCAACCTACATGTCCAACACATTACATTGTTGTTTGAGAAATTAAGAAAACAAAAGCTCTTCCTTAATTTAAAGAAATGTGAATATGCAATACGAGTGTTCTCTTTCTCAATTTTATTATCAACGATAATGGTATTAGAACATATTCTAAAAAAATTATTGCCATCTAGAATTAACCTGTTCCTACTCCCATTACTGTAATTAGAAGTATTCACAATTTGACAATTCTCAATAGAAGATTTATTCAAAATTTTAGCATGATGGCAAAGCCTATTTTATTATTTGAAAAGCAAAACCTTCACTTGGAAGCGAACACCACAATTTTGATAACCTCGAGGAAGCATTGTTCCAAGTAGTTACATTGGCCTCACTTGCCTTTGACAAACATTTTCAAGTGGAAGTGGTTGCCTCTGTAATTGTTATAGGTGGAGTACTATCATAGGAAGGGATATCGATATAATTTTTTAGTGAAAAAGTATGTCTAGCAAGGCAAAAATGGATCACTTATGAACAAAAGTTGCATGCGGTAGCGAGAGCCCCCAATTAATGGGAGCATTACTTAGTTCATTCTCGTCAGTGACAACAAAGCCTTGCGATTTTTACAAAATTAGAAAACCTTGAGTAGAATGCATATGCGATGGATTATTTATTACAAAATTTAATTTTTGTTATCAATCATAAAGAGGAAAAAAACAATAAAGTTGTAGATACTCTCAGCCGGAGAGCTAATTAGTTGATTGTTGTCAGAGCCCTTATCACTGTAATGGAATCCCTTAAAGAATAATTTGACCAAAAGAAGGATTTTACCAAGCCTTGACAAAGTTGTGTAGATAAGGTTCCAATCAACGACTATTCAATTAAGCAAGGCCACTTATTCAAACGAGATTAATTATATATTTCAAATACTTCTTTTCACACTCAACTCATTAAGGATATGCATTCGGGTGAATTGACAACCCATGCCAGGATAGCTTAAACATTGCGACAACTAGCTACCCCTTTTTTTGGCTAAAACTTCGTCTACTTGTTTGGTGTTTCATTGAACTTTGTGCTAAGTGTCAATCCTACAAAGGAACCGAACATAAACTTGTCTCTATCTACCTCTACCATTTTGTGAAACCATCGGGGAGGATTTGAGTATAAATTTTGTTTTAGGTTTACCTCGAACAAGAAGAGGATTTGATTCAATCATGATAGTGGCGGGTCCTTTCTAAAAAAATGTCTCGCTTTGTTGTTTGCAAACATAAAAAAATGATGCCCTCAGTATTGCACAAACATTTTTTGAGGGATACAGTTCATCTCCGCCGACTTCCGTGACGCATCACGTCCGATATGAATGTCCAATTCATGTGTTATTTTTGGTGAGAATTGTAGAATAGGTTGCATATCGACTTATGCACGAGCTCGGCTTACCATCCCAAAAGGATAGGTATACTAAAGTTGTTTATCAAACACTTAGTATTATGCCAAGGTGCTTAGTTGAGGAACATCCCAAACAATGGGATGAAGTATTAAGTTATGTTGAGTTTTTTTATAATTCCACGACCAATCGATCTACGAGATGCTCACCATTTTGTATCGTCTACACTAAACCTCCCAATCATATCGTCAATTTGACGGTACTCCCTAAAGCTCAAAGTAAAGTTGCCCATGTTACTCACAGATTTTACATCTATATTGTTAAGAGATTAAAATAAATTTACTCAACAACACTCAAAAGTATAAAACACAAGCATACAAGAAGAGGTGTCACAAACTCTTCAAGGAAAGCGATCTAGTCATGGTACACATGCGTAAGGAAAGATTTTTTGTAGGGACTTGGGGCCCGTTTGGGGTAGCTTATTTGGTGCTGTGGCGTTTTGAAAACGCACTTGACCTGTTTGGGTAAACAGCATTTTGACAGCTTATAAGTTTTCAAAACACAGAAAACAACGTTTTCACATCGCACCTATCTAGGTGCGGTGGGAGCTTATTGACAACGGTCTGGCTTTTCCAAAAAACTAAAAATTTGTAATAGCCATCGCACCTAGCTTATCAGCATATTATTCAATAAGCTACAGCTGTCCCAAACAGACTCTTAATCAAAGCCGAAGCCTCACAAAATTGGTCCCTTTTCTATTGTTAAAAAAATTAACAATGCTTATGCTATAGATCTACCCTCTAATTTGAATATGTCTTCTACATTTAAAGTTGCAGGCATTCATGAGTATCACCCTTCTGATGTAGTCAGTCATACAATTCAAGTCGAGTTTTTCTAGTGAGGAGGAGAACATGATGCAGTGGTGACTCACAGTTAAACAATATAACATTAACCAGACTATTTTCAATTCAAGATACTCTATAGGCTTATTTTTTGGATTTTTGTATTGGGATTGAGTATTAATAATTTTATTAGTTGTTGTCAGTTCCATTTTATTTTTCACTTAATTTGGCATTTTAGTTTGGGCATTATTGCGTTTTAGAAAATTCGTGGCGGTAGAGTAATAATTCAACGTCTCAATATTGTACGAAATCCATCATAACACAATTAATAAAAGAAATAGGAGAAGACTCCAAAAATTTTTACGTGAAAAAATTCAGAAAGAAAAAAATCACGAGGCTTACAGTTAAAATGATCCACTATAAGCTCATAAATACAAAGATAAACCCTTATACCACAACCCAAAAAAGGGTTAGAAAGTTTCTCCATGTACATTGTTCTTACACTGAAAGATTTGTTGTACAACAATTGAAAGCAGTTGATGCTGCAAGTTATTGCCCAATCTTTAATACACTGTGTTCACGATACGTTGTTGCACACTATTTAGAATACCGAGTTACTCCGTATGGATGGGACTTCTCCACTCAATAGAATATTTCGTTACTCCACAACGTGTGTCGTTACTCTGTAGGGTACTTCGTTACTCTGTAATATGCGTCTTTATTTATTCCACAAAATCCACCAATGGAGGCGAGTAGGGGTGGTTCGACGACTGTTGGCGATTATAGAGGTCGAGAGCTATCAGTGGGACTTCAGTCCAGAATAAAACTAAAAATGGGCATCTTCTTCCCCTTTTTTTTCTCTCCCCAATTAAAAAGAGCTGGTGTATTTATAGGATTTAAAGGAGGGGCATTTTTTTTCCTTCGATGAATGACCATCTCTCGAACGACCTAAGTTGATCTCTCTTCATCATAGAAGGTTTTTTGACTTGGAATCAGGTGATCTCAGGCCTGTTAATTTCTCTCATCGAGACGCTCAATATAACTATAAACACGTCAAATTTGGAGTTCATTTGACCCCCAAATAACCAACTAAAGGCTCAAAAAATGGTTTAACACAGTTTAAATTATTAATGAATTTATTATTATTTTTGTTTGAAAAAAATTCAATATTAGTATTTTTTTAATTAAATATAAATAATTTTTTTAAGTTATTACAAATGTTGCAACAAAATACATACACAATTTTCAATATGTTTATATAAAATTTATTCATAATAAATCCAATGGCAATTCTCAAGCAAGAAAATATACATTGAATAACAAAGACGAATAAAGAATCAACAAGGAAGGGCATGTCTTTCCCTCTATGAATGAATGTCACCCTCCTAGTTAAAGACCATGACCGATTTATTCTTGTACCGACACATATTACTCCACTATTACGCCACAAACCCAAGATTCAAGAGAATCTTGATTAAACACAACTCAATGCATTGCACAATGAAGCTTAGAAAATCATTAAACAATTAAAATTTTAATGAGATTTGAACCTTCAACTTTGACTTTGGAGGTCAAAGGCAATACCCTTCAACAAACTAATTGGTTGTCAAAACAAATAATTAAGGATATTCTTATCTTCATAAATTTCTCCCAAATAATCATGTATAAACCACTTTATTAATGTCATTTTATACTTAAATATGAAAATCACGTTTCTGTCCATGTTATCATAAACCAAACTAATTGAAGTTAATTGATATTTCATTAGGAATGTTGTAATTTCTATGAATATTTTTTAGGGATAATTACATACAATGCACCCTAAACATTGATATTTATAAATCAGGCATCAAGGTGATTTTTTGAACTACCGAACCGATAAATTTACACGTGCCACAATCAATTCATTGAAAATTTGATAAAAATGAAAAATATGGGTTGGGGTTAGAATTTGAAAAATGAATGAAAGAGGGTGCTTGATTTAGCAATGGTTCGTGTGCTTTGTATGTAATTGACGCTATTTTTTTAATTTTCGGTGGCAAATATTTTCACTATAGCTCTAGGTCCTCTACATTTCTTTCATTTATATAGTAAACTGTCATTTAGCTAATAAATGTATTCTTGAACTCGAGGGAGAGTCATCATAATACTATTTGTTAAATACGATGGTTATTTTTATTTAGAGAGTGGTGTATGCTATCTTGATATTTTATAAGGCCATTATTTCTGTTTCCCTATTGTAAATAAAGGGGCTCTATGGAATAACACACAAGAGTCCTCTTCTAATACTAATTATGATACTTTCATATTGTTCAAATGGTTTAAATGTGTTGGATGCAAAACTTTAAAGTGTATAATTATTCACTGTGTTTACAGTCTATGTCAAAGAATGTTGGAAGTGCAATGGCGTGTTATTAGCTTTATCATATTTGATTTGTGCCTTCCTGGTTGTTAGATAAAGAATTACACGACTGTTAAGCGACCACACTTGTTTGATTTTTCATATTTGTTTTCATGCAATTTGTTGGAACTGTTGTAAGTATGGCAGGTAAATATATGGAAAAATGAATGGTAATTGGTGAAACGTGGCTTATGATTCCTGTGGGTAGTGGTAGCTATAATTTCTATTTGTTGGAGGTGGTAGAATAAAGCACGAAATATTCATCTAGTGGTTACTGTTATAGAAGTAAATTTGCATGTGAAAATGAGTGAAGCGATGGAAATAACAAAGTTTGCATGTATTTATGTTTTTAATATTTTGATAATTGAGGAAAAAATCCGATTGAAGGAGAACTTGGGAGATAATTAAAAAGGGGGTTGAGAAATAATTCTAAATTTGGACTTCTATTCCTGTTAGGCGGCCCAGATGACCAGACTTATGGCCCCTACAAGTTTAAATTTTGAAAGCTATTGGAGGGAGTTTCCTATTACATCTTTATTCTTTTCTTGTTATGATGCATTTTTTTCCTTCATTGTTTGTTTTATATTTTTTAAGTTGTAAGTTTTAATTTTGTTTGCCCTGGGCGTTCCCTATATAATAATGAGAAATGCTATAATTTGAAAATGATGGAATAAGAGAATATAATTACTCCACCTTTCTTCATGCTATTAGAGCAGGTTCGGCTCGTCGAGTCTAGTTTGCTCGCAGGCATCGTTTGCGCGTTTGCATATCATCGTCTGTGAAATTCGCTACCGGCGAAGTCTGTTTCGTCTTTCATCTGTCGTCTACAATGTCATCCTTTGTCATCAGATTTGTTTTCTTACCGCGTTGTCTCTGACATCTTCCTGTATTGTCTGTGACATCTTTCTGCATCATCTGCGAGATCTCCTTCCCATGTCATCTGCAACATCTTCTTCCTTCCAAGTCTGCTTCTTCTTTCACTGCGTTCTCTGTGACGTCTTCTTCTTGCGTCATTTGCAACAGGATTAGAGCATTGTCTATTTCATTTGGCTCTTCTATTTCGTTCACGTCTGTTGTTTTGTTTGTCTGCTTCATCTTCTTCCCGTTCTACTAAGAAATGAAATAAACCCTAGCTCGCTTCTACAACCGCTGAAAGCTCTCCAACATCCGTTCAACAATCAGAATCCTCCTTGCAACCATCGAAATTCCTTCAACCAACTTGCAGGCTTTCCTCTGCTCCTTATCATAGCAGTTGGACTCCATTCTTGCAGCAAGCAACAACCAACTTCCTTATCCATCCTTAAACGAGCATATGGTTTATGACCAAGTACAAAATGGATGCATCTAGCTGTACCCCAAATGTTAGTTTTGAATCGGAGTTAAAAAATTATGTCTTAACAACCTTTAAACTCTCTTCCTTTGTTGTAAATCATAAAATTGATGACCATAACTTCTTTCAATGGTCCCAATTCGTGTTCGTGTATATTTGCTGAAAATGAAAAGAGTAACATCTCATAGAAGAGGGCACAGTTCCCGAGTCACTCATGGAAGATCCAATACCATATAGTCATATCTCGATTGATCAATTCTCTTATTACAAAAGTTGGAGAAAATTTCTTATTTTGGAGGACTCACACATGAGATTTGGGGATTAACTTTTGAGACTTATTCTAGTACCCAAAAAACTGCAGAATTGTTTGAGATTTAGATAACTTCATGAGTTCCTACAAGAAGAGTTGAGTGTTATTCAGTATTTCAACACACCATCAAGTTACTAGTTACAGTTCAATATAGATGATACATATGAATGAAAGTACCCACAAGTTGCTATGATATATAAAATAATAATGGAGAAGAAAAGGATAATTAAGTTCTTATTGGGTCTAAATAAGAACCTACATGAGGTCAGAGGGTGAATCATGGGGATGAAGCCTCTCCTTACCAATAGGGAAGCCTTTGACAAAGTTAGAAGAGAAGAAAGAAAGAAGAAGCTCATGATGGCAGGAAGCGTGGGTTCATCTAGCATTGAAAGTTCAGCTTTGTACACACCCAACTCCTCTGTTAATATTGTAAGAAACTGGGTCGCACAAAAGAAAAGTGTTGGAATCTCTATGCAAAATTTGTAGATTAGAAACTTGGATGACGGAGGAAGGGATTAATACAATAATGCCCATAATTTTACCTCTTCTACAGGCTTGAATAACCCTAGTCCCATCACCAAGGAAGAGCAAGAGGTGTTAAAGGAGATTCTTACTTGCACAATTGAGTAGCAGACCAGCTTGATGATACACTAATGTATCATATCCTCCTATCTTGCTAATAATGGAAAATTTGATTTTGGATGATAGATTCAGTGGCTTCCGTTCACATAATTTGATACATTTCCACTTTCTCCACCTCTAAATTTGTTAAATTTGTCGATGGATCTTACTCAAGGATTATTGTGATAAGATAGTGAAAGTCCAAAAAATATATAGTTTTCTTTTGTGCTATATGTTCCCCAACTAGATTGTAACTTTTAATTTGCAAGCTTACTCATGACTTGAATTATGTTACTAAATTTCATTTTAATTCTTGTGAATTTCGGATGGTGGATTCGGGGAAGATGATTGACAGTATTGAGCTGCATCAATGTCTATACTTGCTCAATGAGAGCTATTCTCTTAACACACAAGTGCCTTCTTCACCATCCTCTTCTCATTTTCCCGAGTCTATTGTGTTTGAGTCTGTTGAAAGTCAAGTTCTATTATGACAATTTTATTTGGGTCATCTAATTTTTATTATGTTACAAAGTTGTCCCGTAAACTCTGTTAATAATAAGTTAAGAGTTTTATCAGTGCGAAACTTTCCAATTGGTAAGCACACTCATCATGTATTTTCTCTACCGTAGTACAAACTGTCTCATCTTTTCTCGATCATCCATAGTGACATTTGAGGATCATATAAATTGAAAACCATATGTGGAACAAGATAGATTGTCTTCTTCATTGATGATCATATTAGAATCTGTTGGATATTCCTCTTGAAGGAGAAATTTGAAATTACACATCTTTCAGTCTTGATGACATGATTTACACTCAATTCCAATGCAAAATTTAGATTTTCAAAACTGATAATGCAAATGAATACTTAAACTCGATTCTTGGACCCTAGTTTGCAAAGAATGATATCATCCATGTAAGTTCCTTTGTTGAGACTTCACAATAATAAGGACTAGGTGAAAGGAAGAATAGACATTTCCTAAATGTATCTAGGTTTACAATTCTTTCTCACAATGTTTCAAAAGTTTTCTTGGGAGATGCGGTGCTCATAACGACTTATCACATTAATATAATGCCGAACAATGTCCTTGTATTCAAAGCTCTTCATGTTTTGATGGAAACATACTCTTATGTTAGAGTCTTCTCATCCAATCTTCTTCTAAAATATTTGGCCGTCACTTTTGTTCACATTCACCAACCAAATCACACAAAGCTTAACCTAAAATCTATCAAATGTATTTTCCCTGGTCATGCTTCTAATAGAAAAGGTACAGTGCTGTTCTCCCATTACTATAAAATTACTATAACTCTATGATATTACATTCTTTGAAAACCGATCAAACTACCCCAAAATTGAAATTCAGAGGGGGAGTCTAAGCGAATATCATATTTGGGATATACTCTGGATAACCACACTGAACTAGAGTCACCACAACCTATTCTACTTCCCTCTAACCATCCCGTATTCTAAGTTCCACCACTTGATGATATCCAACCTGAGATTGACAATAAGAAATTGCACAAAAAATTTTGTGTGTACACTATGAGAAAGAAATATATTTAGTAGGATAAATACAATATTCAACCACGAGATTGTTCATAACTAAACTTGTATCCACATATCTCTGAAGTTTTGGAGGAGGTGGAATCGAATTGAGAAGACGAGGAAAGTTGCACAAATTATCCTATACAGGAGTATGTTTTCTATGAGAAATTATTATCACCTTATAAAACTTTTGTATCTAATTTTGATAATGTGCAGTCATCGAAGTCTATTTATGAAGCACTTGAAAGTCAAGAATTGAAGAAGATAACTGAAGGGGAGATCTAAACAATTAATCTAAATGGCACATGGAGCTTTACAAAACTTTCCCAGTTAAAAGTTTTGGTGGGTGCAAATGAGTGTTTAATGTGAAACGTAAAGTAGATGGGAGCATTGAGACATTCAAAATTTGGTTGGTGGTGAAAGGTTTTAGTCAGTCTTATGAGATGAACTATCAAGAGATCTTTGCACCTATGACCAAGCTAAACACTACAAGAGTTCTTTCATTGGCAGTAAGCAAAGAGTGAGAACTGCATCAACTTGATATCAATAATGTCTTTTTGAATAGAGACCTTGAGGAAGAAGTGTATATGGAGATCCCATCAGGGCTTAAAAATGACTCAAACAAACAGCTTGTTTGTAAACTAAGAGAGACATTCTATATCTCAAAACAGTTACCATGGGCTTAGTTTGATAAGTTTGTCGATACTATGAAACTTAATGATACATCCAATGCCAATCTAATTATACATCGTTCATAAAACTTATACAGAAAGGTAAGAAAGCTATACTCATTATTTATGTAAATGATATGATTATGATAGGTAAAGACGAAAAAGAGATTGAGAAAATTTAGGAGGTTCTTGCCATTGAATTTGAAACCAATGATCTAAGAGGTATTTGATATTTTCTGGTCATGAAAGAGGCCAGATCCAAGAAAGGAATTGTGATATTCCAAAGAAATTACATCCTAGACCTACTATAAAAAGACAAATATTGGGGTGTAAATTTGCTGAGACTCCTATAAATTTCAACAAAAGGTTACATTCAAGGGGAGAAAAGACACTAGTGGACAAATGTAGATACCGGCGATTGTGGGAAAGTTTATTTACCTGTCACACAGTAGATCTGATATTGCTTATTTTGTCAGCATTGTGAGCTAACATATGAATAGTCCAAATGAAGAATATTCGGAGATGGTTTACAAAATATTGAGGTTTCTTAAGAAGACCCATGAGAAATGATTGTTCTTTAAGCAATCAAACAACAAAGAGTTAGAAGTTTACACTGATGCTAGTTTAGCAGTAGAACTCACAAAGAGAAGATCCATAATGAGTATTATTTCTATGTATAGGAAAATCTTGTCACATGGAGGAGCAAGAAGCAAGCACAAGTCTTTATAAGTAGTGCAAAATCTGATAGCCAAGCTATCATGAGTATTGCAAAGAACCCCGCATCATGAGAAGGCCAAACACATTGAGATTGATAGACATTTTATGTCCGAAAAGGACCGTGGCGGCATTATTCACTTGATCTACACGCCAACTCATTTTTAAGTCACCGAGGTCTTAAAAAATCCCTACTCCAGGCAGTTTCACTGATTTGGATACCAATTTGGGTTTTTACAACATCTATGACATAGCTTGAGGGGGAGTTTGGAATTCTGTTAATGTTAGGTGGCCCAGACCACTGACCATATGGGCTCCGCAGGTTCAATTGGTGGAGGCTATTAGAGGGAGTTTACTACTTCAACTTTAATTTTTTTTCTTTTCTTATTATGTTGTATGCCTTTCCTTCATTGTTTGTTTTGTATTATATAAATTGTAATAGTCTTATATTGTTTGCTCTAGTTGTTCCTCATATAATAAGGGGAAAGTTTATAATTTGAAAACGATATAATAAGATAATATAGTTTCTCCACTTTTCTTCACTAACAAATGCCTATGATGAATGGAGGCGGCAGATAGTGCGAAGAAAACATGAATAAATCTTATTCCTAGGATAAGGGAGAGAAGAAAGAATGATAGAAAATAAAAATTTCTTATTTCATCTATAACTAATTTGCAAGGCCCTTGGCATGATTTATAAAAATAGTCTTGATTGGAAATGATAATTTTACTCCTATGAAAATACAAATTGATAAGATTTTTCTAAATAACTACTAACATGTAAATGGTTAATAATTAATTTACATACAAATAATGATGACCGTAAGATACATTACATAATGGTAAAAATATAGTCATAATGGACTAAGGTAGACTTCCACCGCGTCAATTCCTTTGTGTTGTATAAAACTCTTCTCTGAGTTAGAAATCTTACTCGAGGAAGAAATGAAGGTTGCCTACTATATTGTAGAGCTATTGAATCCATCCCTAAGAAGATACATTGAATGAGAAATCTATCCCTAGGAGGAAGAGATGAATGCGAAGAACATTATTTCATCAGCTATATCAATAGAAAGCTCACCAAATCCTTTAGAAAATATTAGTAGTAGAAAGATATCTCCAGAAGCTTGGAGGCCTTTATGCATACTGCTATACTTCTTTGACCTGACTTAAGTATTGATAAACTAAAATTGTGGATTTCTAAATGGTTAACAATGATAGACTGAGCACCAACTTTGAATTAGTGCTTTCATTTGGCAGATACTGTTTGGCTTTTTGATTAGGAAGGGTTTGCATATGCAATTTAAGTTGTCATTTGCGACATTGATTGAGAGTGTTATGCGATTAAACATGATGTTGCAATGGGCGCATGTGTGGGCTAGCAGCATTTGTTTAGGAAGGCAAATTTTACTGGTTGTTGATGTAATATGATTGTATGAATATGTACGATTGTTAGTGAATTTTTTATGCGAAAGATAGAAAATAGAGGCATTAACAATTAACTGGATATGTGGGCAAAATAGGTTCACAAAAAAGGTTGTCAATGATTTTGTTAGGTTCCGGGGATGAGGATTTGCGGAATTGTGGTCTAATGAGTAGTGCGAGTGAGCTTTAAGAGGGCTGCAAGTTGAAATGAGTAGGTTTTACATACATTGCTATGCATGAAGGGAGATTGTAGTATATGCAACAATGTAATCGGAGCAGTGAGTTGATCTTTTTTGTAAAATCTGAGTTGGAGCCCAATGAAATGCAAATTTTGGTTGATTGAGGTTTTCCGATTTTCTAAAATTATTAAAATTATTAATTGATGAAAGGTGGAGTTGTATGAAAAGCAAATATTGGTTGATTGAGGTTTCTGGTTTTCTAAAATTATTAATCAATGAAAGTGGGGCATCTAAAGCAAAATGGACAGAAAGATGATGTAGGGAAGTAGCTTGCCAGATGAGTCAAAAGAGATTGAGCTACTGCTTGCAACTGGTTTACAAGCCAAAGATGATTGTGCGTGGAATTGAAATGATGGGAGGTGAATAACACTGAGATTAAAACCTCGACATCAAGCCAAGCGACAGTCAATCGAGGAGCCCTAAACTCCATTGTTTTTTTTTTTATCATCATCATTGAAATGGTAAAATTATCCTTAGGGAAATATAAAAACTATTAAAGTAGTCCTAAATAACAATTGTCATTTATGTAACTAATAATCTACTTAAATACAAGCAAGGGACATTCACAGGGTATGTTAAATGACATTAAAACATAGGCTCATGACGGGTCTCGGTGAACTACAGTGCATCAATTTGTTTTGGACTTCTATTGAGAAAAAAAGGTGGGCGTTCCATTTAAAATGGGGCTAAGGAGGACTAGGAAGGATAAGGGTGGATATTAAAGTTTATTATTATTATTAGTATTATGCTGAGATTCAGCTGAATTAAAATCGAAAACCATACAAAGATCCAGTAACTTGTGAAAACCAACATGGGCTGCGTTTATTGAATCACTCAATAGTGTACCCTTGTTGGGAATACCAATCTTTCTAGGTCATCATTTTTTCATTTCTAATCACAGGGATGTATGCCAAGGATTTTAATAGGAAAAAAACTTCTTAAGGATGATATGTTAAAACATAAAATGAAGTATTTTGAATTTCATATCTTGGATCTAACATCATCAAGTTTTCATGGTTCTTTATGGCTATAACTTTTTCCATTCAAATTTGGATGTTCTGAGTTTTTCTTAGGGAGTAAATACCCTGTGGGGAGCCTGTGACAGAGGAACTCTGGATAATGCGACTGGGGCTGAGGTTGCTTCAAGAAAGAGCTAAAATTGGTTCATTTTGGTGGCCGTACATCAGCAATCTCCCAGAAACTTTTAGTGTACCCATATTCTTTTCGAGGGAGGATATTAAGAACCTTCAATATGCCCCGCTTGTGTATCAGGTTTGTTTAGTATATTCTTTTGGTGTGATTAGCATTGTTGAAATCAGTAGTGTAAATTCAAGCCAACTTCTGCTCCAGGTGAATAAAAGATGCTCTTTTTTGCTTGATTTTGAGAAAGAAATCAAGACGTTACTGGAAACTTTGGAACCAAAACATCATCCTTTTGGTGGCCAGGATCCGAATGCATCTTCCCTTGGTTGGGCTATGTCAGCAGTTTCTTCTCGTGCATTTCGTCTGCATGGCGAAGTTCTCTCGGGCGGCCAAAAGACGGATATTCACATGCTGCTTCCTCTCATTGATATGTGTAACCATAGCTTTCAACCAAATGCTAAAATTGTTCAAGAACAAGAGAAAGGAAGCTCAAAAATGTTTGTAAAGGTAACATGCATGAGCATTGATTGTTTTATCATTTTGATGCTTCAATTAATTCAATAATTCTGTTTAATGTGGTATAAAATTTTTGATAATTTTATTAGTTAAAGTTCTTGTTTGTTTACGCATCTTAGGGTCATGTTTCATATTCTTTTACTTGTATGTTCAAGTCTGAATCCCTAGTCAAACGCCAATACATTACACCCTTCCTCTACTCTCTTTCTATCTACCTTTGACTTTTTAACCAGTCCTTTTGTTTTCTCCACATAAAAATGATTGCGCCTATTTAATTTCTGCATGATATCTCCCTCTCTCATTAAGTATTGCTTTATTTTTGTATTTATTGATGAAGTATCAGAGAATTCATTTGAAGCTATATCTTTTCAGCATTGTCAATGAGTTTGAATCAATTTCAACCCTAGATAAAAACAGCGTTTAGATGCTATGTGAAAAATATGTGAAAGTACCTTTTGGGAGTGATTTGAGTTAATACGATATACTCGCAAAGTCATAACAAAGATTCACTCACCATAAGAAATATTATTTTTATATTTAGGCTAAAAAAGGCCTACATATATGTGAGAGATAGAGAAGATTTAATCGGCTGTAGAGAAACTGTAAAGGTTTAACAAGAAAATGTGGCATAATCGATTAATCTTTTCTAAATTCAAGTGCACAGAGTCTCGTTAGACAAGACAAGGCCTAAATTTCCCAAGAGAAAACATATTGTAACTCGTTATAGATAAATAAACAAGGGAGACAACAACTGCATGAAATTCTCCACTTGAAACCTCCTCAAAAGGATACTTTTTTCATGTCTATAAAATTGTTACAATATTTTGGCACAATTGTGCTTTCAACGCTTCAAGCTTGTGAGGAGGGGAATTTCAAGGTCAAGACCATCGATTGGAGTGAAGTCGTAATGATGTGACCATAATGAAATATATTATGACAAAATGATTGCTTCATGGCCATGGTCATAGACAATCCATTATTTTCTTTCCCAATCTTCTAATTCAATTATATTCTTTGCTTTGTTCTTTTTTATTTATAATTTTAATTATATTCCATCTTAAACCCAACTATAGGTCACCTAATATGTCGTTCGGTTTACTGTCTTAAACCCAACTATAGGTCACTAATATGTCGTTCGGTTTACTGAAAAAAAAAAAATAATGTAATTGAAATATAATATATTTGAAATATTTAAGAGTTGTTTATTTAGGTATAAAATAAATGCATGAAATACTTTTTTGTGTATTTGATTTGAAGTAAAATGAAATCAATGTAAAACCTAGTGGTAGAGGCAGTGGACATCAATTGGCGATGGGCAGTGGTCGACAACATGCTGCGGGCGACAACCCATGACAATAGTTTGTGTGTATTTGAAGATCGATCGAATCGATCGATTTCCAAGTTCACCAACATTTTACTATCTATTTTTTTCATCCAACTAAATGCCAAAACTTTGAAATTTCCCACATTACATTTTTAAGCAAATGAACCCCTACGTGCAATTCACACTCACCAAAGCCCATGAACACATCAAACCAATGCTCTCATATTTTTAGAAATTTTTAAAGAGATTTTAAATTTAAATATGTTTAAAATTTGAGAGAGAGCTATCTTATTTATCAAATTATATAATGAATCCTTAAAACTAATTTGATAAAAAATAAAAATGTACTTTATATTTATCTAAAATATATTCGTATCTTAGTTGTGTAATAGAATCAAAATTCTATATCTCTCCATTTACTTTATAATATGGTAATATATTTCTGATTTTTAGTGTCTTCTCTATGAACTAAACTCTTCAAGTTTACAAGCCTTAAGGGGTTGATTGCACACAGTCTTGATAAAGCCCAAATGACACCCAGAAGTTGTGATAGATCTTAAAGCATATTTTTTGAGCATCAAAGTAGATCTATTGATATCAAAAGTAATCATTCTATTGAATTTTCATACCCTGAGTGGCGCCCTTTTGGGTTCCTAAAAGTTGTTTAGAAAGTGGGTTTAGCAGGGTGGCGGTTGTGGAATAACAAGGCAATGATGATATGAAATGTTTGAATGGGAATGAAAAGCGTTAAATGGCTGTTCGGGCTGAAAACAATGAAGAGAACCACCAAACACCGAGTTCGGTAAGGCACTGTTGTCTAGTGGTTTCCACCACATGTTATTGAACAAATTATAGACACATAATTCGTATAAGAAAGACGATAAAATATTCTACAAAACAAAAACTAATAGAATAAAGTCTCTAAACGCACACAATAATAGCTTATGTCTTTTCCTACTTGGTTTCATCTAAGATATTTATACCAATTCCTAAATTAAAACATAACTAGAAGTCAAACATAGCAAGCAAGAGTCCACATGATCCGTGATGATAAACAAAGTTACAAAATTTTTGCTAAAGATACTCTCGGGATAGGTGCACTCCGTTCAATTCCGCAATCACGGGTCTTGGGATCTTGCTTCCGCATCACGCTAAGAATGCAATTTTGCATTTTGCCATCTGTTTGCGTTCCACTTCCCCATCCACATCTTTAGGCACCTCCCCTATCCACATCTGACATCAGCATTTGCATCCGCGGTTGCCTCTTGTATTCATCTCCTTATTTTATCCCGTGTTATTCTTCTCAGGTAGGAGGGATTTTACCTTTTTAATTGCGTAATCTCTCTTTTTAACTTGAACTACATAGTGATGTTATTTTTTTCCCTTACACTGGAATAGGAGCTTCAAAATTTTTCATCATAGAAAACACTCTTTTTTAACTTAATTGCGGCTAACATTATTCTTTTGTCAAGTGGAACATCATTATACTAAAAACTTATTCCACTGTTTGGAGCCACTCAATGAACTCTTTTGAATCCACGTGACTGTCAAAATATGGTAAATTCACCTTTACACCAAAATCACTTTATCTCCTCCTATACTCAATACCGAATCAATAAAACATCGACTCTTCATCACTTGAAGTTTTTTGATGAAAAAGCTTTTGCTTCATCCGGGTGTTCTATGTTATTGTTGTGAGTGACTTCCCTCTGTTTCCATTTTTCACAATTGAAGGATTTATGTTTCCATATCTTCCATAGTGAGTACTTAAACAACATTTTAAGGATTTCTCTTTGACAACATAGCATCTCGTTATTTCAACCAAAATTTTTGCTAAAAAAATGGTGGTTTAGGGTTAGGGATAGATGAATGATCAATGTAGGGATAACTTTTTATTGAAAATATTAGTTTATGTCTTTTGGAATTTTGATTTGGGTTCAATAAAGATAAATCCCTAAAAATTTAAGATTTGTTGGGCTCTCATACCAAATAACACTGTTTTAAGAATCTTAGATAGTGTTTGGGTAGTGGATTTAGCGGGGGCCTGGTTGTGAATTAACAAGGGGATGACAATATGGAAGGTCAGTGGCGTTTGGAGGATAAGGGGCGTTCGACGATTGTCTGAGCTGAAAATCTTGATATAAATCATGAAAGACAAGACGCGATTGTCGAGGGGGTCCACCACCTATTTATGAGCAAGCTACAATATACAAATCACAAAAGGAAAATGATACGACATTCCATAGAGCATAAAATCAAAGAATAAAGTTTTCAATCAGTAAAACAATAGCTAAAGTCTTCCCCAACCAGGTTCCACCTAAGGCATTTATGCTAATACATAAATTTTGACCTAATTAGAAGTCAAATATAGTAATTAAAAGTCTATAATACCCATGATAATAAACAAACTTAAGAAATTTCTGTTGAAGTTGCTTTAGGGACAGGATTTTGTCATGTACGATTTCGCAATCGCGGGAATTTGGATCTCGCTCCAGCATTACGCCCAGAACGGGATTCCACATTTTATTGCCTGCGCCTGCGTCCGTGTCCCACATCCACATCCATAACCACCTCCCTCGTTTGCATCCCGTGTTAACATCCGCATCCGCAGCTGCCTCTAATTTCTTTGTCCCCACATAATTTTAAATAAATTCTAAATCTAAGCATGTTTAAAATTTGAGTTAGAGCTATCCTAATTAAAAAAAAAATTATATAATAGAATCTTAAAACTAATTTTATTGAAAAATAAAAGTGTACTTTATATTTATCTTAAAAATTAACAATTTGAATTTTAATTATATCTCAGTTAAGTTAAAGAATCAAAATCCTAAAATCTCCATTTGCTTTATAGTATGGTAATATATTTTTGATTTTTTTCTGTCTCCTCTATGAACTAAACTCCTCAAGTTTGCCTAGCCTTAAAGGGCTGATCACAACACAATCTCAATAAGCCCAAATGACACCTAAGAGTTTTGATGGATCTTGAACATATATTTTGCTCATGTGGATCTATTGATATGAAGAATGAACATTTTATTGAATTTTCATACCCTGAATGTGGTTGTCTCATCATTTCGAATGCTACAATTATATTAGTTAGTAATCATACAAATCGTGCCATGTGAATTTGATCCAATCGGCCATCTTCAACTGTTTCCTCTTTGATCAATGCTCTTATTTGTTTTAGAACTTGATCTACAGCTAAAATCTTAACCTTCTTTGTTTCCTCAAATTACACTGCTCCTACATTGAAGAAGCTTCCACAAAGTTACGTCGTACAATGCATTAAGTCCAAAAACTCTGTTTCTTCTCATGAAAATCAACATACAGTTGTAAACTTTAAGAACTTCAACATCTATAGGAACTTGTTTCCTATTTCACTTGAAGCACTAAAAGATATAAGAAATTTTTTAAATTTTGGCATGCACCCGACTCATGCCAATGTTTCGGCTACCCATCAGTATCGTTAACTTCACAATACTGGAACTAAATGTCTTCACTCATAATTTTTTCAATGCAGTTATAGCCATCAACACGGGACTTGTAAGTGAAAACAATTTCTTATTAGGATTCATATTTTTTAAATAAATTTGATATGTAGACCAAATCATGAAGGGGATAATAAATTTGGCAGTTTACTTTAAATAAGCAATGTTGTGCATCATCCATTTCAAGAAAAGAAGCTAGATGTGTATTTATGAAAGCCCTGATAAGAGCCCAAGAAAGTGTGTATGCAAAAGCCCAATCAAGGAATAAATAAATAATTTTTGAGTTATGTCATTTAAATTATAAATTTGAGTTTTAATTTTTATCGTTTCGTTAAAAATATTTTTTAATAAAAAATTTCCAATTTTTTCTTTAATTTCTCAAATATCAATTGACATCTAATATGTACTTAAAATTTTACATTTATATATTTTCTACAGTGCTAACTCAACTTAAAAAAGAAAAAAAGATCCATTGTTTTTTTTTTTCAGTTTATATCATGGTTCACTTAATTTTTCGCTTCTAATCTTTTTCTTATTCAACAGTTTCTTAAAATTGCATTTCTTTCTTTTTAATATCTTAACATTAACCGGGTAAATCAGCGGTCAATAGGAGACTTTATAATTGTTTTCAGAATGGTTACTCAATTTTACAACAAATTATCAGGCATTTGTAATCCACCAAATAATGCTATTTACTGATTTCTAGCATTTCTCTCAACTCTGCAGTTGCCAATTTTTTCTGTCGTTGTTTACTTTTGCCAAACCCTTTACATGATAATCACTGTTTCCAAAACTACAGCAATTTAGCCTGCATGGTTTGCTGGTTATATGTTTCCCCTGCATCTTGGTATATTGGGTTTTCGTTTTCTTTTTTTCCATATTAGAAATTGTAAATGGGTTTACTTATGGTAGTTGTAACTTGCAATTGGTAAAAATCTGTTTTGATGAATGTCAACAAGATTATTAACAATATCTTCTCTGTGAATATCTTCAATGTTCAGGATGGCATAAGTATAATTAACTTAATCTTCATAATTTTTGCTTGTCATAGTGGCAATGACTATTATTATGGACATTTATGTATTTGGTGCAACATTTAGTAATAGGCATAACACATTAAAAAACGGGCTAAAATTTTTTGTTACATGCAAGCTTGCAATATGTTTTTTGACAGCAAATTGCTGCATTCTCAAGAACTCGCCATGCTGCTTCTCTTTTAAACTCGATTTATCTTTAATGATTTTTTGTCAGGGAGCTGAACATATAGTAAAAATAATAGTCTAATGAGTGTTTGATTTGCTGCATATTTACTGAAAATCTGTTTATCTGCTTCATTGGAACAATACTCAAACAGACTGACATAAATTATATCATAATTAATGATTTGTAACATGAAGTTTACTTAATGTAATTGAATTGGAGCCTCTCTCATTTTATTTCTTTACTAACAGGTTGTGGCAGAAACACACATAGATCAAGATTCCCCTATATTGTTAAATTATGGTTATCTGAGTAATGATCTTTTCCTTCTTGACTATGGCTTTGTGATTCCATCAAACCCATTTGATCATGTTGAGCTGAAGTATGATGGAACTCTCCTTGAAGCTGCTGCTATGGCTGCAGGACTTTCTTCCCCCAGGTTCTCTTCACCAGCCCAATGGCAACAGGAAATCTTATGCCAGTTGAAGTTACTTGGTGATGGTGCCATTACTAAGGTTTTTCTTCACATTTTTAAGCTCGTTTCTTTTCTGTGGGTTACGATAAACATTATTATGATTTGACTTGCATTTGTTCTTTTCCTCTTTTATTATTATTGTCCAACGTTCATTTGTTTCACATGAATTTGCAATTTATTACAAAGAATGATTATAAATATTATGAGTTTTTTTATTAATTATAGAACAACAACAACAAGAAGCCTTTATCTCACTAAGTGGGGTCGGCTACATGAATCATTTTTAACCATTGTGTCCTATTCAGTGTCATATTTTCATTTAATTCTTATGGATTAAGATCATTTTTTATACAATATGCCCAAGTTTTTTAGGTCTACCTCAACCTTTTTTAATATCAGTCGAATCTAAACATCTACTCTTAACCAGATCATTAGATGGTCGACGCTTAATGTGAGCGAACCATCTAAGACTAATCTCTCTAATCTTGTCCATCACTGTATCTACACCAACCCTACCACGAATATATTCATTTTGCATTTTGTCTCTAAATGTCAAGCCACTCATCCACTTAAGCATTCTCATCTCAGAAACACTTAACTTTGTTTTATGCTTCTCTTTTAAAGGCCAACATTCTGCGCCATAGAGCATTGCAGGTCTCACCACCATCTTATAAAATTTCCTTTTTCTTTAAGCAATACTTTTCTATCCCACAATAGGCCCATTGCATTTCTCCACTTCAACCTACCAACTTGGATTCTACTAATAGCATCCCCATCTATATCACCATTACTTTGAATAGTAGACCCTAGATATCTAAAATGTTCACACCTTTTAATGATTTGATCACATATAGTTACAACTTTGCCACTAGAGCTACTACTACTAAAATTACATTTCATGTATTCAGTTTTAGTTCTATTCAAACGAAGGCCTTTAAACTCCAATGTAAACCTCCAAAATTCAAGCTTTTTCTGAACTTTTTCTCTAATCTCATCCACAAGAAGGACATCATCAACGAAAAGCGTACACCAAGGTACATCCTCCTGTAAATATCAGTAAAAGTATCCATAACTAAAGTAAAAAGATACGGGCTTAAAGCAGATCATTGATGTAATCCAACTGAAATAGAAAAATACTTGATCAATCATTCTTCTTTTTGAACACAAATAACAACTCTAGTATACATATCTTTAATGACATGAATATAAGTCATATCAACACATCACATATCAACACCTTTCTTCTCTAGAACTTTCCAAAGGACTTCTTTCGGAACTTTATCATAAGCTTTTTTTAAATCAATAAAAATCATATGTTGATCCTCCCTATTCTCTCTGTACTTCTCCATCAAACCTCTCAATAAATGTATAGCTTCCATAATAGACCCGCACGATATAAATCTAAATTGATTATGAAATATCTTTATATCTCGTCTTAACCTATGTTCAATACCCTCTCTCCATAATTTTAAATTATGACACATCAACTTAATTCATCTACAAGTTTCACTCTTGTACATCCCTTTTATTCTTAAAAATGGGGAACAAAATACTCTTCCTCCACTCAGGCATCTTTTTAGTTTTTTAAAATAATATTAAGAATTTTAGTAAGTCAAGAAACTCTCAAAACTCCTAAAATTTCCACACTTCAATTAGTATCTCACCAGATTCTACTGATTTTCCACCATTTGTCTTTTTTAAAGCCTCCTCAACTTTTCTTTACTAGTGCGATGGTAGAAATAAAATATTTTTGATTATTATTAACAATATTAAGATCACTTTAGTCGATTGTATTTTTAGAATCTTCATTGAAAAGATTATCAGAATAGCTCACCCACATATGTTAAATATATTCTGTTAAGAAAAGTACTTTTTTATTTTCATCTTTAATTCAATTTACTTGAGTTAACTCTTTACTTTTTTTTTTCACTTTGTTTGTCTAATTTATAAATATATATTTCACTATCTTTAGTATCTAATCTACTATAAAAATTACTAAAACAAAATTTTTAGCATCACAAATTGCTCTCTTAAACTTCTTACGGGTCATCTTATCGTTTTTTCCAATTCGCTAAGTTTTTACATTTAAATCAATTTTTATAATTCAGCTTCTTAAATTTTATCTTTTTTTCCACCTTATTATTCCACCACCAACTATTTTTATTTATGTATATTTTTCATTTTGATTCTCCAAGTACTTCTTTTGCCATTTGTTTAATAGTATTTGTTACTTTTTCTCACATAGAATTTGCTTATTCATGAGCACCCCAAATCTCATTATCTTGAAATTTACTCATAAAAATAATTTTATTTGTCTTTTATGTACTTCATCTAATTCTATGATAATTATTTCTAGTATTTGTTTTGTTACAACTATTAACCTTAAAATCTAATACTAATAATTGATGTTGAGTACTTAAATTTTCAATTAGAATGATTTTATAATCTTTACATTCTCGACGATCTCTTTTTCTCATAAATCATTCTCGACGATCTCTTTTTCTCATAAGAAAATAATCAATTTATGTTTTATTAGATTTATTCTTATAAGTCATAATATGCTCATCTCTTTTCTTGAATAAATTATTAGCAATAACAAAATCATATGCTAAAGCGAAATTATCACTCCAAAATCGTAGCCACTATAAATATTTCTAAAATCTTCTATCACTACTAACATGTCCATTTGAATCTTCTCCAATAAAAATTCTTTCTTCAAGAGATATCATTTTTATTAATCCTTCTAGGCCATTCCGAAATTTTCTTTAGAACCTATATCTAAACCTACTTGGTGAGCATAAGCATTTATAACATTAAAATTCTTAGTATTAACAACAATCTTAAGGACTATAATTCCGTCTCCAATTCTATTAATTTTTACAACATTATCTTTCAAATTCTTATCTATAATTACACCTACACCATTTCTTGGGCAATTTCTATCGGAATGCCAAAGTTTACCTAAAATTTCTATCGGAATCTCCATAGTCTTTTCTCCAACCCATTTAGTTTCTTGAATACATAAGATATTTATTTACCTATGAATTATAATATCAACTAATTCCATTAATTTACCTATGAGAGTACCTATATTCTAGGAACTTATTCTAATATTTGTTTCAAGGACTAATTTCTTTACCTGCATCCGTCGGTAACGTGTAAACCCTTTCTAATTTGACACTACACCGGGGCGACGATGTAGCGGCCCTTGCATACTTTTCACTGTATTCAGATCATACCTTGCATCTTTTCCAGGGATGCCCACACCCTAACATTTACACGAAGATTTAAAAGATTCGTGTCATGATTTTTCGACAAATTTTATGCCTCCGGGGCTTAAGACCAGGCAATGGTAGTGTTCTAATGAAAAAAATAACACTGTATCTACAATCTAGTAACAGGAAATTATATCAAATGTTTTTGAATAAGATCTCTTTCTAAAAATAGCGTCAAGTGTATCTTGTGGGCTTTATTCTTTTGGTTTTTTTCTAACGTGCTTATTCTTCTTAGAAATTAATCCTGCATCTCCTACACTCTTGCCTATCTTCAACATGCAGACAATTTCATGTTGAAAGATGAATGCGGCAAAACTAATCAGATGAAGAGATCATTTATGGCTTGTTTGCGAGATACAAAAAAATTTAGATGTTGAGCAATGCATGCAGCTCAAATAATGAAGAGGTTATATTTCAGGCTAGTGTGCTTTGTGCATTCATGAGAATTAAATATTTGAACCTTGGCTAATTTGTTTTTGTGGAACTGCATTATGCTACCCATAAAGGCATTTATTGCTTTCATGGAAAACTTTCACATTTGCAGAAAATTCTTGCATATTTTTTAAAAATAAATTTGTAGCTGAAGTCAGCATGAGCTACAGAGTTGCATTTTAATTTAAAAATTGTTTTTTGAGTTTCAGTTTTTCCGCAACATTTTCAATGTGCAACAAATTGGCCTTGTAGATGGCTTCTTTTTGTCCTTTGACTAGTCTGTAAACAACTTGAGTTGAGGCTATTGCCACTCAGTTCAGGCTGGCTTATTTGCTTATTTTCTATCCGTTTCCAATCTGTATGCCTGAACTTCTCGCTCGCTCGCTCATGTGTGCATGCTCAGTCCACACTCATTCAATCTTGCACTCATGATAGAAACGTGCAATTTCTTTGGCACCTACCAGGCTAATTAGTATGGCATATCTTTCTAACCGCAAAGTGTCCAGAATTACATTCCTGTTTCTTATATTTTTATCTATTTTTACAAAATTGATTCAATGTTTTAGAACTTAGAACTAAACTCCATTGAACTTGTCAATTTTTACCCATCACTTGAAATTGCTTTGTATGATCAACATCCAACCCTACCTTTCTCTGTTCAGGTGAACTTAGGAGGCTCAGGAGTGGTAGATGGCTGTTTGCTCGCCGCATTAAGAGTACTTATCGCAAACAACGAAGAAAGAGTTCAAAATTTCGACCTTGACACTCTAGTGACACTCTCTGACGAAGCCCCATTAGGCATCTCGATCGAAACTGCTGCCCTCCGCATTATCATAGCTCTGTGTGTTGTTGCTCTGGAACACTTCTCCACAAAGATAATGCAGGATGAATCCATTTTAAAAGGAAACCTTTCCCCTTCAATGCAATTGGCAGTACAGTTTAGGATGCAGAAGAA
The DNA here is from genome assembly GCF_001263595.1 of Phalaenopsis equestris. Taxonomy (NCBI): domain Eukaryota; kingdom Viridiplantae; phylum Streptophyta; class Magnoliopsida; order Asparagales; family Orchidaceae; genus Phalaenopsis; species Phalaenopsis equestris. Next base: position 3,983,754 of record NW_018164869.1, on the reverse strand, counting down.
GCTGATGATCATCGACGTTATGCGGAATCTTTCTCGCAGAATTAAGAGGCTATCAAAGAAAAATTCTTCTGCCTGATGTTAGCTTTGTTTCATTAATGTAATGAGCTGCTCTCTTCTTTATAAGGTGAGTTGTTTTTATCATTTTACAATACCTTTTTCTACTTGGAAGTATTTTTAATCTGGTTTTGGAATTTGCTTTTTTTTTTAATTTAGTTTTCTAGGAGCTTTTACCTGATTACATTTTGGTGGCTCATTGGGATGAATTTGAAAATGAGTAAAATGCCAAAAATAGCCCCCTTACTACTTACATGAGGTCTTTTTAGTCCCAGAGTCTATAAAGTGTCAAATTAGTTCCCAAACTCTTTAAATTAAGGCTGAAATAGTCATTCGTCGTCTTTATTTGGGGATTAAATTGACACTTCTTAGACCCAGGGACTAAAAATGACCTTGCAAAGAGTCCAAGGATTATTTTTGCACTTTCATCATTTGAATGCTATTTCCTTGCAGCTTGAGATCTTATATAAAAACACAAATAAATCCTCATAGTTGCATCAAAAGCATCAAACATAACCAATATCAATGAAGTAGGAGGGATTCGGAGGAAGCACGCTTCTAAATCCTACTACTAATTATATACAAAATACCCAAAAATTCAAAATAAAAATCAAGCACTAGGAGTTCTCTCTTCCCATGAAAGATCCAGGCCTGTTTCACCTCCCTACCCTTATAGCTCGGATCGCGTCCCTTGACTGACCTATTGGAAGATCCAGGCCCAGGCCCGTTTCAGTTCCCTACCGGTATAGCTCGGATTGTGTCCCTCGTCTGACCTAACGGCGACTGTCTAACCCGTTTCTTGAGCTCTCCGAGCATGGGCTTCATCTCAAGCATCTGAGATAGAAACCAATGCCTCCTATTCTCATCTTCTTCCTTGATCCTTCTCACCTGGATATGAACCAGAGCATTTGCTCCCTTCCCCTGAACTCCATATTCTGCTTCCATTGAGATTCTAAAAACCAGTTTTTTCTGTATTTTTTTCTCTGCTTCTTTGCCCTTTGGCCACTTAACTTTGCATTTATAGCAGAAAGAAGAAATGGGTTCTCGTGTGAAGGTGTTGGGAGGCAGGTGGGTGGGTAGGTTTGTAAATGTATAGTTGTTGATCTGTTGCAGGGTGCTTTTCTGAGCCGTTGGGAGATTGATTCGAGATGTTAAACTAACTTTTAAATTTTAGTAATCCATAATGCTTCCTGAAGTGGATGCGTGCTGCTATAGAAGTCCTATCCTTTTTGGTCGTTACAACTACTACTACTAACAGATTTTCAGAATTCTATATATGTAAAAAAGAAATTTATTTAGGAGGGGAAGGGGTGCTTTGTCAACATAGGCTTATCTCTCTTTTTGTATGTATATATGCATACACCGAATCTGATCTAGGAATATCAAATTCTATCTGATTATACAAATGCTACGCATGCAATTGCCTTTGTTATACATGTTTCTAGATAATTGATTGGAAGCTTTGCATACGTACCACTTAGTTTCCATGTATTTACATTTTTCACCTAAACATTAAGTTTTGCATACATGCCACCTTACTATGCATGAAAAGATATATTTCATTTTTTTTTTCAAGTTAAAATGGTGGTATTTTAGATGTGATATGAGATATGAGTTGTATAAATGAACCCTAAACGAAAGACGCAGCCGAACCCGAGAAGTTTCGAGAGGCGAGAAATTTCCAGAGGCAAATGGAGATTAGGGAGGTCGGGTAGGGGTTTTTTAGATTATATGATATATAATATATTATAATTATATAAATTATATTATATTATTATATAAATATACAATATTTAATAAGTAATATTAATATATTATTAATAATAATTTGTTATATATTATAATAGAATTTAATTTTATAACATATGCTAATTTTTTTAAAAAAATAATTAATTATGGTTTATAATATTTAATATTATGAATATTTGTTATGTATTTATTAATTAATTATTTATTTATTTATTTTCGAGCCAATTCTAGCTGAACACGAGCGAACAAATTGTTATTCGTGTTCGTCTCGTTTACATTTTGAGCTTAAAAATTTGTTCATGTTCGGCTCGTTAGGCTTAACGAACGAGCCGAACACGAGCTGCTTAACGAGTCGAACACGAGCTGTTCACGAACAACGAGCCAAATTGACAGCCCTAATTGGGTGATATTAATGTAAATGCCCCTAGAAGTTCCGTATGTGCAATGGCAAGTCATTATTGGCCGTCCTACTGCATGAGAGCATGATGACAACGGATGATGTTGACACCCGATGGCACGTGTCGCACAAAGCATGGCAGCACAAATTACTGCATCATATTTCTCCTTTTGTAGTTGGGGTTTAGGGTAACAAAAAAAATGCCTGCAGAATAAGATGAATAAAATATAAAAATATTTAAATGCTAAAAAAATAAAACATTTTTAATTGGAATCGTTCTAAGATGCGTGATGTTGTGTTTGTGGTTTTTTTTAAAGTTATAAAAATGTCAAAATAAGAAATATGTAAATTTGAAGTGAATTTGAAGCAGATATGAATTTGAAGAATTATATGGTTTTTGCCAAATGGAGGATCTACCAAGGAAAGAGGGTTGCTTGTTCATCATTGATAAACATTGATGATTGTCGAAGATGGTTGCTGATTTATTGTTTTCTATCCATGTTGTTGATGTTTGTAACTGCTCACCTGCTATCACCTTCTAGTAGTAATAAACATCAACATTCGTAGTAATTTGACCGATCATTGATGATCATTGTTCAACTTTTTTTTTGCTATCACAACAAAATAGTTAGCAATATAGACTTTGTAATTCTGCGTTTTCAGTTGAGAAGAAGAACGGAATATTATAATAGTTACCTTAAATAATGGACTTTTATTGTGCTAGGATCTTTAATTTTTCTCTTTTTAATTAAAAAATTCGGTGAATCGTATGAGCTATGCAAAATTATAAGCAACTATTATATTTAAAAAAATACACACTTTAATACTGTAAATATTTTAGGGCGTCACAATTTGATAACATTTGTGTGAAGAATAAGGGTGTCAAATCGGATTAACGAGCCGAGTTTAAGTCTAGCCTAAAACAAAAGAATATCAGGTCCTCCAAACGACAAGCCAACTACCTTTCTCTCGTGGGATTTGAATTTTAATTTATTTTAATGAATTAATTTTGAAAGGATTTTTGTCTTGTGTGTTAAATTTAGAAAAAGTATTCTCTTAAAAGACTTGGTGGTCAACTCCTGTACCCTCCTTTGATAAGGAGTGTATTATCTTATGTATTTTTTCTTCTAACATTTCTCCCTCTCCACTTCAATTCCATTAATGAAGCCTCTTAGTTTAGCCTCAAACCGACCAAAATATTAAACAAGCCAGAAATTCTAACCCATACCCAACCTACCTTCATCCCGACTGAATTGAATCCGATCCACATAGCTCGTTTAATATATGCATAATAGCTTGGATCAAAATCACTTTAATTTTGAGTCAAGTTTGGGTCAACCTGAATCCAACTCAAATATTAAATGTGTTGGAATTTTTTTGCTCTAACATGACCTAAAAATTAATCCTATCAACTCAAATCCGACCAAAATAAAAATAATCAGGTAAGCTTGACCTAAATTTTTGAGTCAAGTTCGCGTCTAGTTGGTATGGTTGATAATTTTTTACTTCCCTAGTGAAGAAAATCTACCATCATAGGTTTTACAAACACACTTTCAATGCCTAACAATCATAATACCCATGAAAACAAAGCCTCCTTTTGTAATACTCAACACTATGTGAACCAATCTTCCAATGGAGAACATCTACAACTTCTTTCTTTCTTTACTGATTGTTATAGCTCGTGTATTAAAGTTATCCTTAAAAGGGAAGTGCTTATAGAAAAATGAGTATTAGAACGAGAGCATTCATCTCTTATTGAGGCCACTCGACAAATAATGCTATTATAGCACATTAAAATTTGTTTCTCTCATGTTAAACTACTCAACATAGCTATTAATTTAAGGATATCCATATAGATTTCCTTTCTCGCCTTTTTTTCAATTCCTCTTTTCACCTTTAAAAATGACATTGATATTGTTTGTTCTACAATCATTGTATATTGAAATATTGACATCTATTATGATGTTCTTTGGGAGAAATTATTATACCTAATTCATAATATATAGAGAATCACCTTTCACCAAATTGTTAGAATTCTTTATTATTACTTATAATATCATTAGGCATCTGATTATTATGGACTTCAACTTGCCCATTGAAACTCCTTATAAAATACGACTTTTAATCCTTATTAGCATATCAACCATTTCACAAATATTATGCAAATTCAATAGATCTCTAACATGTTACTATGCCATGTTTCCCCTATCAACTTGAAAGGTCAGATCACACTTAGTTCTACTCTCTCTAAAGTAGGACTGTCCATACATTTATCAAATTAGCTTAGTTCATCATAAACCAAAGAAATAATAAAGACTCCTCCAACCTCTTTGAAATTCACTAAAATGAGGCAATCCCATAAGAAAAATACTTTTCAATTTTTTTATAGAATTTCCAAATCTTAGGCGTGGTTTCGAGCTACTATGAAAAATTTTTATTTAAGCTATGCCAACCTATGGTCTTCTACCTATTAGTGATGCAATATATATTTAGCTCTTAAGTCTTAAGACGATCTTACACATAATATGAACTCAAATAACTACCGATAAGATCATTAATGTCCATTAAAACTTGTTTAAATATGTTTTGAGCAAACAAAAGAATATTAAGGTAAGAATTAATGTACATCCATTCATCTTAATAATAAAGAATATATATAAACACCTAAGTAATCATGATCACCCTCCTGTCCCTCCTTAAAAATAAAGCGAGCCCGCAACACATTTCTTGCCATATTCTCATAATCAGCCAATATGATAAGAAGACTCTTAGGTGGCCTAATCCACTAAATTTGAACTTTGGAAATCAAGAACAATGCTACCATCTCCCTAAGACTTGCGAACTTACTAATAAATCATGCAAAAATACATGAAGAAATTAATGAGTAATTTGAAGGGGTTACCTTGGCCTATTCATCCAAAATTAACCCACATACAAACACCAATCCTATTATGGGTCAATACTCTCAAAAGCAAAAGCAGGACAACCACCCAAATGTTGTTAAATTTGAGACAATTATTGGAGGGGCAATATAGTATGACCATACCTTTATCCCCTTTTGAGGAGTTAGTGCTAAGTTAGTGTTAAAGAAATGTTATATCAAGCACTCTTTTATATTTCACGATTCTACATTCAAAGAAGTCTAAACTCTACATTAAGACCAACTTATTATCAATGGTGGGACCAACTATTCATATTAAATGTTATAGAATTCAGGTTGAAATACAGTGCTATGCCAATGCCTTATTATATTCTACATTGCTATATTGATTAATGAGAAGCTCAAGCTTGATATATGACCGCATTTGGCTTTGATAATCAATCAAGAAGAGTAAATTGAATTTGTAAAAGCTCCCTTTATTGACAACTCAATTTAATTTGTGTTAATCGAGTTAGAGTTGGCGTATAATGTCATATCTAGTGGACTTTTAATCAATACATTTATATGAAAATTTACATAAATACCACTCAAGTCTACTCAGTGTTTGATATTTAGACGAATAACACCTCAGTGCTATAAATTTATGCATGAAAACATGTATTTCAGTTTTAAAAAGATAGTGATGATGGTATTTTTTGATGAGATTTGCGTGGTATGCATGGAAATATGAATGTTAAGGTTTTAGATATGTAAATAAATAAGAATCGTGTGGTATGTATGTAAATTCCTTTATTATATAATGTAGCTTTTATTCATTGCCTCTTAACAAAGTTCTAACCTTAGTGGCTAAAGTTAGCTTGATCCATATTCTAATATTATATAAGCATCCTTTTTGAAAAGTGGAAGTTGGTTATATGCTGCTAAATGAAGAGAGAAAATGCATTTTTTTTTTAATGTAAGAATCATGACAACTTTGCATGGAGTCCGACAAATATATATGATGTTAATCCTGAAATAATCCACATTTCCTCAAGATAGCTCAAATTTAAGCTAGTTATTCAAACAAAGCAAAACTTCATGTTCAACCACTTACAACTAATTGATCGAGAAGTTAATAAGCTCTTAGAGGATGAGTTCATCCCTTGGGTGCACCACCTCATTCGGTCGAAAAATGTTAATAAAGTCAAGAAGGGATTTTTTTTATTTTTTTATTTTTTTTGTGGATGAGACCAACTTGAACAATTATTAACAAACATGCTTTTAGCGGGTCATATTAAGAAAATTTCTTGAGATTTATCATCACCCATATATATAGAGAGAGAGAGAGAGAGAGAGAAGGCAAAGGCACTCCCAAATATGCCAATCATAAAAATCATTAAGAAGTTACAATACATGAACAAGCCGTGAAGAACCTTGTCATATTTCTTTGCTTGATTTGAAGATGTTTGGTTGGCCATTCATTAAAATGACAAGGTGTGCTGATAAATCCCATTAAAGGTATTATATTAATTATATCTTGTCATCTACCCACTGAGATCATCATTTTTCTAGTGCGAGAAGGGAATGTTGGCAACACTTTGCCTACCATATTAATAAGATCTTATGTATTGTACTACACATTGCATTAGCTGACAAAGCACCCATGACCTTGATACTTTAATACAAATTATGCACATATTCTTAGGCCCACACGATTAATTTCTACACCTAGAGGCCTTCAAATGGCTAATCATGTGATTAGTTGGATTTGACAAGGCTGGGTTCACTAACATTAATACTTAAAAAAAAAAAAAAACGTTTTTTTGCTTTGCTTAGATTGTGATGGATCATGAATTTCCTAAATTTAAGCATATTTATAATATGGTTGAATTTAATGTCATATGTGCAATGAATATGTGATAAGAAATATATATAAATGATTTAATAAGTTTAATATTATGCTTTCTTGTGTATCATGTTTATTTGATGTGCAACAAGTGTATGTCACATGTGCCCGTGAAATAATTAAAATATGCAAAAAAGGTAGTAGATAAATAATTTAATTTAGATCTAATACATGCATTATCTATTTTTAAAAAAATTAAGCATGAAAAACATCATGACCACAAGAAGTAGAAGTGCTAGAAGATAGATTTGACAATAAGACATTCATTTAGCTAGTATTTTCATTTTATGAACATTTAATTCTATTATGCAAAGCATTTTGGGCCATAAATAAATAGAGTTCCAAAATTATTTCAAAGTTACCTACTTTTTGATGAGCATTAAACATGGCTTGGGTTGTTCTTTTTGCTCAATATAACTATTGCTTAATCTTAATTTCTCCTACATTTAAAGTACTAATAATTTCTCTAAGCATTTTTATAATTTTTGTAGTGCTTATTTCAAACTAGAATATTTGTGCTAGTAGGGTATGATATTAAAAAAATATATTTCATAAGAGACACCAAAATTTATACATCAAAATTTTTGAAATAGAACAACTGTAGAGCCCTACTTTGTTGAAATAATCCACTATCTATAAGAGATGATAAAAGTTACTTTTCACACAATTAAAGAAGGTAAGAATATTAAGTTAAGAGAAGTTATTTGGCCTTATGATTGTGTTAAAATTTGTAGAAAAAAATGGTGGGTGATGACTGTAGTTGGTAATAATGGTTGAGTGATGAACATCAGACGATGATGTTTAGGAGATAATAACCAAAAGATGATGATTAAGAAGGTGAAGATGATTAAAAGACGATGATTATGCGATAGTGATTAAGAGAGTACGATTGATGATATTTATATGGAGATTGTAGCTTAAAGAATGTTTGCTGATAATAGCAATAGAGAGACAACGATTATACAATGACGGAAAAGAGAAGATGATTGGGTGATAATGGTTGAGAGATGTAGATCAAGCGGTGATAGTTAGAAAGCAAGAGTTAGGTGATAATGGCCAGAAAATGACAATTGAGAGATGATGATTGGGTAACGGTGATTGAGAGATGATGACTATTGAGAAACGATGATTAGATGACAGTAATTAGATTATGATAGTATTCATCAGTGTCTATTATTGTATAAATCTCCAAGCTACTCAATTTTTTTTTCGTCCAAGTCCATTTAATTAATATTAAGATTTGAAATCAATTTTTAATTTTTATAATTTTAAGAATAATATTTTAGTAAATTTGGCTGAAGCCTAAAAATATTATATTGGATGGCTCATGTTGATTTCTCCAATCATAATTCATTTATACAACATTTAAATGTCTTAATGATATCACAATCAAGTGATTTTGAGTTTATTGGATTCTCTTAATTAAGATGCTCATTTTAATGTAAGCATGCGTTATCACGAGATCAATTGATCCCTCCATTCATGTCCTAAAATTTTAAGTCACACTTTAAGTACTGGATTTGGGCTCACTTTGATTCAGATCAAACCACTATTATGGTTATTAGATTTGTCTTATTATGATGTTTAGTTCAATTAAAAGTTTATTAAAATCAAGGTTCAGATGATCCAAAAATTGCTTTTAAAAGTTTTTAGCTATAATTCATATAAGTACTTATTGTATGAATCTTTTGATGTATCATTTCTCTATTTTAGATGTTATATTCTTTGAGTCTAAAAATAATACAATGCAAGAAAAATATAAGTTATGCACATATAATTGTAGGTCATATTATGATAAATATTTTAATTTTTACTATAAATGGTGTATTAGATCACATCGTAATAACTGTTTTTATTTATTTGGAGATTGAGATTACAATAACTTTATACCAAATGAACCAAAAATCATTGTAATATGTAGTAGCCAGGGGCTTAACCGGACTTCTTAACGAGGCCAGGCCTAAGAATTCGGCCATTTTTTAAGCCCGTTGTTGAATGTTGGAGTCATTAATGGCCCAAACAAGTTCTCTCTATGTCTCTCTCTCATTAACTATATATATATATGGGTGTTAAAGAGCCGAACAAGAGCGCGCCAAGCTCAGCTCGTGTTTGACTCGTTTATATTTCGAGCTCAAAAAGTGTGTTCGTGCTCGGTTCGTTTGCTTAACGAGCCGAACACGAGCTGTGCACGAACAAAGAGTCTTTTTAACAATTCTAATCATGTAGTCATGAGAAAATAAGGGTTTGAGCAAGATTAAAAATTATTATTTATATTAAAACATCATTTGAATCTAATTTAATAATTTTTATTCTATTTTTTTAGTCAATATTTTAATTGATTATAAATCTTTGTAGCATTGTAGTCAATTAGATTTTTTTAAAATACAACTTAATATATATGTGTGTGTGTGTGTGTGTTGTGTGTGTAAACTTGATGAGTAGTATTTGGAGCCAAAACGAGCTGAACACAACGAACACATCTTAGTTCGTGTTCGATTTGGCTCGTTAAATTATCGAACGAAATTAACGAGCCGAACACGAGCTTCTTAACGAGACAAACACGAGTTGTTCGCGAACAACGAGCTGCTTTGACAACCTTAAAGAATAAATTTAATAAACATTTAGATTGAAAATGTTCCAATAATACTCATCATTTGATTAATTTAATAATTATAATTATAATTTTTTTTCCTTTTTTATTGCTTCCCTTTTAATACTTAGGAAACTCAAAACCCTACGTGATTTTATTTTTTATTGAAGAGATAATATAACGGCACTGACAACAACGCCAAGCAACGTTATATTATTATTTTCAATAATATTTTTTACTTCAATTTCAGTGAAATTAGTTTCCCCATATTCTGTCGTCACACTCAAGTTGCCAGGGCTGCCTAAAAAGCTCGTTGTATGTATTCGGTTCGTCAATGAGTTTGTGTTCAATTCGTTCGATAAGTAAATGAGATTAACATGAACAAATTTTTTTCTTTCGGTTAGTTAAACGAATCAAACACGAACAGTGATGCGTTCGTTCGTGAATAAAAAATTAAAAATAAATTATAATATATAATAACCTAATAATCATAATATATTAATTTACTATATTAGTAATATACTAATATAGATATTATATATTTATATAATATAAGTTTCATAATTAATATAATATATTATTTATATTTATTAATATTAGGGATGTCAAACTGCTCGTCGTTCGCGAACAGTTCATGTTCTGCTCGTTCGTTAAGAAACGAACACAAACAGTGACTTCACGAACAATTTCGAACACGAGCTTATTTCAAACAAACTAAATTTCAAACGAACCGAACGCGAACACAAACTCTGTTAGTTCGTGTTCTGTTTGTTTACATCCCTAGTTGCCACAAAATTAAGTAATAATAATAATAATAAAATCATACCGCATTGCTAGATATTGTGAAAAAAATATATCAAAAAATTGTAAAAGCTTAAAATAAGAAAATGAATGCCTAAATTTAAAATTTATTAAAACATAAATAATTAAATGATTTTATATTTTATTATTATGACTTTGGGGCATTTACCGCTTTATTCTTATTTACCCCAAATTTACATTTTATTTTAGGGGAATTTACATAAATACCTGTCAATTCTCATGTATTTATGTATATAACACATAAAATTTATTCTTTATATTCATATCACCCAAATCGTTCATATCATAGAAAAAAATATTATTATTTTAACTTTTAAAAGTAAATTTTTTTTAAAATTTATTCTTTATATTCATATCACCCAAATCGTTCATATCATAGAAAAAAATATTATTATTTTAACTTTTAAAAGTAAATTTTTTTATATAGTTAATATGATATATATATATATATATATAAAATTAAGGTTAAGCATTAGATATATTATTATTAAAGTGTATACGTAAAATTTCATTTATTTTTTATATCACTCAAATTTTCCATGTCACATGAAAACAACTAACATTTTAATTCTTAAAAAGGTGAAATATATATATTTTTATACATGATAAGATGGCATATATGTGAAAATTAAAAATTTAGGTGTTATACATGTAAATACAGTAATCGATTGATATTTTGGTCATTTATCAATTAATTTTAACTATTCTATCTTTTTATTTTTTTGAGAAATTTGAGCAAATTTAGTCTCAAATGCATTCCCACTATATGTAAGACCTCTTGATTGCCGACGAATAAGAGGGGAGCATGCCCATATGCACGTAATATTTTCTTTTTGTTATTATTATTATTTTTTTTTTGAGAGCTATGATGTGGGCTACTGTTATTGCTATTGGCTCAACCGCTACCTCTACAATAGAAGGCGTTAGGGGTGTAAACTAGTCGAGATCGAGCTCGAGTCACTCTTAACTTGAGCTTGATTAATTTTAACGAAGCTTAAGTATACGAGTTCGAGCCGGCTTATTTATTATAAAAAAAGAAAATAATATTAAGTTAAGGTCGTGTTATTAGAAAATATTAAATAAAATGAGCAATTAGGAAAGAGATAATAATAAATCATTGTTTTCAATGTTTTTTTTACTTTAAGGATAAAGTCTTCAAATATAGTGTATTTTGGGTATATTTAATATTAACATTCTTTTTAAGGAACCAGCTCAAGAGCTAGCGATTCGAGTATGTTCTAGCTCATAGAGCTCAATGCACGCCACTAATTGAGCCGAGCTCGAGCTAGCTCATGAGTTTGCTTGACTCACTCACACAGCTAGCTAGGTGTTTCAACTTAAGAAGACTACTCTCTCTATTGGATAGATACTCCTTGAGCTAGCATCTATCCTCAATAGATTCTCCATTTTGGAGTTTATTTTACTTTATTTTTGTCATTTTCATATGTTCATAAGTTTTATATTTTTATATAAGAGTTATCTTTTCTGATTTTTTTTTACATTTTAATTGAATTTATTGACCATACTTTTTTTTAAATAATAAAAAAAAATTAACCTTTTTTTCATGATTGATGTATTTTATATGTCCTCCGAATTCACGTTGCCATAAATGCGCCGCACCAAACACGTTGATTCCATCGGTATCACTAGCTTTGATAGGTCCATTCAAAACAAAATTTTTCGCTTGCATATACATATATATATATATATATAATATTTTTATATTTAATTTTGCATGGCGCATTCATATTTATGCCCAACTACCCACCAATACCATATGGTTTTGGAAAGCCCTATGAGAAAAAAAGACAATTCATGAAATGATGGGGCCAAGCTGAATATTTTTTATTGATATTAGACTGTGTAGGAGCAACAATTAAATTCTAGAGTTCGAAGACATATATATGTATATATGTATATGTATATTATATCTATATAATAGTAATTATTTTGATGTATGTTATGTGTACATTAATGTTTCAATAAGGCAACTAAATATTTATATTTAGAATCTTTACAAGCATGAATCAATATATTTTGACTAGTTGAATGAGATTGTTGCTAGAGAAATGGTGATATTGGGTGTATGATGCTTGTGCGGAGGGAGAGAAGGTTACATATCTGTGATACAGGTTCAACTGGCAGTTGAGAAGGGATGCGCGTGTGCTAAACGAAGTGGATGTTGTGAGTACATAATAAGTGGTGGGTAGTTGAGATATCTTCTCATATAGTATCTTGGTCTCATCACATCGCCCCTCAAGTTGAGGATCTAATGGTTGTTGAAGTGAGTGGTTGATAGAGGGTTGTTGAGTATGTCTGTCGAATGGTCTTGAGTGTTGATGTGTATTACAATGATTTCTTTTGAGAGATTGTGTTTCTGAATGAGGTGATGATCTATTTCAATGCGTTTTGTCTTGACATAAAAATAATAAAAAAACATGATTGGTTAGCTAGAGTCATTGTTGTTGTGTTGTTGTAATGTAATGAAGTAGGAAGGGAAGTGGATTTTTTGAATTCTTTAAAGAGGTGATGCGGCTAAACTACATTAGTGGTAGTCGTGGAGAGAGTTCGGTATTCAACTTTTGTGGATGACTTTGCAATAATAGGTTGTTTCTTTAAACTCCATGGTAAATGAGTAGGGCAAAAGAATGTCCAATGTTTAGTAGTGATTTTTTATTTGATTGCGTTGGTGCCCAGTTGAAGTCTAGACAAGAGTGGAGAGTGGGATCACCTTTGCATTGAGAAAACTAAGGGTCTGTTTGGGGTAGCTGCAGCTTATTGAATAATCTACTGATAAGTTGATTACAAATAATCTGTCGAAAGACTAGGTGCGGTGGCTACAACAAATTTTCATTTTTTGGAAAAGTTGAACCGCAGCTAGAAAACTGCCTCCGCACATAGACATGTGCGATGTGAAAACGTTGTTTTCAACGTTTTGAAATGTATAAGCTGCCAAAACACAGTTTGCTCAAACAGACTAGGTGCATTTTCAAAACGCTACCGCTCCAAATAAGCTACCCCAAACAAACCCTAAGCCTCCAATATAACTAAGCAATAGTTTTAGAAGTTGGTGAAGAAATGAGTTATTTATGAATTTGATTAGCTGCAGAGGAATTGTATGATCTGGTGATTGTTAAATGTTGCTTCGAATTAATTGGTTGATGGGTGGGTGGTAGGATCTTCGACAAAGTTTTGTGCTAGTAAATTAATTGTGGTAGAGAGATATATTAATGTCTTATTATTGTATTAAGATTCAATATACGAACGGCGTCGGTAAAAATAAAATGATAGAAAAGACAACATGATTTTTTATGTGGAAAATCCGGAAGTAAAAAAAAGAAAAAATCAAAGGGTCTGACCTAATTGAAATAATTCAACTATATTGATTTAGGTTAAAAAACCTTATCGACCCTTGAATGATCGGAATAATGCAATGCTACGCAAGTGGTGGTGCGACAATTTTGCAAGTGAAATAGCACAAAATATTGTGGAAGTGGAGACAACCCAATTGTTATGAAGGCGAGCTGACGGGAGAAGTCATGTGCCAAAAAATATGTTGTCAGTGTCTTCAATGGAAATGACCAAAACATGTGTTGTCAGTGTCTTCGATGGAAGCAGTGATTTTGGTCCAACTATGATGACAGCTGATGGAAATGACCAAATTGGTGATCCTACGGTAGTGGTGGCTTGACGTTGGTGGTCGGCTAGTGGTAGTCTAAGGTTGACGATGACTGTATAGAAGTCATTAGAGCAGCTGCAGTCTGGCAATGGTCTTGGCAGGTTGGCGATGATTGGAAAGCAACGACCTTAGCTTTTGTGGTGATGGTGGCGACTCAATGGCGTCTGTAGGGCAACGGCCATCCGCTATCAACGAGGACTCGATAGTAGAGGTCAGGCAGTTACGGTGATGGTCTGAAGGTGGTTGAGTCTGATGATGGTGATAACTTGACAACATTGGTCGGGCAGCGGTAGTCTGGTGACGGTGGTGACAATGTTCCAACGGTAGTCTGGTGACCGTGGTGAAAATGTTCCAACGTTGGTCGGGCGGCAATAGTCTGGTCACGACGGCGACTACTAAAATGGCAGTGGTAAGGCAGTGGCGACGTCAGTGGCAGTGACGGGCAGCGGCGACGAGGCTCCGACGGTAGCATTTGTTAGTCAACGACAGTTGGACTGTGGTGGAGCTCAGGAACCTCAAGAACTTGGAGCTCCTTCAACTTTCTCTTCCAGGTCTAGATGCAGGATCATGAAGGGAGCGGGGGTCTATTAATATATTTCGTGAGTGATATCCTCTATAAATTATGCATGAATCTAGACTACTCCATCAGACGACCCATAACGATGTCTTTTATTAGATGATATTTTATGAGTATTTGAATTCATTAGTGATGTCAAAATCGACTAATCTTAGGTTTATTGGGTTCGACTTCTATAATATTATTAGATTTGGAATTCATATTACTATTCAATCACCTATTCAAAGCCTCCAATTATGCTTAAACAAATTGATATGGGCTTGATCAAACTCGAATTGAATTAATTTTTAACTTCATTGGGCTCGTCTTATCGAGACGATCAGTTTGATTATTATATTTGATGAATTCAGAGCTTGGATAATATTGAATTTATATTTGAAATTACTTTTTTCACAAGATGCTCCGATTCCCATTTGTTGGTCAATTTTCTAGGCCATAAGCTGTGCCTTGAACTATTTCATGGAGTGAACAAGATTAAGTTTCTGTTGGGTCTAGATTCCATTTTGCTGTAGAGCTTTCTAAGATTCAGATTTAGGCATTGACTACACTGAGTGAAACTTAAGGTGATGAGTTTGGTTTGCTAACTTTGAAATGCAATGTAAGAGATTTGTAGCGTATTTTGATTAAAATGTATTTGAAATACTTTCAATTTGTTTGATTAACTGCAAAATGAATATATGATTTTATATTTTTTAGATTGAATTGATGTAGATTAAAAATAATATATTTAAAAATATATTTTTTGTTTGGCTGGTCCACAAAAGAGGCAAGCAACCATCAGTAGTGGGCTAATAGGCGGCCTCGACAGCTGAGGTGGCAACGGTGGGTGGCGGGCGGCCGGTGGTGGCGAACTGCAGTTGTTGCAGTGACATGCAGTGGCTTCCGCGGGCGGGAGGTCGATGGCGGTAGATAGCAAGTGGAAGCAACTACGTAAGAGATGAACAGCCAGCGGAGGCTGTGACAAACAACCTGTCGTTGATGGCGAAGACTGGTGGCCGGTGCCAACAATGATGGGTGGTGGCAGTGGACTATCGGCAGACTTGTAAAAATGGCAGGCTACAATGACTTCGAATATGTAAGGTGAAATTTGTTGATTCTAAATTCAACATAATTAACTACGATGTGAATTTCAAATTAATTCAAAATTTATTTTGAATTTGTAAATTTTCACACTAAATGCATAATTATCTTAAATTTCTGCACACAGTACACCACTAAATAACTAGCCAAACATTGATTAAGCAATAGTCACAAAAATATGTATATAAATGCTATAAGATTACAAAGGTCGAATCAAAAAATGATCACAGTATCTGATTGCATTTAGTGATGATAACATAGAAAATTGTAACATAGAAAATTGTTTATTTATTTATTTATTTTTTTTTTTTTTGGGAAAAGTAAGGACCCGAAGTTGTCCCTTTAAAATTCTTCAGTTTGTTTTCAAGTAATTTACTGCGGATTCGAGAAAAAAAATATGTATTTCATTTTTATTAGCCGCTTGGTACATCGGTTGATGATAAAAACATACGATAAGCCCTAAGAATTTTAGAATAAAAAAATGTGACGAATTAATGAGAGTCTATTTTATTAATCTCATTTCTTGAATTGAATAAGATTTATTAATAAGTTGACGTCTAAGAACATGTAGTTCATAAATGTTAGTAGAATAAATGACGGTGAGGGGATAAGACATTAAAAGAGGAGTCTTTATAAGCCACTGATAATATAAGCTGCAGAGAGAGAGCGCCCAAGAAGTGGTAAGGAAATCATGCTCCTTATGTAAGCCCCTAACGGTTGACAAAAGCAGTAAAGACCCCCTAATGGCCTCAAATACTAGCAGCCCCCGCCAAATAAAATTCAAGAGAAAAAAACCGTGAGCTGCACATAACCCACCCATACAAACTCACTCTGGCCAACTTCAAACATAACCAACAAAAGTATCTTATAAGGTATTGAAATACCGTAAAACTCATCTAAGTAGTCCAACAAGGAAAGTATTCAAAACAACTTACATTTCTCCCAATGAGAATAAGAAGATTAAAGGCAAAGAAAACCCAAAGTGAGAGATTGATAATAACAGGAAACGCACAGCCTAAACCTCCAACAACCATTGCAAAATAAAGTACTATTTTTCC
The DNA here is from genome assembly GCF_001263595.1 of Phalaenopsis equestris. Classification (NCBI taxonomy): domain Eukaryota; kingdom Viridiplantae; phylum Streptophyta; class Magnoliopsida; order Asparagales; family Orchidaceae; genus Phalaenopsis; species Phalaenopsis equestris. The sequence continues at coordinate 3,966,982 of NW_018164869.1, read as the reverse complement.
TCCCCATATAGAAAAGGAAAGCATCATCAAACCATCCAGTATTTCTTAAATAAGTATTAGGAGCTTTGAGGCTCCAAACCAGGAAAGTATGCAAAAAATAGGAGCCATGGGCCTCCAATATATTCCTGAAATATTGCCACAAAAAAGGGAGCCATGGGCCTCCCAATAAAACATCTTCTCTTGCCTCTAAACAAACATATATAAGTGTTTGATGTACACCACTCAGTAAAAAGGAAAGATCCAAATGAGAATGGGATAAAACAAGCCATCAAAACCCCGTAGGGGGGGGTTTGCCCAATATAAATTCTATTGTAACCATGTTTAGTCAGCCAATCTGCAGGCCTATTTCCTTCCCGATTAACAAAATTATGCTGAATAGAGAGATTAGAGCTAGCCACCATACAACCTATTCGATTAATCAAAATCATCATATTCCAAAGAGGCTTTACCTTGCCCGTAAAAGTGTGAAAAAGAACTTGAGAACCAGTTTCAATAATGAGATTAGAGAAGTCATGGGAAATGACAGTTTGTAGAGCACCCAAAACAGCCCTAGTTTCTGCTTCCAAAGGAGAAGATGCAAAGCATTGTGAAGCAAATAAAACCAGACACTGACTACTAGCATCCCGAAATAAACCACCAATTCCGAACTTCTCACCATTAAAACTGCTATCAATATTGCCCTTAATCCACCCAGGGAAAGGAGGAGACCACTTAATTAAGGTTGGTCTATGAACACTGCAATGCTAAGAAATAATACCTCCCATCGCTTTAGAGGCTTTAAGGAAGTTGGCAACAATAAGAGCAACCAAATTATGGGGGGTATGAGGTGAGTTCTCATACTTGTGACTATTTCTTCCAACCCAAATAAACCACAGAACAATCATAGGGAAATACTGAAGCTTATTGTGATAGTATATAGAGTTCTTCCAAGTTTCCAGAATATTGTTAATGTGGAATCTAATTGGCCATCTTAAATCAAAATATAAACCAATATGATGCCAAACAATGAAATCAAATTTACATTCATAAAGTAAATGATTAGGAGATTCAGCTTCTTACTTACAAACATAACAAACAGATGCCAACTTTAAACCCTTCATTTTAAGGATGTCACCAAGAAAATTTTTTTTCTGTGCGGACTCCTGACGTAGCTCTACGTACGAACCAAGTTATTTTCAGGTTATTTCTGGGTTATTTTTAATAATAGTTATTTTTAATAATAATTGGGTTATTTTTAATAATAATGAAATAACCCAGAAATACCCCAAAAATAAAGACCGCGGGTTATTTCTGGGTTATTTTCGTATTGTTAAAAATAACATAGAAATAACCTGAAAATAACTTAAGAATAACCTACGCCGCACGTAGAGCTACGTAAGGAGTCCGGACAGAAAAAACGCTCGTCATCAAGGGGTAGAAGGTTATGAAACAATCTCCAAATAAAGAAGGAGATAGAAGGGGAGATGAATAACAATAACACTCCAAACTTTTCTATTTATAAACTACCACTCTCTTTCTTACGTGTTTTTTCTTGAAATTCCCACTCAAATATCAAAATTAACAACAAAACCTCAAACCAAAATTTTCATTGGGGGCATTTACATACATCGCACATAATTTTATCAAATTTCTACTAATTTCATGGTGACATGCATAAGATGCAGTTATTCTTTAGCTTAAAAAAAATGACCTACGGGTTAGTAATAAAATAGTAAATTTTTTAGTGTTCTTCATGTAATTATCCATTTTTTTTAAGGAGATGGAATCTAGATTTTTTTTATTAATTTCTTTTTCTAATCAATGTACTGCTCATTCAAGCACTAAAAATATATTTATTACTTATTTCTTTTATGATATGCACAAACAGTTAAGTGTTAGAGGATTCGCAGTGGTAGAGTGATAATTAAACATCTCAACATTGTACGAAATCTAATACACCATAGATAGTGAAAACAAAACATGAGTAGATACTAGCAAGGGGAAAAATATCATGAGGCGTGATTGTAATTACATAGGTCAACTCTTCTTTTAAATTAGAAAAGTTGGATTTATAAAGTTGATAAGCATAGCTATACAACAATAATTCAAGGATAATAACAACAATCAAATTGTTGTTCTTGACGATAGCAACGTCTACGCACAGAAAATGATGTAGCTGATTGCACAAAGACAATATGACACAACAAATGCCGTAGAAGATGGTCGTAATAGCCTAAGTTTGTCGTAAAAGGCCATAGTTGAAAGTTATGGTAGTTGGTGGCCACATTGTCGTAGTTGATAGCCTCAGGAGAGTCAGTTGACCATAAAAATCGTAGTGGGAGTCTATGAATATAGTAATTGGTAATATAGACCGTAGCGGGAGCAGCGGCGGCGTTAGTTGGTCACATGAGTCGTAGTTGGAAACTACAGTATCAATTAGTAATGTCGGCCGTAGTTGATCATCCAAGCTGAGAATGAGAATGATGTCCCCCGCAAATAACACAGGAATCCATATCATTTTATCAGACAAGCGGAATGATTTCCTTGATGTGATGATGTTAAAGAGATATATAAGTGTTTTAATGATTTCAGATTAATTGATCTTGAGCTTGTTGATTTTGTCTCATTGAGATACTCGATTTTATTTTAAAATTATCCTATTTTAAACCTATTTGACCCTCTAACCACTCAAAAATTTTCAAAATAGGCATAACTTAAAAAAAAACAACCAAATTTTAGATATTAAATACATAAATACCCAAGATTCTGATCTGTATTTATTATTATTATTATTTTAATTACAAAATATGCAGAAAAAAACATGACATTTAATGTAGGTATTATAAAATGAAATCCCGATAAGTTTCCAGGACAAAAGAATCAGATATTTTAACGTTATATATATATATATATATATATATATATTGGTAGGTTGAATCCTGTAGTCAGCGTCGCAGCGAACGCTGGCACAACAGACTTCTGCAGTGAGATATCTGCATCGAATGGACAAAACTGTAATTTCTAATAAATACTAGTGTTTTGAGAATCCCGCCCGTTTCCTGCGAAATTCAGAACTGTGTTTTTTATCTGAAGAAAAAAATGAGAAGTATTTATGTATTTTTTGAAATTCTCAATTCATATTTGCATAATTTGATTGTGTAATTTTGTATAATTTGTCTTCAACCAACTTATTCTGCCTCACTTCTCATTTTTCTGAAAAATAAAAAGCAAAAATGGTCATTACATCTAGGCTCAGAAAATTTATTTCTATCATGAAGTTGTCTGCCAATAATTGCATCAATACCCATAACATTAAATAGCACTAACTGCACAAATGGGCCAACTTGCTCCTGCCCCGCGAACGCAGAGCTGCCCTTTGTTATTTGGGGACCCTTCTTTCTTTTAATTTCTCTGATTAGCTGTAAAATAGTAATGCCATTATTCATTTCATGAGAGCTTTTTCCTGCGCACCACGTAATTTCCATCTAACTTTATTTTCTAAATCATTCATATCACATTAAAAATCATTATTTTAAGTTGACATACCCCTTTTGATGTAAGGGCATTATAGCATAAAGGTAAAAAATTGAAGCTTAGCAATTGAACATGTAAATATATATAAACTGAGTGATATTTATCAATATGAAACACATTCACAAACTTATTTCATCCTTGCATTTCCCACCAAAGAGCAAACACTCAAGCTAAAAATGTGATAATATTATTTCATACAAAGTCAACAACAGCAATATAAAAGCAATACAGCATTATGAAATGAACCCTATAACCGACAAACACAAATTAAAGTCCCCCCTCACCCATCCAATTACCAATTGAATACAATAATAATAATCATAATAATCATACACTTCTTCCTTGATGATAACACAAAGAATAATTATTCAGGTACTACAAACTCCCACAATTTTTGGTTCAAATCCTCGTTAACAATTGCCAAATGGATTGCACTATACTTAACTGTACCTTGCGCGGTTACAAAACGCGGTTTCATGAGCAATAAACCGGGTACCTATGAACGCAAGTCGCCCACGCCCCACCAGCTTCCTTCTTTGGATCCACATCCCTAACGCACCTCCAAACAGCACTATTACACTTAAACCCGCCCCCAAGTCCCAGCTGCCAGATCCTATCCCCCTTCCTCACCCTCCCCTTCGCCTCCGTGTACCCCAACCCATACCACACCGAACTGCTCGACGTATTGCCGAAGCGATGCAGCGACATCCTGGTGGCCTCCACCTCCTCGTCCGTCAGCTCCAACACCTTCTGCAGCCCGTCCACCACCGCCTTCCCCCCAGCGTGCAGGCAGAAATGTTCGAACGCGCGCCTGAACTGCGGGACGAAAGTCGGCTTGGATGAGTCCGATTTGCTGTTGGGGCGTTGCAGTAGAAAGGAGATGTAGCGGAGTTTTTCGGAGAAGGGGAGGACGAGAGGGCAGAGGGAAGCGAAATGGAGTTGGAGGGCTTTGGAGGCGACTTCGACGACTTGTTTGCCGAGGGATATGCCGAGATGTCCGGCTTCGTCCTCTTCCATCCAGAGGCAGCGGTAGGCGATGTCGTCGGAGGCGAGGTGGGTGCGGACGACGTGGAGGAGTTCGTATTTGGAGCGGTGGCGGTGGGAGGGGGAGGCGGAGAGGAGGATGGCGGCGCCGCCAAGACGGAAGAGGCAGTTGGGGATGAGCATTGACCGGAGCTTGCCTTGGTACCAGCTGGGGGAGGTTATGATTTCAGTGGACACGACCAGAGCTAGACCCGAGTTTGGGTTCGCCTGTTTATATGGATGGATACAGTAACGTTTTTAGTGGTCCACGAGCCTATATATATATATATATAT
>NW_018164869.1:3958608-3962142 GCF_001263595.1 Phalaenopsis equestris | reverse complement strand
TATATATATATATATATATAATGTAAATTTCTCAGAAAATAAATTGAGCGGTTACCGACTGAACATAATTGGGTGAATGTTGCCGACTTAGGTGCGAATAGGACGGTGTGATTGAATATTTAATTATGTAATTCAATTTAAAAAGTCGAGAGGAGTTTACATTAATTTCCGGAATCAATTAATATGTACTAAGTTTACACTTTACGCCCACACTTTATGATAATTAGTAATTGGTTCATGTACACTTTAAGCTCTCGTATTTTGTACTTGAAAATAAATATTTATATTTCAGTTTTGTTGGGTTAAATGTAATAGTAATTTATTCCATATAATTTTGATTAAAATATTCTTATCATTCGAATAAAGTTTTGATGTTATATTTTTCACACAATTCTTATGTATTTATATATCTAACATCTAAGCTCTCAGATTTACATTCAGAACATATTACTATTGTATAAATTTTCTTGCATAAATTTATAAAATAAACATGTTGTAAATATAAATATAAAAATTTAGATATTTGATATGTAAATACATAAGAGTTAGTGGTATGCATGTAAATTTTGTTTAAACATATTCCTGGCCCAATCTAGCCGACTTGGGGACCATCGTAGTTATATGTTTTACAGTGTTCTGCCATATAAATAGTAAAATAGTTTGAATTAATTCCCCACATTAATTGCAACCTTTATTTGCACCGACCCTTCATGCAATTTATTAATTAGCCCATTTGGCAATATTTATATAAAAAAAAAGTTTGCTGGTTACTTTAACTTTGTTGCATTTTTATCTAAAATTAGCATGCTTAAATTTGAGCCGAGAGAGAAAAATGCAGTCACAGAGTCTGTTTGGGGCAGCTTGTGCGTTTCAGGATAAGCTGAAACGCGGCCTGCGGACCCGCCACAAGGGTTGACCCGCGGTCTGCATTTAGTGTAAAAACTCAAACGCAGTTTCGGGTAAACTGGCAAAACGCGCGAACCAAAAGGTACGGTGGCGTTTTGAAAGCGCCGCCCGCACTTATAAGCTACCTCAAACGGACCCACAGTGTGCTATCCAGAGTTATCATAATTACACAAATAAATGTGTAAAGTTGTACTGTTTATATCAAATAGTTTCTTATTATATCTCTCCCAATTAATCAACGTTTGTCTGTTTATTAAAACATTTAATTGAATTATTTGTTTTAATTAATTATAATAATTAAGGGTTCATAATTGTTAATTTTGAGCACATTTAGCTTAATTAGATATAAAAAACAATTAGCCAATTAAACTTCTATAACAGCAATATTCAAAATATGAACACAACTTCTCATGCATAAATCTAAAATACAGAAAAAATAAATTTTGCAATAATGGAAGCTCAGGAGTAAGATTTGTAAATAAATAATTATTTTTATGTTGATTTAATTAAATTAATTTAATCAAGCAGTATTACTTACAATTAAGAGATCCTTAGCAAGGCCAACAGAAATCGGCCCTGAGCTGCATCCCATGCTCGCAAGGCTGAAGCTCCGAATATCGCTTTTGAGCTTGTACCGGTTGACGATCATGGAGGTCAAGGAGGGCACCGGATAAAAACTGTTGCTGTTGACAACAAGAACTCCAATGTCGTTCGGGTCAACTCCCGTCTTCTTCAACACGTCGTCGACGGCGGAGAAGATGACCAGCTCGGCCTCCTCCCGCGATCCGCTCATAGTCGGCACCGGAGTCGGTTCAATGTAGTGAGCGCCGACGGGGAGGGCGGTTTCCTCCCCAAGGCCGGATTTTTCGAGCACTCGAATGAGGAAAGAGGCGGTCTCCTCGCCGAGGATGAAGCGAGCGTGTTCGGCGAAAGCGGCGTAAGGGACGCGGTAGTTTTGAGGGGGTTTGAAGCAGGAGAAGTCGAGGAGGTAGACGGGCGGCCGGCGGCGGCGGAATTGCCTGAAAGTGAGGTAGGCGGCGGCAAGGATGATGAGGGAGGAGAGGAGGGTGGAGGTGGAGGTGGAGGAGGGGAAGGAGGGAGAGGAGAGGAGGTCCATGGCTGAAAGTTGGCTGGCGTTGTGGGGTGGTGAGGGGAATGTATTGGTCGTGAATTTATAGGCATGTGGGGAAATTATTTCATTTTAAAATTAAGGTGATATTAATTTGTGAATAAAAATGATTTATTAATAGGATAATAAAGCAAATAATGAATTTATTAGCTGCTTTTCGGTAAGTCTTTATTTATTAGTTTTAATTGATTTTAGAAATATTTTAAGGCTTTTTTAATGTCATGGTGGAAAAGATGATTAAAATTAGAAAAAAACGAGAAAATCAATAATTAAAAAACTCAGCGTTTGGTTTTTTATTTTATTTCTAATGTTTGTTATTTTAAATAATTATTTTTCAAATTTTAATTGTTGAACCGAGTAATTTAATAAATATTCTAATATGAGATATTTGTCTTATTCATTTTAAGTCTATAATTTATTTTTAGATTAAACTGAATTTATTTAGAGTGAATCCTTACAATCGAGAGTGTATTGTATATAGAGAAATTATTTCATACGGACACCGCATGCATGCGACCGCATGATTGCGCCTGCATGCGGTGTCCGATCTCCACCGTCGATCACCTCAATCAATTTTTTAAAAAAAAAAAATTGAATGTGGGGCCCACTGAGATATATTTTTGCGGTGATCGGGCCAAGATCGCTGCATGCGATGTCCGTATGGAATAATTTTTCAATGTATATATGTTGAAGGAGCTCCCGATTTAGAATAGAATTATCAGACTCAGCCCTACTTGACTAGAATATTAGTATGCACAAATGTACTAAGGCGGTTTTTTATATGGATATCAAGGTGCATATTTTTATCATTTGTTTAAATGAATAATTATCTAAGAATGCTTGAAAAATAAGTATTAAATATTTAAATTCAGTTAGTTTTAGTCCCAAAGGTAAATAAAAAAGATTAAAATTATAGCTCTTGTGTGCCCGAAATTTCGAAATGGTGGACTTGTATTTTACTACATTTGATCAATCATAAAAAGATAAAAGAGAAGTAGAGAGATAAAAAAATCATGTGGCCAAGACCAGTAAGTAATCCATTATGTGTTTGTGAGTGCAGAGATTCAGCTCCCTTTTTTCAACGGGACAATAATATTACAATATTATAGTAAAAATTATACTTGTTTTTATACAACACAAAGTAAAAAATTTGTGTTTCACACAACAAATCTATTTGGACTACGTTGGCTGCAAGCAAGGGCAGCAACGATCGATAGTTGGAAGTGGCAGGCAGTGGCGGTCGATAGTGGATGACGGCGGTCAGCCGCTACAGGGGCTAACAGATATTTGTCAGATCTTCTCTCTATGACACTTTTGAATTTTCTTCCTCTCTTTTTTCCTCTAGTGATGAGCGTAAACATATTTATAGTTTTTGGGGAGGATCATTTTAGTCTTTTAGCGCATAACTTTCATAACCATTTGATCCAGTCCATATTAATATCCCTTGATGATATATATATATATATATATATATATTATGAATGGCAGGTTAATCTATA
>NW_018164869.1:3958205-3958598 GCF_001263595.1 Phalaenopsis equestris | reverse complement strand
TATATATATATATATGTTTTGAGTAATTTAATGACCTTGAAATTGAGCGATCTTATTTTTATTGGATTCCGCTCATCAAAAAGCTTCATTTCACTATAAATATATCAACTGCGAAGCTCATTTGGTCATTAAATTGACAATCCAAAGCCTCCAACTGTGCTTCAACTGTTTGATCTGGGCTTGATTCAACCCGGACTGAACCAATTTTTGTAACATTGGGTTATTCTTTTCGAGTCGACCAGTTTGACTATAAACTTGTTGAAATCGGGGCCCATGTTAAATTTGAATTTGTAGGGTAATTTAATAAAAATGCATGAGTGATTCATGCTTCATGCTTCATAAGAATTTATTGATGACACCTCAATACCCAAGAAGCCAAACATACATATATAT
>NW_018164869.1:3955388-3958167 GCF_001263595.1 Phalaenopsis equestris | reverse complement strand
ATATATATATACATACATATATATATATATATATATATGGCGACTCCATTTAGTGTTAACTAACTAACACCTAATCTTTTCTTTTTGAATCATTTCTTGTTTGAAATCTCCTATTAAAAGTTTTGTCCATACTATATGATGAATTGTAGGGTCATAAAGGTGTCAAAAAAATCTAATGTGTTCTATTAATTTACAAATCTATATATTTGACTGTATTTATTAATCAATATCATAAACAATAATAACGAAATAGTGAATTTTCAATTAAATAAAAGTTGATGTTCATATATAACTACTTTGAAAAAGGTATCCTTGTTTTCTTCAAGTTAATATTTTTAAGGGAGTTTTTATGAATAACACCAAATCTTATATATTTAAATGGATAACAGCTAAATCTCTAATTTTTGAATCTAGATCTCTCTCACGCTCAAGGGATAAGAGTATAGGGACAGATCTAGGAAGGGAGGGAGGGAGGGAGGGATCAAGACTTGTTTGTAAGGAAGGGGGGTGTTCTCAGGCTCTTTTATTTATTTTATTTTATGGAACATAGTAAATACAAGAGAGGGAGAGAGGGGAAGACGAAAAAGTTCTCTCTACATGACAGGTTAAGAAAGAAGAGCATAAAAACTTTCAATACATGTCATGATTTCTCTCTTTATAGAAGATAAAAAGGAAATAATACAATATTACTTAATTACGATTGCTTTTAAGAAGGCAGTACATATTTTTTTCATTTTTGTTAGTTTAGGTAGTCATTCAAGAGCTCTTCGATCGACAGAGCTTGTCGGGTTCAAGTGGTCGGCAGGAGAGCATGGTGGTGGCCGACCAAAGGTGGCCTTCCGGTTATAGGAGATGGTCGGCCGGTTGGTTGGTGGTAGCCATGCGGCCGTAGGAGGTGGCCCGCCAGTTGGAGATGAAGTGGTGGAGTCCAATGACTTCCATTGTTTTTGTCCATAAAGCACACTACAAGGAGCTGAAATTAGAGTGCTTCGTTGAGCTATATTTCTTTGTCATACACTAATATTACATCAAAAGTATAATCATCACTAATTTTTAAAAAATGGAGTACTCCTTTTCATATTTGCGCGCATTTATAACAGCAAATATGGTAGATGCAAATGCGAAATTTTAGTAGTTTGATATGCAAATATATAGAAATTGTGTTGTATCCATATAAATTCCATATAAATGTCTCATTTTTCCTCATTTTTCCTTTTTTTTTTTCTAAAACCAAACTTCATTTAGTGCTGCAAGCCCACAGGTTTGCTAGGTATCAAGGTGCTATCTTTTCCGCAAATAACATGCTTCTGCAGGCATCTATAGCAGGGAGAAAGTTCTCTCAATTATTGACCTTCTCCTCCATATCATTGGATTGCTGCACAATACAGTTTTCTGAAAATATATGACCTGTATATTTATGATCCTAAAAAAATAATTTCTGAACTGACAAGAAATCCTTCCACTTGTAGCAATAACTGGATGAACAAATAAAATTTTTCATGCAAATTTTCATTGCTCGATGCCCTTTCTACCTTCTTGCTGTGAAAGTGAACACAAATCTCATTCGTTCTAGAAGATAATTTAAGGCTTCCAACCTCTTTTGTGTTCCAGGTAAATGTCTGTTTAGAGCGGCTTAATTGGTGCGGTGACAGTTTTTTGAGTGCGGTCTGGCTTTTCCAAAAAAAAAAAAAAATTTGTAATAGCTACCGAACCTAGCTTATCAGTATATTATTTTTATTCAGCTCATCAACAATTTATTCAATAATTTGCAGTTTGGAAAAATGTTCATTTGATGGAGGAACATTTTTCGCACTTTTTAGAAAGTTATTTCAGAAGAATTATAAATTTTCACCGTTTTAAATCACAGTTTATATGGTCCATTCAGCTGATGTGACTTTCAAAGGAGCTTCGCGCGGTAAGGGACTTCCTGGAACCTCAAAGCTCTTTCAAACGAAATCTTAATAAAGATGCTGCTTTTGCAGTTGCCCATGCAGCTAGATCCGTCAATTGTAATAATTAAAGGGTGTTAAATGAATAAGTTATCGATCCATTTCGTCAGCTGTGTGTATTTAGACCACATGGACTTGCTTCCTGACTCCATGACATCAATTCAATGCTCAGCAACTCACTGCATTCATTCTATCAGTTCATGCAAGGGAGCTATTGAAAATTGATGAAAGCGAAAAATAAGAGTTCACATTTCCCCATGGAAAAAGTAATATTTGGAATTTTTTTGAAGAGTTTAAATATTGGATTTTGGGTTTCATGAATCACGTGAAAAGATGATGACTATATAGAAATGGATAATTTTTAATATTACATACGTATATTTATAATATTACTAATGCATTTAATAGCTATCTTCGGTAAATAGTGAAGCTAGAGATAAATCTTAGACTACTTCTTTGTAGTCTGAAGAACAGCTCTGATTGACTTGGAACATTTGACAGTATACTTCATAGATTCCGAGCTGTAAATGGTAAGATGGTTTTCAATAAATGATTGCGTGAATTATATTATTATAGCAACTGTTTGGTTAGGAGCATTTAGATGCATGTTCACTTTAAATACCATGCAACTTGGATTTACTGTTGCAGGTATGGCTCATATAATAGATAACTAGAGTGGAATGGAGCGAGCCAATTGGGAGGGTTTTGTTAAGTGGGTTGGGCGTGCGGGGGCAATGCCCCCCGCAGTACAGTACATGAGTAATTTTATAGTTACATATTGTACACTCAGGAATATATATATATATATATGTATATATATATATATGTAT
>NW_018164869.1:3948301-3955377 GCF_001263595.1 Phalaenopsis equestris | reverse complement strand
ATATATATATATATATATATATATATATATATATGTTGTATTTGTAATCCTAAGGGGATGTATTGTTTTTTTGTGAAATTAGAAAGCCACCGCTCTTGCTTCTCGTTAAGTCCGTGTGTTTTTTCTTGTGTTCGTTGATTTGCCTCAATTTCGCAACAACTGTGTTGTGATTTTATTGATTGTTTGGTTGAATGTAAGAAAATGTAAGATTACTTTGGAAAGTTTTCATACATGTCACTCAGTTCCTCTCTAGCTATTTACACATCGCACATCTAAACTTTGATATTTACGTATGATTACATTTTTTATGTGCTTGAAGTCGGGGCCTACTAATTGATTGGGCCTAGCTTCCCTCTGCGATAGCTTATATTTTGAACGTGCGCTTACGAACTCCCGGCCTCAAATCTCAAACTCTCTCTAATGTAGTTATCATTAAGACTTAAATACCAAAAAAAAAAAAAAAGAGATACATATATATGTGATATGAAATATTAGAGTATGAGAAATGTAAAAATCAATTTTTTGGTGTTACATATGTAAAATCATAAGGATTTAGAGATACATACCATATAACTCTTATGTGTTTACATATAAAATGTACAAATCCTAAAATTTACTTCTACAAAACTCAAATTTTAAGACTACATTAAAATTATCCCTAATACTAACTTTTTTAACATGAACATATCATTTAATATCAATATTTTGATGTGATTACAACACCAAAATGCTATATATATAAATATGAAATTTGAAACATCAGATAAGTAAATATCTGAAATTTGTGGTAAATTACCAAAAAAAATTGGAAGAACACAATTTTGTTACTGCACATATAGATACATCATCACAAAATTGCCCATAATGACATAACAACTTAGCCCACATATGGGCGTTGACAGGGTTGAAGGTCTTATCATTAAAACCTTGTATTCATTATGATAACATCCACCGGCTAACCAATCTAACCACCTCTTAAGGCCCTATTTATCTCGCGTTACTGCTTCCTGCTTTTGCCAGCTGCAACATGTCCTTCGGATCCCAATCATATTGTATTACGTTAATTCTGTCTTTCAGGCAGCAATAGCTCTCTCCTTTTTTTTTTTTCTCAGAATGTGTAAATGTCGAAGTACAATTTTAACAGAAGAGACTTTCAATTGGTAATTTTTTGAAATATTTATATCAGCTGGTTTACAGGGTTGCTATTTTCATGATAGCCTCATGCTGAAAGATGCTGCTATGTTTAAATCTTTTTTTACTGTAAAAGGCAGCATTTACATGCATGGCACACAATTCCTAGTATATCTAATATCTAAATTTTACATTTTATATTTATAACACTCAAATCAGCATTACAAAGGATGGTTACTAAAGTCAATATTGCTGTTTGAATAAAGTTTTTTATGCACTTCACCAAGTTATTTAATATGAAATCTTGTCGAAAGTTAGTTGGCAAATTTGGTGATGGCCTCCATGCAAGCTGTGGTGATGAGAATGTAGTCGATGTACAAGAGAAGGCGGATGATATGTGTAAGATTAAGTCGGAGAAGCAATGAAGGATTGACCCGACTAATCATAAAGCTCGATGAGATCACGAAATCCAAGATGGTAGTAGTAAACCATTCACTAGGGGACAATTTTAAACCATAGAGTGTCTTTTTGAAAAGGCATATAAGTGGGATTTGCGGATCCTTAAATCTGGGTGGTTGTTTCATAGGGATTGTCTTATGAAGTGTTCCATGGAGGAAGGCATTAGAGACATCAAATTATTGAATGGGACAGTGGTGGTTGAAGGCCACCGTAACAAGAATGTGGATGGTTGGCATTTTCGACCTTGGGCATCTAACCATGATTATAGCTAGAATTCAAACAATCCGAGTGTTGTTTAGTACAATAAGTCCAGCGACATCACAAGACTGGATGGTTGAGAGGAGAGGAAGCACGTTTCCATGTTACTTAAGCTTGAAAAACATGAAATTCCTAGCTCACGGCCCATCGCCAATGTTTAGTTTTTGTTGCTTGGGTGTATGAGGTTGGATCGATGGGTGGTCGGCACTATTTTTGGTGGAGGAGTTGCCCGTTGGAAGCTGTCGTCCACTGGAATCAAAATCCCTTCGCCCGCTTCGAAAAAATATTTAATTTACACACACACACACACACGCACACACACACACACACATACACACACACACACATATACACACACACATATATATATATATAAGTTTAGGAAAAATATGAAATCAAACTGACCCCATATTTTTCACAATTTAAATGAAATAACACTATACCTCAAACCCTGTATTTGTCCCAAAAGACAAATACAAGACTTGAGGATGAGGCTCGATCAAATAAACTAAGAAATATATGACGTTCGTTTGGTCTGCGAAACCATTTTTATTTGCCGACAAGTTCCCCTATTTAATACAAAGAATTAAATAGGGTTTATGTTAAGCTGGGTTCGGAAAAGCTTCCTATAAGGGCAAGCTCCTATAGTTAATTACATCTTAGATAACCGAAGTTACCTAAGAAAACTTTCGATAAAAATCAGGAAATGTTATCTTCGAAGAGGTCAAAAGGATATGACTTTTCAACTAGATCGGACAGAGAGATGTGAAAGAGGAATAACTGAAATTTGGAACATTTATTGTAGAATCCAAAGAAGGAAGAACTAGAGGATGTTATAGATCCGGAGGAGAACCTCAGTGACGTCTCAATCTATCCTATGGTTTGGCTTCAGTTTAGAGGAGAAATATTTAAATATTTCATCCTGCCAATTTTATTAATTTAGGGCTTACATTTGTGTGAAACGATCACACAAATAACTTGGTAGATGTGAGGGTTTAGGTCGTGACGAACGACAACTTCAGAATCCTAAGATGAGTTAGGACTTATATTGTACAGCAGAGTCATACAAAGGCCTAAAGAAAAGTTGAGGATTTATGTTGCACTAGGCATACAACCTCGAAATCCTATGGCTTGTTATTTAATTCTAAGGAAAGATATATTGTTGCAGATCCTCTTGTTATTGTAAATCGTTGTCGTAGAATGCTGCCCACAGGAAAGCTACAAGCTCTTCGTCGTGACGAGTTTAAGTTTTCTAATGTGTCAAGTTATAATGTCAAATCAGATGTCCCTATGATTATGGTTGTTCTTTAAATATTATGAAGCATATTAAAGTTGATTAGAGCGACACCGGTTAGGATCCTACGGTTCCCTCGTTCCGGCACCACTATTTTCTATCTGATTTACTTAGTCCAAATGAATCAAATGAATTTACTAAACTCAGTCCAAATGAATTTACTAAACTCAGCTTAATGAATTCCGTACTTTCATTTAGACTGTGGGAAGTCTCGTTAGCTCCTCTGAGGTATTCCCACTGAGGTATTCCCAATCATCCGATAGAGACGTCTTAGTTTAGTTGCAATTGTTGTTTGTAATGTTTATGATTAAATTTTGAGTTTGTCTTATATTTTGAATGTTGTGGCGGTGAATTTTATCTTGGTGGATTTTAGTTTTAGTTTTGGTTTTGGTTTTGCGGATATCCTAGCAGTTTTTGTTTTCATGCAGGGTGACATCGTTGTTTAACATGCAAGTTTTATAAGTATAAAAAATATAATGTGGAAAGTACAAGAAAGGACGACACTGTAAACTGTAAAAGCGTACCTGACAAGTATTCTCATTCCACTTGAAAAGCTACTACTTGCAAGGCATGTATATAATGTTGCAAGAAGATTTGAATTACATGAGTAGATGAAGGTTTAGTTACCAAACCCCAAGCTATGATTTGGTTGGATCTTGGAAGATCCTAGTAGATGATTTTAGAACAGAATATGACAAGTCCAATCTGTCCTTCAGAATGTCCAATAGATTCCAAAATGTTTGAGGCATGTCCCCGGATCACTTTGAAATATTCCAAGTTCATTTTTGGACTTATCATATTGTTTCATTAATCATCAGAGATCGAAGTGTGAATACCCCTTTGCTAAGTGAAACTTAACAATTTAATTATCCCGAGGATAGGGTACCCGATTAATCAATTGATGTTTCGTTTAAAGGTTATGTGAGTGGGTGCCCCTAAGGAAAGTTTAGGTCATTCAAGATTGTGGTGCCCGTGATTGAGGTCAGGCTTGTAGTGTTTAAAGATGCTAGTCACTAATCATATTCTCTTCTAAATCCAATCATTTGAGTTTAAATATCGGGCTCAGGCCACTACTAAGCCTTTAACAATCATAATAGGTGAACTGGTGATTATCAATATTTTGATTTCAAGTGATCTGTACTATTCTCAAACTGTCAAATCATCCTCAATTTCAAGCTTAAGAAAAGTAAACTATCATCTTTCCGACTTAAGCCCATTACTTAAGAATAATTTGATTTAAGACTTCCGAGTCGTGAAAATTAGGATGGTTATGATTTTGTTGATGTTGTGCAAGGGTGGTGAGTGGGTTTCTACCTTTTAATCCCATTGTATTTCAATCATTCAAACATATTTATTAATATCAAAATTACTCATTTTCTATTGGTTAATCGTAAATTTTGATGAAGGCACCAAAGTCTGAAATTACCATTTTGCCCTTGAGGCGCTCCACCTCATAACTCACTAAACACAACTCAAATGACTTTGAGGGTTTAGAGTGTGATAT
The DNA here is from genome assembly GCF_001263595.1 of Phalaenopsis equestris. NCBI lineage: Eukaryota > Viridiplantae > Streptophyta > Magnoliopsida > Asparagales > Orchidaceae > Phalaenopsis > Phalaenopsis equestris. The sequence continues at coordinate 3,950,731 of NW_018164869.1, read as the reverse complement.
CCATGAGGTTATTGTAATGTTTAGAGGAGAATATGTGGACCTCTCATAATTTAATTTAATTTAATTATTTAAATTCAGAAAGAAGGGTTTTCAAAAGTTGATTTGTTTAACTTTCCAAAATGAAGTTTTTATTTATGAGAAGATGATTAAAGGTTTTCTTAGGTCAAAGAAATAATTAAGCAAAATTTCATGGTCTTTTGAATTAATTTATTATAAATATTTTAATTGGAAATAAGGAAAATCACTTTCAAGCCTTTAAAAATTATTTTTAATTTATGAAAAATTAAGAAAAAATATTTTAAGGGGTCCCAAGTGATCAGGGAGCAATTAGGCACATTTTGAAATATTTTTGTATTTTTGAGATTTTCAATTATTTTAATTATTTTAAATTTAAAAGTAGGCTAAAAAATTAAGTATTTTACCAAAAATAACTTTTATTTTTGCTATGTTCCCCTGATCACAAGGAACTATGAAAGTCACTTTTTATAATTTTTCTAAGTGTATTTAATTTATTATAATTATTTTTGTACAAAAATACAAGATCTTCTAAAAAATTAACTTTGGTGCTTGGACTTAATCAAATAATTTTCAAATTTTTACAGTGGATAGACATGATTTTTATGAACAATGTGAGATTGATTTTGTCAAGTTTTTATAAGTATTTAATTTACATGATTAATACAAGATATTTGCATTTAATTAAATATAAAAATTCATAAGGTAATCTAAAGCATCATGATATTTTTTATAGACTTCTCTGACCACAAGAAACTTACCAAAATTAGTCCCATAATTTTTCAAGTGATATTTTTATTTATATAATTAAAATAAGTCAAAATGGTCACTCTATCTTAAAAATTAGGGCTAGAAGCATAGAGATGTATTCTGACCTTAGAAAAATCAGAAGACATGATCTTTGTCATGAGGAATGAACCCTCAAAATTTTAAGCCATGGTGAGCTATATTTAGTCATAGAGAATTGAAATACCACATACAATATTTAATTCATTAAAAACCAGGGAATAAGAAAATAATTTTTATTTTAATCCACATTATTCTTCTCTCTTCACCGAGCAAGCGAGTATTTTTTTTTATTTTTATGATTTTTCTACACAAAGATATGATTTTTTAAAGTTATGGACATTTAAATAAATAATAAAATCCTTATTTTTCTATTTAAGTGACGCGGCGCTCCGTCAACCTATGGCAGCTTCGAAACTCTATGCAGTGTCTTCTAGTTCGGCGCCGCCATCAACCTCAGTGCTGACTCGACCCGCGGTTCGTATTTCATTCCTTCGTCCGACGCAATCTCATCCATTGGTTGAATACACGCACGATCGTATAGCTCTCCGTTATTGTCCCCAAGTTTTCAAACCTGAGAACAGTTCACACCAAAACCTTAAGATCATCATCTAGACTCAACCAAATTGCATGGGGTTTATTTCTAAACCTTCATCTACTCAAGACGAACACATCTATGTGGTTGATCAAGTATAAAATCAAGCCATTACAAATGGAGAATCAAAATAAGCTCGGGCTAGGGTTAGAGCTCAATACCTTTGTCTGAGAGGGGAAGCCTCAATCAGATGGTTGTGGTAGCTTTGATTGGACCCAACAAACCTCCAAATGAAGTCTTATGCCCTGGTAAATTGTTTAGATATGAATTTGATCAAGCTCGATTTCAGGTGTTGACCAAAGTCTATGTTAACGGCTATTTCAAAGGGGGATTTGATGGGGAATCAACTCCTATCACTGTGAGGATGGTTTGTGCACAATTAATTTGAGTTTTGTGGACTGTGGAGAGATGTCCTGGTTTTAGCTGAAAATTTGAGTTCAAAATTGGGCTTCCACAGTGGGGATCAGTGGGGGAAAGTGGTGGCAGTGAGCTTAGGAGTTCTTGGAGAGTGTCTGAGAGAAATTGTATAGAGTTTCCACAAGGATTTTTAGCACACCTCCCTTTGGCCATGAAGGAGATGATTAAATAGAGGAGCTTAAAGGGAAGCTCAGGGCAAATTGATGCGTACAAAGAGCTGCTTAGGTGGAGGACGGAGGAGATCTAAAGAGTCATTGGGTTGAGGTGGCCTTTATGGTTGAAATTGGGTTTGATTTAGGGGTGGTGGCTCTCAGTTTTGGCTCCTCTGGCGACTAGGGTGGCTGACCATGGCAGGGGAGGTGTTTAGGTGGCTCAGGAACCTTAGAAGAATCTGTCACAACCATTAATTTGGGTTGGTGATAGGTTTTGGCAAAGATATTTTTAGCTTAAGCAATTTAGGAGATAAATCCCTTAATTTAGAGGACCTTTGGTCCATGGCTCATCTAGGGTGGGTTAAGTATGGTTTAGCCTGGATGGTTTAGGAGTTTAGTGGCTGTGGAGTCATCAATTTAGTGGCCTTAGGATGGCTAAGTTAATTTTGGTGCATGGGTCCAATT
>NW_018164869.1:3945583-3948223 GCF_001263595.1 Phalaenopsis equestris | reverse complement strand
AATTGATTGATCAATATTGTGTAGATGATTGTTATGAATATTTTTGGTGAAGGTTTGAAGTGATTTTGAGTTCAATTGGAAGCTCAATTTGAAGGATTTTGGGATTTTGGTCAATTTGGGCATAATGGACTAGACTTGGGTATAGGTCGATCTAAGTCCAAAATGATGGTTGAAAATGGTCTATAGGAATGTCATGAAGAATTTTCAACATAAATTGGGTGTTCAATTTGGTAGGATTAGGTCATATCGCCAATTTGGGGCAAATTTGGTGATTTTTGGTTTTGGGTCAAAATTAAGTGAAATTGAGGGTTGACCAAAGCCAATTGAAGGTCAAATTTGATGTTTAGGAATGTTAAGAAGAATTTAGGGTCCAAATTGAGACAATTGAGTAGGCTATGAGGTTCAATTTGGTGGGATTAAGTCATAGGGCCAAAATTTGGGGTTTTGAATTAGATCAAAATTGAGCTCAAAGCAGGGGTCAATTACCCTTGGATTTGGTTTGTATTAATCAAATTAAAGATTAATTTGAGTTCAGAATTGAAATTTAGGGGAATTGGGCTCAAATAGATGGACATTTGAGGTGAATTTAAGAAAATGGAGCCTTTAAAGGAAATTTGGAGGTTTTGACCAAAATGGTCAAATTGGCCAAATTGAGGTCATAGTCAAATTGGGTTCAATTGAAGGGTCCAAATTGGTTTTGGAGTTATTTGAAGTGATTTTGGATGTTTTGGAATGTTTGGGGTGTTTTGGGAAAGTTTGGGCCACCAAGGGTATTTTTTGTAATTTTGGCAAATTTAGGGGTATTTTGATAATTTTAAAAATTTTGGGTGGTTTTGGGTAGCTTGGCTATTTTCAAATGGTTTGAAATGATTTTTGAACAAATTTTGGTACTTTGGGTAAATTTGAGGATTTTGACCTAATTTAGGGTTTCAAGGGCATTTAGGTAATTTGGGTGGATTTAGGGGCAAAAGGCCAAGTTGGACACTTTGGTAGAATTGGGGTGCCAACCACCCTATATGAGTCATGAATTAATGAAATCCCCGTTTGGGTCCTCTATGTATTGGTCTTAGATAAACCCTAGCCTAGGACTAATGGGTTTAGAGGATCACTACATGAGTCTCCCAAAAGATCAAGGGATCAAAGTCAATAAGTTTGGGTTTAGGGTTTATGAAGGAATGTGGTGTGCAAGTAAGTGAAGTGAGTGTAAATGAGTGAACTAAAGTGAACTAACTCCAGACCAACACTCAGGGTCAACCCTAAGGTCAAGCAGTCATATGGGAACTCTCCTTGAGATCCTCCATTCTGACACCACCTACTACGTGCTAGAGGTTAGGACCAACACATGAAACTTCAACTCGAGCAAGGAGGAGTTTAAAATTTCTAATGGTGAGGGTTCTTTTTCTAGTTTTCTTGGAATAATCAATAGAAAAGTCCTAAGACTAGACCTTAGGCAACTAAAGAGGGAAAACTAAACCTCAACCAAAAGTAAGGTCAATAATGGGTTATGAGGATTGATAAAGGAGATAAGGTGTTAAGTGGGTTTGAGGTTATAGGCTTTAGCTCTAGTGGCCATAGGATAAATATTGGGAGGAGATGGGTCGTTATGTGCACGATAATTTCAAAGTAGTGGGGTGTAGGTAAAATGATTTGAACGATTGAGGTACTGGAGTTTGGGAGGTGGGGTGATATTTGGCCTGGGAGGTGGAGCTATGATCAGTGGGTTTGTCTTGGGTTGGAGGTTCAGGGTAGGGATAAGTTTGTGGGGATTGATATGAGGTGGGTCCGTAGGTGTGGGTTGAGAGGTTGTTGTGGCATGGGAAAATATGTCCTCATGAAACACAACATCACATGAGATTATGATTTTGGATAATTGAGGGTTAAAGCATTTAAGCAAGTTTGTGTGGTGTAGTTGGGCTCATCCAAAAATAGCATAAGCATCATAAAACCCATAAGTGGGAGTAAGTTGGTGACATTTTATGGAGGAGCTCATATGGTGTTAACTATTTTGTGTTTTTGGATGGCAAACAGTTTATGAGATAGACACTTGTGAGCAAGGCATTAAGCTAAAATGTAAGTGGAAGAGATACGTCATGTAAGAGTGTGTGAGTTATTTCAATCAAAAGACAATGTTTGTGCTTCACAACACTGTTCTGTTGAGGGGTAAAGAGACATGAGAATTGATGTATTATACCTTGTCGGGTAAAGGTTGTTTGAGAGTGGAATTATTATGTTATTGGACCAAATTTACATTTAGAGGGAGCTATGAGTAACTTATTGGACCATCATGTACCATGTCATTAAAGTATTCATGTAGATATTAATATCACAAGTGTTCTGTGCACGATTATGATTTAAATGTCTTATAACTAAACTAAGTCATATTAAAGTGAGATCCACAAGATTAAAATTAATAGGGAATTCATACAAATCTATCTAATACTATATGAGGCTTAGTGGCATGCAATAATAAGGACCAATTCTAAGGGGGTATTAGTTCACTGAAGTTAGAAGTTGACCTAAGAGGATATTAAAAATATTAAACTATATAGTATTGGGAGAGAAATATAATTGGCCAAACTTTTCAAAACCTTGCTTCATCATTCTTATTCAAAAAAATAAATTAATAAATTTAATATATAT
>NW_018164869.1:3941833-3945563 GCF_001263595.1 Phalaenopsis equestris | reverse complement strand
TTATTTAAAAATATATATATATATATATATATATATATATATATGGTGGACTCTTGAAACTACATCAAGTGAGTTGGCGTTAACTGAATAAAACAAATGTAGCTTCAAAAAAATATGAAAATGAGATAATGAATGTTTGATATGTTAATACAAAATTGGGTGAAATAATTTAATTGAGAAATACAGAAATCCCTAAAAAAACTATATAGGTTTTAAGAAAAGCTTAAGTCATTAATAATAAAGTCGTGATAGGTTAATGGCCACATAGAGCTAAACTAGATAGAAGAGGGGAACTATAAATCTAAGCATATTTATTGAGCTTTATTCCGTAAAAAAATATAATCTAAATCAAATACCTAAAGATGCCCATAACAATGTCAGCTAAGATATAAAAAGACTAAGTGTCTGTTTGGGGTAGCTGCAGCTTATTTATATGTTGCTGAAGAATAATATGTTATTTGGGGCAGTTGCAGCTAGAAAGTTGTCACCACACCTAGTTAGGAACAGTGTGAAAATCTTGATTTTTTCGGTTTGAAAACTCTGTTTTTTTAATAAGCTGCCAAATCACAGTTTACCCAAACAGTTCTAGATGTGTTTTCAAAATGCACTGCACCAAATAAACCATCCCAAATGAGCCCTAAATTAGGATTGACGTACACTAGATAGTCAAGGGATGATAAAAAGTAGTATACTCTAAAGAAATTTATTATTTATATTTAATATATCCAAATAAGATGTAGTATATACTTAAAGATATAAAAATATTTAAGATATACGAAGAAAAAATGTAGTAAAATCTCATATTTAGTTAGGCTGCCTATAAAAATGTTTGTAGGTTTAGTTAGGATGGATTTCAAGATTTATAAGATTTAATTAATATAGATTCTACATGCAAGGATTTACATATAATATAACAATTGAAAACTTATTATTTAATTAAAATAGATCTCAAGATAACCTACGAAATATCTAAAAAAGACATTAATTTACTAAAAATGTATTTTAAAGTTCTAAGATTTAATTAAGATAAAACTAAAAAGGCATCTAGGATTTTCTTAAAATAGATCAAGAAAACTTCTATTGTTTATCTATAAAGGTTCTAGGGAAGGCATATGACTTCTTAAGCTTGATTTATAAAAGACTTAGAATTTATTCCGGCTAAGTCTAAAAACTCTTAGAATTTACCTAGAGGGAACTTAGAATTAACAATAACATGTTTAAACATAGCCTAAAGTACTTATCAAGGTCATCTCTAAAAAAAGCTATAAATTTACTTAGGAAAACTCCAAGAGAACATATAATTTACCCTAGAACGTTTAAAGACTTCTTGTATCTAATTAGAATAAAACTCAAGATTTGTTTAAGTTAGATCTATATGCACACTTAGGGTATAATTAAGTTAAATAAAAAATGTATTATAGCTAGGGAATACCTAATAAAAATTAATACTTATTTATAAATGATCTAGAGAAATTTAGAGTCTTGAAGCAATCTTCGAAAGGCATATCAATTTTACTTAATTCTGGTCTGAGAAAATCTAAAAAGTACCAAGTGTAAACATGATGAACATCATTTTAGGGATGTTTAACGAACTTTAGTCCATTTGGATCAAGGTTCATGAAGGACTATAAGGGTTAAAATGTCAGAAAAACTTGAAAGAGAGGATTATCTATTGGAAAAATGGAAACTCAAGATAGAGTCTTGATTGAAAATAGTGATACAAAGAAAAAGAAGCTTTTTAAGTAGAAATTATTTAGGTAGGACTCGATCAATTCAATTACTTTTTCCATCACTAAATTTCAAAAGGAAATTAGCTTAATTGGAGAAATTAAATAAGCTACAATGCTAAATGATATGCCAGTCCAATTAGTGGAAGTGTGTTTAGGAAAAAACAATATACAATTAGTTATTAAATATTTCTATCCTACTTTGTATTATAATTTTTCTAGGCTTCAAAATTTAAATATTTTTGTGGTCATTAAATATATATTAAATAAGGATTGTTGAGATTACGGATTGAAATTGATGCCTTATGCTTTATTCAAATCATATCTTTTAATATATATTGAAAATTTTTAGTATTATTTGATAAAAATGTTAAGACATTTATTGCTTAACTCTAAATATTGAATGGATCACCTTCATAGAATTGATATTAGTAGTGCCATTTGGCAAGCAAATCAGTTGGCCTTTTTAAATTCTAACATTATACTTTCTCCTAACAAAATCTCCATCAATTTGAAGGTTCTCATCGTGATAAATAGATAGGGCTTTTAATGCTTCAAACTTCATTATGAAGATTTTATTATTTTATATTTTATTTATTTAACTATATTTTTGGGTTATGTATCGAGCCTTTTTGGGCTATTTTTTTGTCAAATATTGTTGCATTCTTCACATGTATTGATTTGGTGTGAGACCATAATAAGCTTGCTTTGCTGATGCTAAATTCGATTAAATATTTTTTATTATATGATTTATCAATAGTTTATTATTCATGCTTGTATAATTTATCTACTTTATCCTGATACTTGCCTTATGGAGGAACCGAAGTTGATTATGGTATGCACAAGGAAGGAATGTGTCTATTGCAGTAGTTGAGATAAAATATGCTAGCAACATGCTCCATGATAGTGTTGGGAGTTGGAACCAAGAATGTATTATTAATAGCCATCAACAAGTAGGTTGTTGTTGCAACACTAACTGAGAAGATAATGTTTTGCACAAAAAAAGAAGTTGATGGTAGGTTGTAGGAGGTGTGGATATATATCAATGTCAAGTATAGAGAAGTGTAAAGAAAATTTTTCATTATGGTGCACACATTGAGAATGATAATATCAACTTGCAAACCAACTTTATGCTATTTTAGCCATAGGGATTATGAAAAGATGGTAGGCTTCATGTGACATGCTTATATGGTGCATACCTTATTTTCAATCTTATACTTGTCGTCAAGATTAGACTATATCTGCATAAGATTAAGCTTTGAACTTGGGTTTATAACTAGAGAGCTAGAGTAGGTTTTGTCCTATCCAAAGTTGTACTTTTGTGTCATAATAGAGTTGGATGTATGACTCAACAAGATGTCTTCTTAAAAAACTACAATTTTAGGTTCACTTATTCTACTAAAGTAATTAAGCATTATTTGTTTGGGTTGACTAGTTAATGGTTTTATTTATGGTACTAAATGCCTAAAGATGCAGTTTGCGTTGGAGACATATCGGTGAAAGAGCAGGTTAAAATCATCAATTTTTTTTTATTGTAGTTGGTTCTAAATTTTAAAACAGTCATCTATGATAACGCTGGACTCTATCCCAACTTACACTTAGAAATAAGTCCTACTTGATTTTGTATTCATAATTTATCTGACCCGATAAAAGAAGTGATGAAATTTACACCCTTTTCATCTTTAATCACAAAATATATAATAAAAAACATATTTTGAGAAGCATGTTAGCGCTAAGAAAATGTCCAACAACCAGGCCATCATCTCATCTGCAACTAAATATGTTTTCGAACTCTTGAGTACAAAATAATAATATTATCAATAATGCACTTGAGCCAAATTAGTTAAATTCATTTAATTGCAATTTTGACTTGAGCTGCATCCTGTCTGTTTTAGTTTGATATATACAGTTTCAATTAATCGGGTGGGTGGCAGTAGTCAAATTAGATTTGAATTGCATTAATAATTTAACCAAATTAACATATATATATATATATATATATA
>NW_018164869.1:3936893-3941813 GCF_001263595.1 Phalaenopsis equestris | reverse complement strand
CATATATATATATATATAATATTTTTAAAATTATTCTTTATTTCACTCGAATTTTTACTCGCACTTCTAATTCTAAATGCATCACACGTCATATGCAAGTCAATTTTATTTGAATTTTGTAATTTTCGGAATCAGTAAATTAATGGAAATTGGACCCAATAATTTTCTTTTACATGATATTTGCTAAACCAGAGCATAGTTGTTCTGATATTGAGCTTCTCTACAATAGATTTGGGCCTGGATCCAGGCCCATATACATAGGCTTACCCATATGTGCCCTCTCTACTGGACTTCCATGAGTTGACGCTCTCTAAGCGGCGCCTTTCAATTGGCCTCCTGTTCTCAGCCATTTTCATGCGCCCCTCATCAATTGGCCCATGGGAGGTGTGGCCAGAAATTCCTAAGGACATAAATATTATTATTATATATGTATATTTCATAATAAAATGTCTCTATATAATGAAAAATTATTTCATACGGACACCATATGCAAAGATGCATACGGTGATCAATCTCCACCGTCCATCACAACAAATTATTTTAATAAAAAAATTCAAAATAAGGCTCGCGTCATACATTTTTGTTATGATGGACGGTGGAGAACGGACATCTTATGATTCTCTGCATACGGTGTCCGTATGAGCTAATTTTTTCTTATATAACGGGGCAAGAGGGAACGCAAACAACTATTTTTTCCTTCGGGAGAATATATTTCCCTCCCTCTCCCTCCCTCTCTCCGGAAGCATCCACATATATACCACCCGATTCTTTTATATATGTAAAAATCTAATTCCTAAACCTATCTTTTGGGCGAATTTACATACACACCTCTAAAATCTTATGTATTTGGATATCTAACTCAGAAAAATTTCACCTTTTACATTTACGCCACCCAAATATTTCGTATTACCAAAATATAATAAAAATAATAAAAAAATAAAACCACCTTTTTAATATTTAAGAAGTGAAATATAAACTTTCATGCATATATAAGGTAGCATGTATGTGAAAATTGAAGTTTAGGTGTTAGATATGTGAAGACATAGAAATTGAGTGGTATGTACGTAAATCTTCCCAACGTTTACCTATATACCACCCAAATCTTTCATATCACATCAAAAATACTACAATTTAAACATTTAAAAATTGAAATACATACTTTCATGCACATGTGAGTTTACATGCATGTAAAAATCAAAGTTTAAGTGCCAGAAATGAAAATACATAGGAGAATTGAGTGGCATGAATGCAAACCTTCCTACATCTTAATACTTAAGGTGCAATGACGTTTGCACAGCAGAATTAATACACCGCACAATAATTTAAGTTATTATTTTCTCTTTCTCGGAATATGATTGATAGATATTGCATTATTAGTGATATTTTTTCATAAACAATTACTAAAATATCCTAAATGTAATATCACAAAAGTTGTCTAAATCATATTGCATAGCTATCATTGTCTGAACACCATCTCTAGAACCCTGGCCACAGATTTCATTGCCTTTGTCAATTCATGCAATCACCAACTCGACCGAATACATCATAGACACTGAGGTTAATATTGCATCTTGTCGGCACTTGCAATCGCCAATACGATCAATGCATATCATCGACACCAATGCTAATGAACACTATCACCAATAAAGTTGATGTCAATCACGAACAATAATCTCAAAACCCTCCACACTAAAAGAATCAATATTGTCGTCACTAAAGACTAGTGTCTATCTCTTACACCGAAGCTAACATCTACTATTAATTTCATGCCTCATGTTACACTGAGGCTAACGTCTAATATGAATTTCTAGCCTTAAGGATCCTCCAATTTCAAAATAAATGACATTTCCATCATTTATGTCATATTATATTATATTAATAACTTTCCAAATTTGAACAAAAGAGAACCAATTTTAATCTAAGATACATACTAATGGATAGGGTTGTAAATGAGCCGAGCTCGAGCGAGCTCATGCTGGGCTCATGTCAAGCTCGGCTCGTTCGAAGTTTTTCGTGTTCGAAATCGGCTTGTGTTCGAAACCGGCTCGCGAACAGTGTGTTTGTGTTCGGCTCAATTTAAATATTCGTGTTCGTGTTTGGCTTGTCGTGTTTGGCTTGAAATTGACTCGTAAAATTAAACTGAAAAAATAGATGTAAACTGCTGGATTCAAACTCGGACCAAATGTATGTAAAAAAAGACGCATAATCACATTACCACACAAACGGTTACGTTTTAAACTTACATATAAATACATATATAATATATTATTATATAAATAATTATATAATTTTTTTATTTCGAGCTAAAACGAGCCGAACACGAGTGAACAAAGAGTTATAAAATATAAAAGTTAAAATGGTGGTATTTTTTATGTAATATGAGAGATTTGAGTGGTATAAATGTAAAAGTTAAAAAAGTTTAGATATTAGAAATGTAAATACATAAGACTTGAATGGTATCTATGTAAATATCCAATAATTTTATGGGTCGTTGAGCATGAAAAATTTAGATGTAACGGAAATGTCCAATCACCCGGCACCATCTGGACCTCATTGCATAAAAAAACTTTATTATATATTGGACCCTCTTCTAGTAAGGCCCACATTTATGGGCTTATAAAGGCCATATTAATGATAAACTTTCACATGCCGCATAAAGCACAAAGAAAGGGACAAAAAATCTAATAAAATTTTCTTGAAAAATAAAAAGTAGGAATATAATTTTCTAATTGCATCAATTATTTGAAATTTGTAATTCTATTTTTAGTTAACATTTCTTTTTTATATAAAATGTGATAATGTAATAAAAATGTGAGTAAAGATATTACTTTTCTTATTAAAATTTAATATTCGGTCATATTTTTTGATAAAGTATTATCGTTATAGCTAAAATTAGCCATATTGAGCAAAAAGTTATGCATCGCAAGTTCTCAGCCGATTCATAACAAAGAAATAACTTTGTAGATCTTCTTGACTTGGTTTGACAAATACTTAATAGATAAACACAAATAAAATTGAATTTTCTTTATGGTTAAGTGATTGGTTCTTGTTGAGAAAATGTTTTATCCGAATACCGAAGTTTCGGACGGTCAACCACCGACAGTCACATCGTCATACACGTCAATGGTTTGCCGTCCGAACGCGGAATATTTTTCGTTCTGCCCAGCCTACAATAGTGGTAAATGTAGGACTGACTGACAAATACGAAGTTACAAATGATGCAATAATTAACTTTAGTTGGCATCTACATTTGATCAAATACAAATTATAATTTCATCAATATTTAAATTGACTATGTTGCCCATTAAACCCCAAAATTAAGGAAAAGAAACTAAAAATAATATAGGCACAATGAAACCTAATTTGATTCTTTATTATATTCATGAAAGACAAAAAGACTCATTATAAATTTAGAGAAAAACTCTCTTACAGATATGTGTATGTGTGTGTGGAATCATGATTTGTCCAAGAATTAAACTCAAAGAAAATAGCACAATGAAGCAGAGAGAGGGGGCGGAGAGTAGTGAACGGTACTGAATAATAATGAATAATAATATGCATCTTTATTCACTACATGTCTCGTAGAGGTAGAGAGTACAATATGATGATGCTATATTTTGTCCATATTTTAAAAGGGATAACACAAGATATTCTTGGTTTTTTCCATATATGTGTATATTACTTGACAACTCTATAACTCAGTTGGTTAAGCTTGATTGGCTTCAGATGTTTTGATCAACTATGCTTGGTCTGTATTGCTAGACAATTGATTCTTTATAATAGATTGGGAGACTTCTGAACATGCTCAGTAGGGATTAAGTCTTCTTACAAATCGGCTCCTTCATGGCAGTTGACTTGGATGTCTTTTTATCTTGTTTCTAGTTGAACGACACAAACTTGGCTCACGTGGTCGTTTTTTTGTCCTCCTCGTGGCTCGGTTGGTTTTGGTCTTACAGGCTTTGGCCCGGACAACTATTTGTGGTCGCATAAGTGGTCTCATGTTCTTCTATTGGTTCTTTTTCTTATTTCTGACTAAACAACACAAACTCGGATCACATGGTTATCTTTTTGTTTTCCTCGTGGATTGGTTAGTTTTGGCCTTGTTGGTTTTGGCTCGAACAGCTGTATTCGATCATATAAGTGGTCTCATGTTCTTATGTTGGTGAGCCCTCCCTCATCGTACTTTTCTCATTTGGACCGTCAGATCTCTTCTAAATTAGCGCCAGCACAATTTCAATGTGCAATACATAATTATTATATATGTCAGAATAGTTATGTTATTTTTAAGAATTTCTTAATGATTTTATAGGAGAAAACCCAGCTACAAACAATGGCGGCGACCAACCAATATGATGATAGTATATAGTTAGAATGGCTATGACAAATCTCTATCTATAACTTTATGTAAAAATAAGCATGAATACATTCATGTATGTATGTATCAGCGTTTAATTAGTGTGACATTATCCAAAAGATAAATGACACCCAAATGGGAAGATTTTTTTGCCCGAGATAAGATGACAAAACATATGTTAACTACTACAGTAATGCTCGAGGTTCCTTTATTCTCACCCGTCATTTTCCTTGCTAACCATTCATTATTATTTTTATTTCATGAGTCGAGGCGAATTTAATAGAATTCAAGTAGCGTGTAGGAGAAGAGTCGTTATATGGTCCTCTTAAATTATCGTTTATGATTTAATAATATCGATGCAAATCCAATAAGTTTTTTTATTGTGGAAAACGACGACAATAAAGTGAAAAAATTAGAACGAGAAAACTTGCAAAACAAAAACACAACGGAACACGTAAATTACTTACGTCCACGGAGCAGCAGAGTATTTTATTAGCTTGAGTATTATACACGTCGAGTGAAGAAGAAATTTTTCTCTCTTCCTCTCTCTCTCTCTCTCTCTCTCT